>NW_019525152.1:57784-148401 GCF_002814215.2 Seriola lalandi dorsalis
CCCCATCTTAACATTACGTTTATACATGATCTTTTTAATCTTAATTAGTTTTGATTAGGCTACTCAGTGACATTATTAACTGTTATTGTAATAAACAGCTGGGAAGTACTGACAGAAATTTAAATAAATTCATGCACATTTTCAGAGCGGTATGACCATGAAACAGGCTGCAGCTAACATTCACTAATTAGCACCAATTTGAACACAAAGTGCAGCTGAGGCTGATGGGATATCGTTAGTTCTGAAGGTACAAAATGCAGTTTCCATCTCAACTTTCCAAACTATTAAAAGATGAAAATCAGTGTTCATAAAAACAGATTCAGACAGTCAGGGTTTCATATGTCACAAACCTAAGGAGGGGCGGGGCTAAATAAACCTGAAACCTTGTCAGTACAGAGAGTGAGAGTTTGCATCAGCACAGCTGCTCACACCGGGTCAGACACCGCAAGTTACAAGCTAACAAACAACATGAACAAATAAAAGACGCTAACTATGCTAACTGTGTGCTGCGTGGTAAAAGGAAGAGTAGACGAGCTTCCAGACCAGTTTTGTTTTTTTACTTTTTATGTGGGAAAACCGTGTTAAACAAAATATTAATCATAGCATTTAGTATTTTTACATAAACTGGAGAGGAACTTTAATTAAAAAGCAGGTGAATAAGCGTGGACAATCAATCTGCAAAAGTGCATCACCTTAGTTGGACAATATTTGAATGTGTCACAACACTTACTGCCCAAGTTTGAGTTTTAATTAAAAGCCAAATATCTTACTAATTTATCTCTGGAATAATTTCCTCATGTGTCAAGGTGACTCTGAAAAGTGGAAATACTTTAAAACTGTCCACAGAATAAACATTTGACTTTTCATTAAACCCCAGGCGTGTGCAGTCAGTGTAGTGTGATTTCCATATGATGGAGGTGAGGATATAAATTTTACTTTCCAGCCTCAGAGTCTGTTGAAAACCTGCCGTGGTCAGACTGAAGCAGCTGTTCACCCACCTGAAGAATTTCATTTCAAAGGGAGCTTTGCTGATCCCTGATAGGCTGCGTGCTGCTTTCGGAATTTTTTATTTCTTTTCCGAACCTGACGGGAATACTTTTTCAGAGGAACATCGAGTTCTCGTCCTTGTTTGACATAAAGACGGTCAAAAATGCAGCAGCAGCAACAGCAGCTTTGATCCAAAAAATTGAAAAGTAATGGTCCACAGCATTCCTCTCTCTGTTTGCAGTTTCTCAGGGCGGAGCTCTGATCTTTAACCCACACGACCGTGACGATTCAAAAATTACAGCTGAGATGATTCAGCTAAACAGACAAGCATGTTGAATTTAGTCAACATCAGTTTAAAGTGTGCAGTTTTAAACCTTTGAGATGCTGAAGTTTAGATGTAAAGTCGAAAAGGTTTTGCTTTGGTGGCTAGGAGAAGAATCTGCAGTGTTGTTCAAAACTTTCTAAATCCAGGAGAGTCTCAGATAAAGAAAAGCTGAAAATAGTAAGTTAACAAAGTCAAAAAAAGTAACATGGGAATCAAACTGCAGCCCGCTCGGTCAGTGGTTCTCAAAGTGGCGTCCATGGAGCGTCCTTGAGGGGGGCTCCATAAGTACCACAGTGATATAGTGACATATATACACGTATATATGTTTTAGTAATGGGTTTAATAAAAAATAAAAAAGGAAAAATCTTATTGGACGGAGGACTCTGGGACAAAATCAAATCAAATCAGATCGGGGTCCTTCATGTGGAAAAGGTTGAGAACCAATAATCCACCACGACAATCTGCTCTGATGTGGACTTTGCCCGTCTTCATGCAACCTTCTGCCGCAGAGCCTTTCAGGCAGAAGGTAGTGTAGACAGAGAGCTCTCTGGCAGGAAGCCCAGGAGGAAAACTTCTCCCATGTGCGACGGCAGCCTGTTGTCTGCTGACGTGTCTGGGCTGAGCCTGAATCATGGTTTTGAAGTCACTGTGAACTTTTCTGTATTAAATCACAATCTTTCCTTAACCTTAACCCAGTGTTTTTGTTGCCTAAACCACAGACAGGAACTCAGGATGTGGTCTCAGGTCTCTGGTGTGACAGTCGCCCAACATCCAAACACAACCACTTCCTGGTGTCGCTGCTGCTGTTCATGAATGTCGCCTCATTCATTCAAAAAGTACACTGCATCTGCATGTTGAAAGGATTCTGACCAAGCTTCTGTGTGCGACGAGATGGGAGCGAGAATATATTGTGCTCAGTGACAGATGTTTCCACAGCTGGAGAACCGATCCGAGCCAATCAGAGCTTTGTAGGCAGGATTAATACAGTGACACTGGCTCATCCATGTGAAACAGGTGGAGGCGTGAAGCTTGGACACAGTGACTTCTCGAGGGGTTTTGGATGGTGAGCTGAAGATAAAAATGAAATGCTTGCTGTGACGAACGATTTAAAATTCATAGTTTCAGCGTCAAGACTTAATAGACTTGTGCAGCGTGTGAAATACTTCCTGATAATCAGGAGGTCCTGTGCAGCGGACGATGAAAAAGAAAAGAAATGCCTTATAAGCCTATAATCTAGTTCCATTTGCAGCAGAAAAATAAGAAATGCAATTAAAACGTAGCATGACTGCAAAATGGGGAGATATTTTTCCGTTTTCTGCCCGGACACGTTAACAGTTCTGCAAACCTGCCGCGCATCTGTAAAGCTCAACATCAGCATCAGACTTTTACCTGCAATTATACTTAAATCAATCCTGGACCAGAACCACCAGGCCCCACGCAGCACGACAAGACTCCTGACCCGACCGAGTAGAACGATCAAACCTGCTCCGAGCTGCTGCTGCTGCTGCTGCTGCTGGACAGAACTGGTGAAAGCTGTGTGGGCGCACGACAAGGAACTAAATGAATAGTAATAAAAAAATAGATAAATAATAAAAAACAGAGAGAAGGCAGAAACACTCTACGCAATTTCAGATTATTTCCACCTGTGTTTCAGACACACACACACACACACACAGAAACACACACCTCTCCACAACCTTGGATATCTTCATTAATCATCCTCTTGACACGACTCTGGGATTTAACCGTTAACCGACCTTGTGAGCTCATCACTGGGGAAAACTCAGTTCATACAGTGAGTTCATTTCTACAACAGCTGCACATGAATTCACATTAATGCGTTTGGAGGTTTAAGGACTATTGGATAAAGAAATATATAATTAGGATTTTCACTAGAGGAGCCACAGAGTTCAGGATATATGATTCCAGCTGCCTGTTCACGGTCGGATCCTCCCTGATGTGTTTCAATATTTAAATGTGAAAATACATTTTAAAAGTTTAGATAAAGATCACCTGAAACCCAGCAGCTCTTCAATGCTCAGTAGCAGGTGTGACGCTGCAGCCCTACAGCGAATACCAAGGTAAATTTTTACCAGCAGAAGGGACACAATCTGAAGTTCGCAGGACCGATGCGCAGGGTATTTCTGCTGCTGCTTTCATGCGTTTTGTGCGACTGTGTAATTATTGTGCCGTCAGATCAGCCGTTCTCAACGACTGCACCTGCTGACAGCACATCCAGTTCAGCAGCGATTTTTCAGGCCTAAAATTCTTACTAGATATTAGTGATAGCAGTAGTTTTATTTTTCCTTGTAAGGTTTGGTATTAGAGGCAGGGGTAGCTTGATAAGTCGACCCCGCCAGCAGCCACAGTGTCCGTCTGTCTGCAGCTTTTTTCTGAGTAAAATCCAAGCTGTGAATCCACTGATTTCTACGTAACACACGTAACAGGCTGCAGCACCGGAGAAAATAAACCCCCTCAGATCAGCTGCTAACACCTCAGAGTCACTGCCTCTCTCTCTCTGTTTCCCCTGCAGACTCTGAGAGCACCACCGTGACGCTCTCCGCCCTGCTGGCCAGCCTCAACAGCTGCTGCAACCCCTGGATCTACATGATCTTCAGCGGCCACCTCCTCTCGGACTTCGCCGGCAGCCTGCCGTGCTGCCGGCGGCTGAGGAACAAGTTCGGCCAACCCCAGGACTCGGACAGCAGCTTCCGCCGGACCACGCTGCTGTCCCGCCTGCAGGGGCCGCGCCTTTCCGATCCGTTCAGAGACCTGAACCACATCCCTAAAAACTGTCCGCAGGTCCCGTCTGCATCCTGACCGCCGGGCACACCGCCTTTATGTGTGTGCATCTGCTTGGCTAAGACGGCACGGGAAACATGAACTGGTTTAATCTGCTGGTTTCTAGCAGTGGAAGAAGGTGTGATCTCACCTGAGGGTGCGGTCACACCCACAGTTTCTCCTCTTTGGTCCGATCCGGAGTGGAAAAGTTTACTGCGTGGTTGTTTTTGATGTCGGGTCTGTTAAGGTTCACACTGCTGTTAGAAACAGAGTTTTAACAACTCTTCAGTCTGTCAGGTTAAACTTCAGCTGTTAGCATGGTGGTCTTGTCTGTGCTCTTTGCTGTAATTAAATGTCAAAACATATGAAAAATGGCTGATTATGAGCATCTGCTGACTCTCATATGTCAACATACATACATGTCTTTAAGGGGGTTGTTTCCTGTAGATATTAAGATTACAGTCTGACTCCTAGAAGAGGAAACAGACCATCAGCTGTTCGAGTGGCGGCGCTCCACAAACCGGGGCTACAGGAGTAAATAAAAACTTTACAGTGAGAATAAACTCTCCCATATCTGGTCTGAATGCACCAAAATGTGATGTTGTGTACGAACTACAGTAAGCATGCCTGTGGAAAAACATTTAATGAACAATTCTGTGTATGTGCTTGGAGATGTGTTATGATTTTTAATGTGTGAGGCAAGTTTACAAAGTTAACGTTTAAGAGATTTAAAGGATGTTACTTTACTGTAATCTCATTCATCTGCAAACCCCATGTGTTGTTCATCCTGCCACTGCTTCCAACTGAAAACATAACGCTAAAAAACTTCACAAATATGTAGTTTCACTTTTCCAAAAAAAAAAAAAAGGCTCAGTAAAGCTGGTCACTGTAGTTTTTAACAAACAGTAGGAAACAGAGGTAGAAATAGAGTTGGGGACTATTTTCTGTGGCGGATTAATCCACATTTGGTGCTCGCGTGAGTATTTGTGGCATCAAAACGGTGTGTGTGTGTGTGTGTGTGTGTGTGTGTGTGTGTGTGTGTGTGTGTGTCTCGACTGAGTCAGAATAAACTACAGTGTGTGTGTTCGTGTTAATGAAGGAACATGTCACTGAGCTCTATGGCTCGGAGGAATAAGACACTTCAGGCTTTGGATACTTCAAACAATTAAGTGTTTTCACAGTAAGATAAATGTAGAATATCATCAGCTAAACTGTAAAGTTATTTTCTTGAAATAATCCCTTGTATTTTTTGACATAAGGTGATGAGTTATTCACTGTTGGAGCCATCGACATGAGTCCTCTAACTCCTGCTCTGGTGGTTTTAGCAGCACTTCAGTGTGATTCAGCAGGTGAAACACGCCTCAAATGAGCTGATGTAGGATGTAAAACTGCACCTGAGTAACCTCCCTTCATTATCTCTAAAGATGCCAGACAAACATCCGACGAAAACAATACTCTTAAACCTGCAATAACTAATTTTGTCGTCACCTTTCAGGCTGGTGTGGTGAACGTGTGAGCAAACAGCCGGTTATTTCCACATCCAGCTGCCACAGAGTGAGGTGATCGCTCGTGTGTGGCGTGGCGTTTGTGTCACCTGATGAATCTAAACCCAGTACTTCATCTCTTTTTTAGCTCTGTGTTTGGTCTCCACCAGCTCCTGAGGGAAATATCTGGCTCGTTATGAGAGCGGTGAGAGTGATTTGAATAATGTTTAACATAAAAACAATCCTCCCAAGATCGCAGCTCGTTTACTGTTGTTCATGTCCGTCGACCAGACCGGACCGGACCGGGTCTCTGCTTTACAGGACCGACCGTCACTAACTGATATTGTCTTATGTCAAACTATCCAAACACATTTCTTTACATTTGCAGCATCACACACACATACACATACATGTCACTCCACGTGTGAAAGGTACTAAAGGTACTCGGGTTATATAGCAGTTATTTTCAATATCAGTTTCTCTGCCAGTTAATTTTTCTCAATTGTTATTGATTAATTGTTTCATCTTAAAAAAAAATGTACATCAATCCAACACGTTCATTTTAGGTCCAAACGCCACAGAAATATTCTGTTTACTTTCATAAAATATGATGCATTATAACAGATTACACTGCAAAAAGTATGTTTTAGGAACACTTTGATCATATCAAATTTAAGTTTATAAATATATTATAAATATTACACTGTGTACTTTTACTTTTGATACTTAAAGTATGTTTTGCTGCTAATTCTTCTGTACCTTTGAGTAATATTTTTGATGTGGGACTTGTGTAATTGAGTATTTTTTATAATGCAGTACTGTTCATTTTACTTCTTCCAACATAGAGACAAAAGAAAAAACTGGAACATCAGAAATTTGTGTCATTTAAAAAAAAAAAAAAAAAAACACAACTTTAACAATTAAAGTCTTATCAGAATTGTTGCGGATTAATTTCCGGTCCATCCACCAGATTAATCACCTCTGAAAGGTGCGCGACCTCCTCAATATACCCTGTTAGATTTGAAACGAAGTAACTGAAGTAATTTGAAACTTAATTATTTTTACAGCCACACTAAAGTCATGTGAGCTCACTCAGTCACTTCCACTGTTAAATGGATGAGAGTGATGAAGATAACAAATGTAATGTACGTTAACGATGATTAAAACTGCACTGCGTTTTAATTTAGACTATATTACACACACACACACACACACACACACACACACACACTTGTACTGCTCTGCATTGGGGTCGGTGATAGATGTTGTTGTTGTTGGTGTAAAGACGTTTTATTAATGTAATGTATTCTGTCATCTGTATATTGTTGGATTATATATATTGCACATGTTGTAAAGAAAGATAAATGTTAATTCCTTGTATCCTCATATGACGTCTGACTATTTTCTTCTTCTCTCTGACTGCACAGAAACACGTCACACAGGTAACAGGAGGTTTACAAGTGACGTGACACAGCTGCTCTGACTTTTCCTCTAGCGCCAAATAATCAATTTGTCCTATATTTTGCTTTATGACTAAATACATGAAAAGGGCTGCAACTAAAGATTAGTTTCATTAACTATTAATCTGATTAATTAATCAATCGTTTACTTTATAAAATGTAAAATAAAAGAACGTTAATTAACTGTCATATATGATAAAGAAAATTAGCAAATATTTCTATTCTATATAAAAGTGTATAGACATTTTCTACTGTTTATTTCCCCAAATAACAATTTTTTAAAAACTTTTTTTACCTTCGGTCTTATAAGTTTTCTGATTCATTTTTTTGTGCGTTTATTAAGACACATATGAGACATGTTGTGGCAAGACAGGGAAACAATATAAAGGGCAAAGAGCAACAGTGCTGAACAACATGGTTGCAGTTTATCTGTTGCTAAAGTAGTTAGCTACAAAGCTAACTAATGCCATGGCTTGTCAGTGGAAGACAGCTGATGCTGTTATCGCATATCGTTCAGCTCATTCTCCCTAAATGACGTAATGTTAAATATATCCACGACTCGCTTCTCAGTTTAGTTATAGTCCGAGCGTCGGAAAGACATTTTGTTTTTACCGATTATATTTCACTGGTAGTTTGTCTTTAAGGTTTTAAAACTGTTTTCAGAATTAACGCTAACCCCCTTTAGCTAACGTCTGACCACCACGTTTCAAAGCAGCTGCTAGAACTGCTAATATTAGAGGCATCATTAGTCCAGTGGAAAAACACTAGAAATAAACGTGTGCATGTTTCAGTCACTGTATCAGTCTACTGCATCATTAAAGGGCTTTTAAAGACTGACGTGTACAGTGGTTGGAAAATGCTTTCCTGCTTGCATCATATAGATTAAAATAAACGAGTATTTGTAAATGGATAAACTCGACCAATGAAGACATTAAAATTAATCACGGTGACAGAATAAAAAATTAATTTAACCCAAAAACGATCTTATAATTAGTTTTTGTCTATAAAGAGGAACCTTTTCAATTATACTGAACGACAACAGTAACAACTTATCATTTTATATATATTTGTGTTATCGTTCAAGTTTACTTTTTACTCTTTCAGCACATCTCTCAATCAGAACTCATCAATAATCAAATGTTAAGGATGCTCATCGAAAAACTTTGTTTATATTTTGGTCGATATATCATTAGATTTTTTAACCCCCCCCCCCATAATACTGTTTCAATTACCTTTCACCACTACTCCTACACTTCCGCAGGATTTCCCCCTTTTTACTTACTCTGGAAAACATGAGTCATAGAGAAGAAACGTGTTTTTCCATCTGGATGCAAAACAGCAGCGAAAGGTGCAGGATGAGCCGCGGGTCTATGATTGCTCTCTCTCATCTCCGATTGAGGAGCTTGTCGACTTCTGACCGTCTGGCCTTGATTGATCTGAATTGAAGAGGGAAATAAGAAACGGTCAGAGCTGCAATCACAAACTAATATGCAGGAAAGAGCAGGGACACGAATTTCAATGTTATTGATGTCGTAAAAGCCGCTGTGATCGTCGGTTGGCGCCGTTATGCAACACATTTCATCGTGTGATTTTTGATTGAGTTCTTTACAGGAAAACTGAAACCCTGGAGGCTGAATTGAACCCAATGCTGAACCTGAGGGGCGCTGAAAAAAGCAGCTATAATTTCCTCTTTGAGCTAACTTGATTAGTTTTAAAGTGCCTCCCAGCCACAAATCTGAAGTTCAGCGGGTTCTCCGTGGCTTTGTTTGACCCTCTCACTGCAGGAGCACGTCACAACAAATATTCATTGATGTTTTAAGCCTGGTTTGGTCCAATATTTACTGGTGTTTTGAGCCTGGTTTGGGCCAATATTAAATATCTGGTTTGGGAGTATATTTACTGGTATTTTTGGGCCTAGTCTGGTCCAGTATTAACATTTGTTAGCCCTGGTTTAACCTACTATATAGTGGTGTCAGAGCTCTTGTTTTATGTGTGTTTAGTCTCTTTGGAGTGAGTGCAAACAGAAAAACACAGCTCACGTTGACGTACAGCAGATCGTGCGGGATGAGGACGCCGGAGGAAATCCAGGCAGGAAATCAGGTAACTCAGGAGTTGACGTCAAACAGCTAAGGGGGCAGAGAAACACAAAAAATGTTAATAAATAATTCAACCAGAGACCCCTGCTGTCCTTGACCTTTCCTCCAAACATGAATCAGCTCAGAAGGTCGAGCTGAACTCAAGGACAAA
The DNA here is from genome assembly GCF_002814215.2 of Seriola lalandi dorsalis. Classification (NCBI taxonomy): domain Eukaryota; kingdom Metazoa; phylum Chordata; class Actinopteri; order Carangiformes; family Carangidae; genus Seriola; species Seriola lalandi. Next base: position 67,069 of record NW_019525152.1, read on the forward strand.
TGTAAGGTACTTTAGTTTTTCCATTTGATACTTGATACTTCTACCTCTCTACATTTCATTCACTTTACATGAATGAAATGATGAATTAAACTACCAAACATTATGTAAACCAGAATTTTAATGTAAAATTCCATGATAGGGAGGATTAAATTGCAGTAATAATGATGTCATTATTATATTTATCTCGTTACTGTGGTTTGTAGGATTGAATTTGACAATTTTTTTTTTCAATATGGCCAAAATCATATTCAATAATCATATATATAGTTATGTAAAATAAATCTTGTAGCTTAAAAAACATACTATAATTCAAATGATCTATATCTCAACCATCTACAACAGGAAAATTCAACACTTTATACACATGAAAGCATTGATATATTAAAGTTTATCACTCACAGGTCATTTTACAGTGATATATGTTGTTATTTTAAGTACATTCATCAGTCAATACTTCAAATGCAGGACTTTTACTTGCAATAGAGTATTTTTACTCTGTGACATTACTACTTTTACTGAAGTAAAGGATCTGAATATTTCTTCCAACACTGCAAATATTTCACAAGAATTGTCTCTGTCATTAAATTCCCAGGTTTCAAATTGAAAATAATCAGAAGCAGTAATGCCAAACTTAATAAAATAATATTTTACAGCCTCATTTGCAGCTCTGTAAAGTTTTAATAGTCACTGTAAAGACAAATCAAACGGCTTCACTTTCTTACCGAGGACAGAGGAGAAAGTTAATACCACTCATAGTGAATGTGAAGCTATAGCTAACTTAGCTTAGCATAAACACTTGAAACAGCTAACCTGGTCTGTTCAAAAGGTAACTAAATCCACCTGTTAGCTCCTCTAAAGCTCACCTATAAACACATATCTCCTGTAAACATGACAAATGGCTGTATCGTCGAGTGGAGCGTCATGGGCCCCGAGTATTACCTGGCTGGGACCAGTTAATTCCTGGAGTTGCCGCCAAACTCTCGCAAATACCTAGGCCTAAATAATCATATTTTCAACAACGATAAGCTTTAACTTTGAAGGTATTTGTTCAAAACTCCTCCTGGTAACACAGATATTGTGAAAAACGTTGTTTTTTGTGTTTTTTTTTTTTTTTTGGAAGAACAAAGAAATCCGCTTAGAAATCAGAGGAAAAAAGACGCTTCAGAATTTGCCTGAGAATCATCACGTTTTCAAGTTTTCTACAGTATCACAGTAATTTAGTGACAGCTGTCCCTACATGCATTAACACACTGCAAACACGAACTGATAATAGATAATTCGGCATGATTTTTTAATTGTGCCAATTCGCCAAACTGTAAACAAATACTGGATTAAAACATGAGCTCAAGAGAGACCAGCAGCACTCACCTGTTGCTGAGCTCTTACCGGGCCCCGCTCACCTGGTGGCTTTACTTGTTTCAGTATATTGGTTCCCAAATTAGACCCATATGTTGGTGTCAGTATGTTTCCATCTACCAGGTTAGCAAAAACATTTAGGGCTTTTATTTTTTATTTATTTTATATATTTATTTATTTATCTTTAGGCTACATGACTTTACAGGAAATGCTGGAAGAAGTACTCAGATCTTTTACTTGAGTAGCAATACCTCAATAGAAACACTGTTAAAGTAAAAGTACTGCATTAGAAAATATAGCCTACTTAAAGTAGCAAAATAAAAATACTCATTATGCAGAATTGCCCATTTCAGAATATGTATTAGACTATATTATTTGATTATAGTATAAGCGTTCATGTGTACATCACTGTAATGTTGCAGCTACATTTTGAGCTAATTTAAACTGCTTTCTACTGCTAATTAACTTAATCAGAGGTAATATATCATAATTTATTATCTGAGGGAATTGTGCCCCAGGAAAATAAATCTTACTGAGAATTAGTACCAAATACAAATAATAATAAGGTCAGACTTTAATAACAATAAGTCACACCGACTGTTTCAGTGAGTGGATAGAGACATGATTGAAAAATAAAGTGATTTTTACTTAAATAATTAGAAATAATACATTTGTTTTTTTTTTTAAAAAAGGAAAGTGGACAATGCTAGACAATCTATGCAAAACACTAAACTTAGTCAGAACAGCAGCAGGTGGAAAATTATGAAGAGACATTATTAGTATTTTCTCCATCACTAAAAACACAGATAATCAATATAAAAATTGTCCTGGTTTAGTATCAGCAAAGCCATTAATGTATCATTTGTAGGAATTGGTCTAAAACCTTTGAACCCACTGATGTAATTTAAACCCCGACTACTGTGACTGAATGAAGCTGCCAGAGTTTTCTACAACCTGCGGTCTGCTTTACTATAGAATCAATCACTTTGTCCACAGGGACTTGTTTTATCAGAGAGCTGAATGCAGGAAATCAGGAAAAAGGAAGTGCATTGTTAAAGACAGGAAGCGCAGATGAATGTGGCAAAAGCGAAGCCAGTGTCTTTAAATCGAGGCAGCTTTCATCATGAACGACCTCGGGCGGAGTCCCATCCTTTGCCAAGGGCTTAAGTGGTCTCTATCTCTCTCCTTATATCACTCCGTCTCCCTTTCCCCTTATTTGCATCCACTCAGTCTGTCCATCTCCGTAAAACCCTTTCATTATTCCTCTCTGGCCTTTAGAAAACCTGTACATTTTCTTCTTCTTCTTCTTCTTCCTCTAATAGAGAACCAAAGTGAAACAGGAATTTCCAGGTTCAAGTTGTAAGAAAACCTCATTCAGAAAATCCCACTGATGTTTATTAACGTAGTCCATAAAATATAAAATAATAAAGATAAATGCTCGTCACAAGTTACAAACTAAAATAATATATGAGCCAAATATGTAAATTAACATTTTCTCATCGGATTTTGACAAAAGCTGCTTTCGACTCTAATACTTTTCTTTTTTGCTTCTGTCTTTCTTTTCTATTTTGAAGATGAACTTTTTTTGTTACTGCAGGAGTGAACCAGGGCTTGAATATAGAAACTAAAATTGTTTATTCAGTCAGAAGTAATAATTTACTTTAAATGCTTCAGGTTTTCTGTGGGCCCGTCCTCATGTTGGGGTTCTGGGTACTTGTACTGTACCTGGTACAGACCGATAAAATAAAGTGCAAAAACAGTGTTAAAAATTCCTTTAAAGCTGCTCCTGGATCTGAACCAAAACCCAACCACCTGTTCCCTGGATCACGGTCTTCATCTTTCCAACAAATGACACTGAAATCTGTTTTTCTCTGACAACAGATGGAACTCCCTAAACCCTACAGGCACAAATCCTTCAGGCAAACACCCTCCAAATGTCACGTATGTGCAAATCGAGCACTTCCACTGTTTATGTGTCAGGAGTTTAGTGGTTTCCCCTCAGGCCCAGGGGACAAAACAGGTCGACAACAGAAAGATTTATCCAACGTTCAGTGTAGATCTGTGAATCTAAAAACACTGTCAGATAAATGTAAAAAAAAAAAATGACAGCATCTTTCTTTAAAGGAGGAGTAGGACATTGTGGTGGTGAATAAATTTACTTTACTTATAAAAGTGTGAGGTGTGCATGTACTTTACTTGCATATTTCCATTTTGTGATACTTTATTTTTTGACTTATAATGAAAATATTGAAGTTTTTACTTTACTACATGTTTTAAAGACAAAATACATTATAAACTCATAAAATATGATGCATTTTACACTTTAATTCTCTAATAATAATAATGATAGATATCCAATAAATATATTACCCCACTTAATTAAATACTTTTCACTGATGATATTTTTGCTGATAATTGAGTTGGTTATCTCTGTCCGTGTGTAGTTTGATTATAGATCAGCTCTAGCTTCTATATTAATACTGTGAAAGTATCAAAGCCTCAGTCCACAGAGAAATGCACACAGCCTGTATTCAGAAACTGAGCCTTAAAACCAGCCGTCAGGACTTCCTGTGACTTTGTGATGTCACAACGAAGCAGTCATCGCTCTCAGCCATGCCCCAAGCCCCGCCCACCTGGATCCACCATCCAAACTTTGCAGGATTTGGTTTCTCTGAGTGTTTTTACCTGAAATCTGCTGTATTTTTATTGGATCACTCAGAAAACAGTCAGCCAATCCGGGGAGAGGCTCAGAGCCTCCTCTCTTCTGATTGGCTCACCGACCTGTTGTTACTAGAGCTCCAGAGAGAAGCCTGAGAGAGGAGATGGTTTATATCTTCTTATGGATCAACACTTCGAATAAAAGACAGGAAAATATGAAACCTCAAAAAAGAAATAGGAAAAATTTAAATGGAAATACTATGGAAATGGAAATGATAAAAACACTGACTTTCAATCTCTGCCATCTCTGCGCCCTCAGCCTGTATCCTCTTCCCTTTAAAAAGCAATTTTGTGCACATCAGTAATAATTACAAGTCAGATGTTCAACTGAAAACATGCCCCAGGGACGTGTACAGTTACATAAAGTGAGATATATGAGAAGGTATACACTTAAAGTTTATTGCTGAAGAAATTAAAAATGCCTAGAAGAATTAAAGAAGGCGCAGATAAGAGGGAGACTGTTTTCTGTTTGACATCTGGAGACGTTCTGATGAGTGTGTTTTGAGGCGTCTTGCGTGTCACTGTGAGTTTACATGACGAGGGTCTTGTAAAGCATAACTGGCAGGAGGATAATCAGAACCAGCGTCAGGAGGGCAGGAGTCCTGTTACATCACAGAGACAAACACTGAACCTTAACATCAGAGATTTAACTTTTAGCATTTGACTGAAAAAGCTGGTTGATGCCGTCACTGGATACTTCTGTGCCTCCGTTAGTTTCTCCACAAGCTTCATCTGAAAACATTCCAGGATATTAAAAGGCACTCGAGTGTTTCCATTAAAGTGTTTTCTTTGCCCGGGTGGTGAAGCCTCTGAAATAGCACGCAGCTTAACACGGGACACAAAAACACTGTAACCCAGGATACAGAGATAATAAAAACATAAACATACACGCTGACGTAGATCTGAATCCACACAGCAGCATGCTTCAGTTTTTAGATGATAAAAATAAACAAAAAACATAATATATCATCTCACAAGATTACTTTAAAGAACAAGATCTGATGTTTTAAAAATAGTTTTTCATTCATTTCACAACTTGGAAACTGCAGAGTGATGGAAATTAAGTACATTTGAGTTTTTAGTCTTTAGGTTCTGGTGCACCAATTAATAATGCCTGTCCTCGTAGATGTAATTGAGCTGTATAAAAATAATAAAAGGGGAATCACTGACAGAACCATACGCAATTTTTAATGACACTCCAAATGTCAGCCTCATATCAGTATCAGCCAGTGGAAAATCCAGACCAGATACGCCGATAAATGGCAATCAGGTTCTCATTTATAACAGCCTGCGATCTGAACCTTATCTGACAGTAACTACAAACAGTCCAGTGGAAAGATGCCCACATAATCTGATCAGACCAAAGTGATCTGAGCCGGCCGCATCCTGTGTGGGAGCTAAAAGGGCCGTTCTGCAGCTTCATTTCGGCTTTCCATCATCAAAGGTTCAAGTTTTTAAAGGTTCAGATCAGTGATTCTCAGCCCACGTCTCCTGCAGTCCCCAGAGGCTGAATGTAAATGTTGTGGAGTTATTAGATAACCGATAAATTGTATAATAGCTCATCAAGGTTACAGGTAGGGAGGACTCAGCAGACAGGTGAACAGACAGTGGGCCGGGAAGCTCAGGTTATTGCAAATGACAAACAGGTGAGCAGATGGACATGGGGACAGCCAGGAAGAGAGATTGGGGACATCTGGTGGGCAGGTGGAGGATGACAGGACTGGGGAAATGAGAAAGTGCAGGACCTGGAACTGGGAGGCAGATTGTGACAAATCTTATATAAACTAGTTGCTAAACATTTGAAATTAGCTAAAAAAGAATAATGGTTAAATGATTGAAATAGCTTGTAACCTAATGGATAAATTGTTAATGTAATGGATAAATGGTGGAATAGTTTAAAGCATGGCTAACCGTTAACGTTACGCTAACTAAATGAAACCTTAAAAAATGGATGAATAGGTGAAATCGTAGTTATGCATAAAAGCTTGAAGCATCCAGCTTAATCCAAGTGATAAGTGACTGTAAACATAACCAAACATAAACACTGACAGTTCATCTATGAATAAAATATAGGCTGGTAACAATATCCACTTTATCGTTAAATCATATCCAGTTTAAAAACGCAGAGAACCACCGGTGTAGATGTCAAATAAACACATAAACATCACTATATAAACTCAGAAAATGTCATGAACACCACACAGCTGCTCCACAACTCCAACACTTTTTGCTTTATTTGAGGAATTGTCTTTACTTTAGTTTCCCTGTCAAATTTATTTATGCATTACAAATATCTTGATATGAAGTATGAGAAGTTTAAGACAACATGTTCCCTTCAAGTAATCTGACGCTGAACCTTTCAGAAGAGTTAACATACAGGTCATAGGTAGAAATAACTGCACAAAAATATGCAGGTGCACGATATTTAATCATCATAATGGGTTTTCCATAAGAGTCGGTGTTCAGTGTGAGACTGCGGCTAACAGAAATAAAAAGAGAGGGATGCTGCTTGTTCTTACACTAAACACAAGAACGCAGATATATGTTGGTGTTTCAAGGTATCTGCGGCCATCTTTATAACACCCTATCAGATGGAAGTGTTACATAAAATTCAGTGAGAAATCAGCTGAAACTGGAGACATGTCATCATGTGGCGCGTAGCTGAGGGGTTCAAAAGATAAATACCAGTAATAACGTGGATTCATGAGCAAGGAGCACAAATAAAACGCAGTACAATGTTGGATTTCAAGGTACTTTATAAGCAGGAGCAGAGAAACTAATATGAAAAGCAATATACACTGTAGGTACACCTGGGAGTAATATAGAAAAGATACAATAAGACAAGATAAAATTGCACCATTAGACCAAGGGAAACAGCATCAACATGCGAGGAGTCGATAAATATTAACGACTAGGGACAAAGGAAGTTTTAATTTGGAACTATTTTTCTACCAAAAGCTTCAAAAAGGTGAAAACAGTTGACACAGGTCTGTGGTTTGTTATTTTCACAGCAGCACAGGGGGAAAGTGTTTGACTTTATTCATCAAAATGCTGTGAAGAATAAAAGAATGACGTGTATTACACCGACCTCTAGTGGTTAAATTGTGCAACTGCAGCACTTAAGGATCACATAACATACTGCATGGTAAAACATCTGGACCCAGAGGTGCAGTATAGTACTATAAACTTGCACTCACTATATATCTGAAGAAAAACATACTAATAATAATACAACTAATAATGATGATAATAATACTAATAATAAAACAGTGATGCAATAAAGGCTGTGGTGTTTCTATTATTTTGTCCACGGCATTTAAATCAGTGAAATTAGGCTGTGGAGAACAAGGGAGTAACATTTAGGTATTTCTGAGGAAAGAAATAAATTAAAATTAAATCTTTTTTGTAAACAGCTGCTGGGTTACAAAATTTGGTTTGGAAAAAGTGTTTTTCTCTTGAGGACTTTGCCCATGAACCTCTGCCCCAGTTCCAATGTCCACAGTTTTTGTTAAACTTTATTAACAAAGCAATATGTAGATATAATATACGCACAAACAATATTGATTGTATATATGTATATATAGGCGAGTGTATATAGGAAAATATAGTTTTTTAAGATAATAAAACAAAAAGCAGTGGTGGAATGTAACAAAGTACATTTACTCAAGTATTATACTTAAGTACTTTTACTTCAGAGGAGTATTTTCATTTCCTGCTGTTTTATACTCCACTACATTAATTTCAAGCCTTAAACTACTTAATATTTTTGCAGATTCAGGTTATTGCGCCAAAAGCAGCCAACTGATAAATTATGATGTATTACTTCATATATAAAGTGGTGATGCTCACACATTAGTGCATTACAATCCAATGATATAATATATATCAATCTGAACTGGACCATCCTGCACAATGAGTACTTCAATCTTTTTTGAAACTCCTGCACTCAAACCTGTGATTTCTTTTTTGCTTTTGTTTTTCTACATCGTGGTATTACCTATTTTAATATATGTGCGTACTAAGAAATTTAAACATTAGTTCATCTCATTTCCTCCAAAACAAAGAAAAATGTCTTCATCCTGTAGTTGGATAATTTGCTCCATCTTCCTCCTTATGAAATGTTCAACGTCACCCTGAGTCCTGGACTCTGACAGACTTTATCTGATGTCACCTGCGGGATTATCAAAGCACAACAGTGTGGGTTCAACGTGATGTAGGAGAGGTGTCTGGGAAATCCTCCAAGACGTTGCAGAGAGGGAGTAAAGTCCACCGCTCGGCTCACGTGCACTTAAAGATTTCAGCTCTGAGCCCTCGGACTGGTCAAGTCAAACTCTGTGAGTCCTTTGGTGAAATTATTTTCATAATAATTATTTTCTCTTTTCACTGACAACAGAAAACTGTATTTGTATGTAAACAGTTGATTAAATGTGTATTTTTCTCACTGTTGTGAGAAACCAGTCCAAAACATGTGAATATAAATTTGTGTCCTTTATTCTTTAACCAGCACAGATATTTCTGCAGTTAGCTCCTGGACTGAGGCCACGTGACATAAATCAATAATTATGAATTAACCAGAACTTTTTACAGTATTTTGTACATTGTATACCTTTTTATATAAACCTGACGTTGTTCAAATCTTTTAAAATAGGCTGAAAACTTAAATACTAAACCCGTTAATAATGGCAACAGCATTGACTACCGCACCATATTTACCAATATGAATATGAAATGGCAGAAATAAAATTCTGTTGCAGTCATTATTCAATTATTATATTTTCATTTATTACATTATATTCAGAAATGTAATTTTTTATTATTTGAAATTCTGAATGATTTACAGGTATATTTTTATATAAAGTACCTCAATGTACTTTCCATCACTGGATTTTGAATGATGTATAGTTTTACTTATAAAAGAGCAGTTTTACCTTGTAGTACTGACACTTTTACAGTGACCGACTGGCAGTGCTGGAAAGTGAGCTACACTTACTCAAGTACTGTACTTGTTGAAGTACTTGTACTTTACTTGTACTTCCATTTTGTGTTATTTAAAATTTCTTCTTCACTACTGAGGTAACCATTGTATTTTTTATTCTAACTTTTGTTTTAATATTACTCACAGATTCAGATTAATAATATAAAAGATAATCTGCAAATTAATTAAATGAATAAAATAATGAAATCCACAAACTACCCAGGTGAATATAAAGTTAAATGCAGCCTCATGTTTAACAGCTGCAACATTAAAGTGAAAGAAAACAAAAAAAATTTGAATCAAATAATAAAATACAATACATTATTCTGTATTTGTAGTTTATTGTGATTATTATTAGTATTGTGAATGTAAAATTTTGAATGTTTTACTTTTACTTGTAATTTGTATTTCTACACTGCTGTATTGGTACTTTTACTTAAGTAAGAGATGTGAGTACTTCTTCCATCACTGGTAATAAATAATACTCTTTACTTTTCACACTTTACCTTCCTCCTCCTCCACTTGGGGTCTGGTGACGTTCCAACCTAGGTGGTATGAGCAGAGCCTCGTGACCGCGCATTACACGCCCCCGTCCACAGGGAAACAAACCGCCGAGGTTTCCGATGTCACTGAGACCCGTACTGAAGTTTCTCTGAGCTGACTTCAAGAAGCGACTCGGTCTTAATGTATGTTCAGACTTTTTAAATAAGTTTTTAGTAGTTTTTTTACTTGCTCGAAAGCTAAAAACGCGTATAATTCAATGTGGGCCGTGAACGCAGCGCGACCTCAGGCGACTTGACGTCGTTTTCTGCTCATTTGAGGACCGACTGTGGTAAGACGAACAATAACTAACCGAGTTATGTTTGTGCTGCTGTCCCGCTGCTGTGTGAGGGTAACCCGGATTAAAGCTGGCAGCTGTGCGCTCCAAGGAGGGATATCCCGGGCTAAGATAGCAAGAGCTAATTCCCCGGGGCCTCTCGAGCTTCCCAATCCTATAAACCTGCACACAGTTTTCAGGTACTTTGGCAGGTAGGCTGGTTTAGTATCTTGGAGACCTTCTCTCTCTGCACGTGACGCCGGACTGGGTCCAGGGTGTTGAGACCAGGACTCTGTGTGGGTCAGGCCACCTGTTGCAGTACTCCTGGTTCTTCTTTATGACTGCACGTGGTGAAAACATCCAGGACGGTCCTCTCCTGAGTTACTGATTCAACAAACTGTCAATGTACATGTGTGTGTTGTGTGTGTGTGTGTGTCTCTCCACAGGAAATCATCAACCATGTCCCAGACTGTCCCTCCAATTCTCTCCGTTGTCCCCACCCGGGCTGTGGTGGATGAGACGTTCAAGGTGCTGGTGGAGAATCTACCTCCAGCATCTCCAGTAACAATCCGCTCCCTCCACCACTCTGAGGACCAGGACTACTGGGAGGCTTACGGGTTCTACATCAGTGATCACAGAGGAACAGTGTCTGGTGGGTTTCCGGTCCTCCTGAATCAGTGAGACTGTATCTGTAGCACTTTTCACACAGGTTAACAGAGCTTTACAGAGACGAGTACAAATGAAAACAGTAAAATAATGCAAAGAGTAATGCACACGATTAATAATAAAAATGTTGAAAAAGTGACATTAAAACCAACAAAATACATTTAAAAAAATGAAATAAAATAGAGAATATACACAAAATAAGACAATGTAAAATAAAATTTATGAGAGGAAACAATCTAAAAAACATGATTGTGTCAAAATGATTTTTAAACCTTCTGCAAGTTTTCAAAAAGCAATGAGACACTACGCAGCAAATTTATTTAAATATATGCTGTGAACCAAATGTAGAGAATAACTTTCCCATGAATAGTTATAATAGAATAAATCCCAATAAAAGATTTGAGTAAATTATTTAAAATTGACCTTTTATGTATTTATTGACACCATTCAGTCACTTAATACATAGACTGTTGTTTTTGTTTTTTTTCTGTCTATATTGTTTATATTATCTGAATTATGTGAGGACTGAATAAAAACTACTAAACTAAAAAACAAACCAAACTACAGATGTTGACGCCTTAAATCTACCGTTGAGAAGTGGTCATAGCTTCGACTCGACTTCTGTTTTCTTGCTTCTGCAGTTTCGGAGGATTTGAGTTTCGGGGGCACGTACACGGGAAAAGAGCCCATGGGTTTGCTGTGGAGCATGCGTCCCGTCCCAGGCAGCCGCAGAGGCCTCAGGTAGTGTAACCTGCAGCTTCACAAAAAAATAAAAATAAAAAATCAGAGACCATGTCGACTTGAGGTGACCGACGTCCTGATCTCCACTCGTCAGGTTAAGAAAGATGAACGTGTGCACGCCCATGCTGGTCGACATCTCGGTCTACAGCGGACACGAGGGCTTCGGGGATCGGGCTCCTCTGGCCTCGGCGCTCACAGAGAGATGGTACATGGCTCCGGGGGTCAAGAGGATCGAAATCAAAGAGAAGGGAGTGCGCGGGACCCTGTTTATACCTCCAGGTAGAGCTGCAGCACCTGTGTTGATCTTTAGAGAGACACTGATTTAGTACTTTTACTTTTTAAAATGTGTGTGAAGGATCTGAGTTCTTCCTCCACCTCTGCTCCTGTGATGACGAATGATCCTCCCCTCAGGTCCAGGACCCTTCCCCGGCCTGTTGGACATGTGGGGAGGGGGTGGGGGTCTGCTGGAGTATCGCTCTGCCTTGCTGGCGTCTCGGAGTTACGCAGCTCTGGCGCTGGAGTATTTCTCTGCTGGCGAGCTGGAGTCGGTAGAGCTACAGTTAAAATACTTTGAGGTTTGTGTTGTGTTTAATTATGTCTAGGTTGTTTAATTATTCTAATGTGATTCTGAATGTGGGAACAAACTCTGACACTATATTTACTTTGTCTCCTGCAGCCGCACATTGGTTGTTATCCTGTTGTCAGCAGGTTTTAAATTCACATTTAGTTGATAAAAATACAGAAACAAGAAATTTCAAGACGTTATTTTGGGCTTTATTGTGACATTTTTAACTATTTTCCACATGATTATTTGATTTATTGAGTTAATAATAAGCAGATTAATCAGTAAGGCTGCAATTAATGATTATTTTCTTCAATTTATCTGCCTTTTTTTGGTTTAGTTTATAAAATGTCAACAAAAAAACAAACTAAAAAACATTTCTCTGTGGACTGAGGCTTTGATACTTTCAGTATTAATATAGAACCTAGACCTGATCTATAATCACACTACACATGGACAGAGACCTTTAGACTAGATGGGACCTTTAACAAAACTTGGATAAAGATTCCTCACATTCTCACTTGTGTCAAACTTCCTGTTTCTCACTAAGATGTTGAGGAGGAACTTTCAAACAGCTCGCACTAATTTTCATCCACCTCTGCACAGACGGCGTTTAACATCCTCAGGGATCATCCTCAAGTGATGCCAGACAGAGTTGGACTTTTTGGTCTTTCCTTGGGCTCGCTGGTGTCCCTGTACTTGGCGACTGCGAGCACTGCTATCAAAGTGAGTATGAGAAGCAAAATATCTCGGAGCTGCTTTTTCTTTAGCTTTGAATAAATGCCTTGGAGAGCTGAGAGTCAGCAGGTTTTTCCCACTTTTTAATTTCCGGCCCGATTATTGAGAATCGCTGCTTCATGACGTTTTCATTGTGTCGCGTTCCAGCCTCGTTGTTGCGTTTGCATCAGCGGCAACCACTCGTACCCACGTGGGAAGCCCCTCAGTGGAATCTACGAGGAGCTGAGCAGGTAGGTGTTGTGTTTGTCAGCGACGTGAACGCGGTACGTAAAGTTTTACAGCTGGAGTGACGCAAACTGTGACGTGTGATCGCAGGAATTCTCACAAGGTGCGTGTGGATGAGAACAACCATATGATTTGGCGAGACATGGGTCTGGCAATTATGAGTAACCCCTTAAATAACATGGACGTGAGTACATGCTGCACTAACAACACACAACGATTAGACTATATGTTATACAGTACGCTCTAGTCAACTGTTTTGAACACGTTTTAAAGTTCTTCCTTGTGCTAGATTGGGAAAATAAACTGTCCATTGTTGCTGGTCAACGGTCTTGATGATCAGAACTGGCCTGCGGTGGAGTCAGCTGAGGACGTGAGTACAAGCACACACCTGATAATGTTTAGATGCAAGAGCAGTTCATTATTCATAAACCTGATGTGTTATTTACAATTAAATCCATGTATGTAGAAACCAGAATCGCCACCTCGCGGTTGTATCCCTCTGCCAACCGTTTCATCATTGAATAATGGCCAGAAATATTTTTGCAGAACATTATGATGTCACAGTTAAGTTGACCTTTTGGGTATAAAATGTTATCACTTAATTTTATCCTCAGACATTTGAGTTGAACTGTGTTCTAATTAGTTATGGCCAAAAAACACGATTTGTGAGGTCACAGTGTGCCAGAAATGATGAAAGTGGGTGTTCCCAATATATTATATAATATATACTTTTCACCCTCAGATTGCTCGGCTGATGCGTGCCGCAGGTAAGGAACACCTGCTGACCAGATTGACGTACCCTGATGCTGGACACCTGATTGAGCCGCCCTTCTCACCTCACTTCAGAGCAACTAACTTTATAGAAACTATCCAAAAACAAAAAGGTGAGTTTTACCAGGTGACACAAGAATGCAGAAACTTTTGTTGTTTGTCGTTAGCCTCAAGTGGTCACTAGAGGAACTGCAGCTTTTGTCACTCAGAGGTTGATGCTTGGTTTTACTGAGGGGTAAAACTATGTAAAAAAATATACTCTCATCGCTGGTGTCACTTTATTTTTCGCTACATTTCTGCTAAAATCCTACAGATTAATTTTAGGTTTTGATACTTGGTAATTACAGCTTCACTGTGTTGTGGAATAATCTATCAAATATAATGTGTGTTGCAGTGGTAATGCTTTGGGGAGGACAAACCAAACCTCACTCGGACGCTCAGGAAGACTCCTGGAGGCAGATTCAGAGTTTCCTGCAGCTGCACATGTACAACAGCCCGACTCCCAGGGCCAAGTTGTGAATGACTTCATGAGCACAGACTGCTGGGACACGCAGCGCTGTGTGACGAGGTCATGACAAACTACCTCAACCTCACTACAGAGTATACACACTGTGTATACATATGTGCCTGTTTTAACTGTGTGCATTTGTTCCGATGACTAGAATTCACTAAACAAATCATGTCTTTGTTATTGTAAAATTGTGCCTCTATATATGTTAATGTAAGTTGTTGATGTCTAGAGAACATATCAGAATATATTGGATGTTAACACCTCGTTAAACTCTTTTTCGGGTTATAACAAGATATTTAATAGAAGAAAATACTTTGACATATTTTTATTACTAGATAACAAATTATTATTTTTTAATTACAAGGTGTTCATGTTGTGATTATTTTCTCGTCTCTCGTGGATAATAGGGAAAAATATTTTGTAAAAGTAAGAAGTTTCATGAAAGAAACATTAAGTTTTTGTCATGGTGGCAACAATAAATTTGTTTTCTGTGGGTTAAAAGTTTTTTGTAACTCGTCCTCATCTGTCTCAGCCTCATCTATTAGCAACATAGATCATTGAGCTAACGATAAGATTAGGTAACTTCTCACCCGCAGTCAGCCATTTTCTCATGTTTCAAAAGTTTGTGATGTATTTTCCACAAAACAGGAATTTATTTAAAGGAAATATATGTGGAGCAACAGACTGTAACACAGCTAGCTATCAAATTACAAAAATATGCATTTACATCAATTTATGTCTTGAATTGTTACTATGACAACTCATTTTATTTAGAGTGCACATCACCTGAGGAATCTGCACTTCACAGGTTAAAATGTAAACACCACACAAAAATACATTTAACTTTAATTTACATGAATCTATCTACAGCAATCTGACTGACTGCAAACCTGACTGTATATTATTAGCATTAACTTGAAATAGGGTGCAACAGCTCCACTGATGTCTACTTTCTAGAGAGATGACAGATGATATTTAACAGTTCGTACATCTTATCTGGATAAATATGACCTGGCCTGAGACAGTTGGTAAATAATAATAATAATAATAATAATAATAATAATAATAATACAGAAACATTCAGAAGGACAAACGTAGGTTTTACAGCTCAAAGCACAAAATCCCTCAGAGTTTGGTAAAGGCACAAAATTAAAAATTCCAGTGTAAAAGCTCACGTGTTTGTGTGATCATCTGAGCAGGATTAGAGTCAGAATACGTTCGACCAGTCGGAGAGTTGGTAAGCTGATCGGGTAGTGAGGCGGCAGCTTCTCCTCAGCACATGACGGCTTCACAAAGTACCTGGAGGGAGGAAACATATGTCAGATACCAAACAATTGACATTAGGAGTAAAATACTGACATTAACACTGGACTGATACGGATCATTGATTGCTTCCATCACTGACAAACTGTTTGCTAAGCCCTGTCCAACTTTAAACACGTACTCATTAACATTTCTACTGTGAAATAAAAAACTGTTGGAATTATGTAAAAACAAGCTGCAGCGACATAAACTTCATGTGCCATCCTCTTAACCCAAACAAACAAATCCAAGCAACTATTTTCATACATTTCATTCATCGGTGGTTAATTATATTTTAGGGAATTTTTAGCACTGTGTATTTGACAAACTGGGGCTGAATCTTGACAGGCCTAGATCCGAGTTATCATTCCTGAGCTATGATAGGACCATCACTGCTCAGGTGAGAGGTTTAGACAGACCGTCCCCAGCAGAGAGGAGCAGCAGAACGAACCTGAACTCCTCTCTGAAGTGTGATCGGAGGTGCTGAGCCAGCTGGCTGTTGTACTGCAGACAGGCCAGCAGGAGGCGACAGCGCTGGAACAACAGGACGGCCTGGACGGGGCTCAGGACCGACTCCTGCAGGTCTGACAGAACCAGCACCACCTGCTGGGCCTGGTAACCGATGAAGGACAGCTGCAGACAGAACAGGTGTAGAATCAGAAAGAGAGAAGACACGGAATCATCTCCACCTGTCCATCTGTCTTCTGATCTTTACCAGGTGAGGATGAGGCTGCAGGACTCGCAGGATCCAGCCGACAGACAGGAGGTTTTCAAAAGAGAAACACTCGCTGGTCTGAAACACACAAACGCACGCACACACACACACACACACACACACACACACACACACACACACACACACACACACACACTGCATTTTAGCATTTGAACAATCTATGGCCTGTAGTTTACGACTAAATACTATGACACAGAAATGGCTTTCAAACTCCAATCCACTGTCGCCTTAAAACCCACTTTCTCATGTCGTGTCTCCGGATAGCCATTAGAAAATACAGGAAACTGAATTCAATCCTTTGAAGGACTTTTAAAGACTTGCAGATGACCTGATAATAAAATAGCTGTTATATGAAATAAATAAAATAATTATTAATTTAAAAAAAAAAAAGTATCTAAATAAATATTGGGGAATATCTCTGAACATCATCTCCTGGCCTTAACCCTCCAAACAGGTGAGGATTAAACTTTGATTTCCAAAGTTAGGAATGTTAATACATTTCTTTTAGTTTTAGTCCTCATACAAAGACAGAAATGCATCATTCTGCTTATTTCCTGCCCTGTGACACTCGGTAAACACAGACCCAGTACTCACCTCGTGGCCTGAGCACAGCAGCTCAAAGAGCAGAGAGCAGGCAGCGTCCAGATACTCAGACAGTAAGGCCTGAAGCTGGCAGAGACAGAGAGACTGTAACTAATCCACCACATAAAATAAAGGTTAACACAGTTGTTAACGTCAGCAGGGAGCAGCTCACCTCAGAGTCAACCTGAGATCCTCGGTTCTGTGTCTGTAGACGTGGATCACAAATCAAGGCAAGCAGCATCCTGGAGGCCAGGCAACCTCTGCAGAGAGAGAACCACTGAGCTTCTCACTCTATTGCTGTCAGTATTTTCACTATATACACATTATATCTGTTGGTTATTCATTTGTTGAAGTGATTAATGGTTACCGACTGAACCTAAAAAAAAACAATTTTTATGTAATTTACACAGAAATCAAAACAGCACATTCTTACATTTGAGTACCAGCAAATGCTTTAAAGATTTTTCTGGAAAAATGACGACTGATCAGTTACCAGAACTGATGTCAATCATTCAGTCGATTAATCAACTAATCCTTTCACTTCTACATCAGTGCAGTGTAGAGGCACTTAAATTAAATCACAATGTGAACATGTACCTGAATTTTACCTCGGAAAAATGTGTCAGGATTTAGGCATATTTTCAGTCCACCTTAAAACTACCACGTTTTGTCTATTTCGATTTCTAAAATGTTGCCAACAAGGAAAAGAGTATAAAATAAAAAGTACAAAATAATAATAAATAAACTGGACATCATAACATGATGAACAAGTTATTTTTCTCAATTTGTCTGACCGGTTTCCTTCTGTAGAAATACCTGAAATGTTTTTTTTTTTTTTTGTTGTTGTTTTTAAAAAATTGTGGTTTAGTTTAACAAGAAGACGGACCATGCAATATTCAGACAGACAGAACGTTTACTTCTTGGCAGAGAGCAAGTTGAGTCTGGCTGCTTCGACCTCCGTCTCTCTGAACATGACGGCGAGCGTCTGGACGATCACGGTGCTCAGTCTGAGGACAAACAGCAGCCTGGAATCAGATTCTTTAACCTAAACTCACCATGTAGTTACAGACCGTCAGACTGGAGCTCATCAGCCATACTGGACTGCGGATGGGTCAGTTTTGTTGTTTGAGCTCACTGCGAGTTTAGAGAACTTCAGTGAACTCCCCAGTCTCCACATCTAAATCCAGTTTCCAACATCTGGTGGAATCCATGACACAAAGAACTGAGGCTGTTTGACAGCAGAGGGAGGAACTACCCAGTGTTAGCGTGGTGTTCCTAATAAAGTGCTGACTGAGAGTAGATCTTTGTCATGACATAAGACGATCAACACATGCACAAACACCAGCGTAGTCCTTTAAGTTAATGTAACGTGTGTTGTGTAAAAACAAAGCAGCTTACTACAACCTGACTGATTGTATTAAAGGTTTAAGAACACACAACACACACACACACACACACACAGCTTACAGTAGTTGATCTTCTGTGTAGACTCCACTGAGGCCCTGACAGCCGTGAAGAGACTCCTCCAGAGTCTGAACCAGGAAAACACAAACCTCACTGGACTGAAACACACAGAGGTTTGTAACATCAGGTCTGTGACAAAGGCACTAAACCACAGGATGATGCATTCATTCTTGACTTGTTTATACTTGTAGACTAAATTATTAAAATAGGCTAAATTATTCAGCCTCGCCCTGTTTGCACTTTTTTATTTAGAGGGTGGCACGAAGAAATGTTTGTAAACAACATTGTGCAATAAAGTTATGTGAAACAGAAGTTTGAAGTGAGCTATCAGGAAAATAGAAAATAAAATAAATTTATTACAACAGCAAATTTTTAGAAGTATTTCCTCCACTAACTTTATTCAGTGCTACAACATAATGTAGGTCAAAGGCAAAAAACAAACAAAATAATAGTCAGATATCAAAGTGTATGCGTTTGTTTTCTGTGTTAGCGTCTCACCCTCCAGAACAGTCTGCGCAGTGTGACGTTGCGGTGAGCAGCAGTTCTCAGCTCCTGCAGCAGCAGGTACGAACTCTCCACACTGATCTCGTCCTGCAGCAGCTCAGAGCTCAGCTGAGCGAACAGGTGGGCCGTCCGCTCCCAGCTATACACAGACACGTACACACACACACATTAATGTCTTCAGGTCTTACATGTTCTTTGACATTAAAATGGTACAGAAAATAAATACCACTTTCACTCATCTAGATTTATTTCTTAACCTCAGTGACATTTGCCACCAGAGAATGAAACTTGATGAGTTTATCAGAAATAGCTTATGTAATAATATACAGGCATATCCATCAGGTTAGATCCCTATTTATCCAGAGTCATATAAATATGAACCATTTTTTTGTGAAATTTTTTCATAATTGCTGTGTCAAGTCTTGAGTTATGGCTAAAAAGTGTTATGTGAGGTCACACTGACCTTGACCTTTGACCACCAAAGTCTAATCAGTTCATCCTTAAGTATAAGGGGACATGTGTGCAAAATCTGAAAGGACTCCATTGAGGAGATCTGGAGATATTGCGTTCACCAAAATCATGTTTAGTGAGGTCACCGTGACCTTTGACCACCAGAATCTAAGCAGTTCATCCTCAAGTCCAAGTGAATGTTCAGCTATGATGTTAACATAGACTGTCATATAGGTTTGCTCTGGGTGCACTGGGACCTGTTGAGGAATAATACCGTAGATTTTTTTCATATTCCTTGGACGGACAGGAAACGAGCAGAGTTCATTATGAGCCTCTGATCCAGGTGTGAACAGTGTTAGAGGAGAGTTTGTTACCTGATGGCTGGACGCTGTTTCCCAGGGGAGGAGTCAGAGGAAGCATTGCACTTTCTTCTGTAGAGTGGGTCCAACAACAGAGTGGACCTCTGAACGAACACACACACACACACACCTTAACTTTTTCTACAGAACTAGACTGTCAATCATATTTTAGGTTCTAATTTAGAAAACTGAGGCGAAGCCAGAAAAACAGGATTAATCTCAACATGTTGATAATTAAAATAAATAAAATACATTTTAAAACAATAAAACAATTCAGTTTCTTGTTTGGAAAATCACACACCTGTTGCAAACTATATTCTTAAATTATCTATCATACAAATATTATACTGTAGTTTTTATTATACATTCATACAATATTTTATTTTCTGTGCTATATTATGTTAATGATATATTTTATTTCTTTATATACTACATTATATTTCTACATTAATAAAACCAACATTAAGTATCATTACTTAATTATATTTTTCTTAATTATAGATGTTATCATATTACTCTTACATACTTCACATGAGGCAGTACAGACCCTCAGGATCAAATCACTGATCAGAACTTTGACTGGGATCAAACACATTGATCACTCACGATAATAAAACTGTTCCATGAGCTCTGTAGATGCAGGTAAAGTCTGGACGTCTGTGACACGGCGTAGAGATGCAGCTCCGCCTCCCTCTCCTCCCTGCTGTTCACACAGTCTCTTCTGAGCAGACGAGACAGAACCGAGCCGATCCTCCTCGGAACCTGGATCCAGATTTGTGAAATAAATAAATAAATAATTGTACATCCAGCTGGTTGGTTGTGAAAACAGGCTTGATGTTACACCCCGTCCATACCTGACCACTCTTAATTGTCCTCAGGCTTTGTTCTGAGGGTGAGGTGAGGGAGCTGGTGGGGGAGTAGAGGGAGGGTGCTGAGGAGGGCGGCTGGGTGGGGGGGTGTGGGACCTGCAGGAGGCCAAGAGTCTCAGGGTTTGGACAGGAGGCAGAGCGGGTGGGCTTTAACATGTGGAGCTCCTTTCCTCCTTTCCTCCATTCACTGCGGCTCCTGAAAGAGACGGAGAGGTGGGAGACGCCTGCTCAGGTAAAGTAAAGTGTGTCTATCCAAAGTGTGATACATCTTATTCCTCTGAGCCGTGGAGCTCAGGGTTTCCACCTGTGTATTCTGGGGCATCTGGGAATTTGAGGTTTAGAGCAGCAACTGCAGATTAATCCACCTCTTAAAATCTCCAACTAATATTTCCTCCTGTCTGTGTAACGTTTAGTAAAAAACTACAGAACAGCTGTAAACACAACACTGACATATCATCACCATTTGATATCACGTTTTTTATGGCGGACATGTTGACAGTCATGGTCACATAGTGATTCAGTGGTTGTAAACTGCTTCATGTCCCCAAAGATCACTCATTACTTCTGACACAGAGAGTGTGTGTGTGTGTTGGCTTGCATTGCTATCTTTGTGAGGACCCACTTGAGTTTAAAAAGTGAGCACGTTTTTGTCGGACAGTTTGAAGGTTAATATTTGGGTCAAGAGCATGTGATAATTGGCATTTTTAAAAGGGGTTTCAGAGGTTTTCTTAGCATCAAAACTCCAGAGGTTACAGGGTAATAGCTCAATGTGTTGTCTAGTGTGTTTACTAAGTCCTAGGGTTTATGTTCTCTGTGTAAGTCAGTGGTTTCAGCTGGTCTTTAGGTTTGTCCAAAGCTTCACAATCAGCTTAAGGTTCAGGGTCAGGTATTTAAGATTAAGGGCTAGGGAATACACATTATGTCAGAGAGGGTCCTCACAAGTATAAAAAGACAAACGTGTGTCTTTAATGACTTCCCATGGGTGAACTACACTTGAGCAGCGACACAGATCAGCATGAGACAGTTGTTTACATCACACACACATCCGTTTTATAGCACATTGTTGTAACCAGGCAACAATCCAGTGTTCAGTAAGCGCATCTCTTCACAGTCTACAAACTGACATTAATCCACATCCACAGCTCAAGTTTAATTAAAGGAAGACTACACTGCTGCTCCAGGTGACTCTACTTAATAAGAAACTGGATGCTAACACAACAACATGGATCATGGACAATATTAATATAATGAATACTATGAAAAGATATCCAGCTAGCTTGCAAGTGTGTAGCGTTAGGCTAACATTAACTTAGCTCACAATCTCAGGGAAGGGAAACGATTGGTCGAAGTCTTCTTCCAAATCAAGTTATCTTAAGAAATAAATAAAATACATTTTAAGTACATCAATAGAAAATTTATCAAGAATAATTTTTGATAATTCATTAAATTGTTTTAATTGTTTTTCTAACAGACTTGAGATATGTTGCATACGATATAAACTGAATATGTCTGAGTTTAACAAGAGATTTTAACACATCACATGGGCCTTTAGGAAATTGTGATTGGGATCAATTGTGATTTCAACATTTTTAAACCAAAGGATTCATTTATTAATCGTGAAAATGATCAGCAATTGATCAAGACAATAATCGCTAGTTGCAGCTCAAGTCTTATGATTGTAAACTGAATATCTGTGGGTTTTGCACTGTAGCTCGGACAAAACAAGACATTAGAAGACATAAAACCTGTTTTCACTTTTTTTGTACCATTTTACAGATCAAACAATTGATTTAATAAATTAATTTAACTGTTGCATCTGCTTTTTTCCACTTTTCAGCTTGTGTATCAGCTGAATGATCACTCTGCTTGTTAATGGTGGTAGTTTTCAGCGGAGCGGCTCAGTGAACGATGTTAATGAGCAGCAGGCGAACTCAGGGGAAACTCGTCTCTCTTGAGTAAATAAGTCATGAGCTACCTGAGACACTGAAGAGGGTCATTATAGGAGGAGGTCATGAGTTGTTTGCAGACAGTCGTGAGAGAAGAGTCACGGTCAGTTAGCTCTCATCCTTTACTTTCCCCTCCTCAATGACTTTTTTATCGACTGTAACGGTGAGCAGTGATTCACAAAGTAAACAGAGCAGGAGAGGGAAAACACAGAAGCTCCAGCAGCTGCTGCGACTGAGTTAAAGCTGCAGCAGTTCACCAACCACACACAAACTTTACTGAGCTTTCATTCAAACCTGCCGATGCATTGGGAGTGTGTGATGATAGATTTCTGGTGTAGTATTCCTTTAAAAAGTGAGAGCAACCACAGCCAGTCTCAGCTTCCATACAGGGGTATCATCTGACAAACCAAGGACCTGCGTGCACTCAGGTCAGTCCTCACAAATTGAAAGGGCTGATTGAGTTTTAAGACTTTCAGGGGACATATTACAGAAACCTCCTAACTTATTCCCATCTTAACTGTTGGGTAACTGTTGTAATTAAAGATAGGACCTGATTTAAAAGCCATTATATATTAATAGTTCCTGAGTAAAAGTTCCTATCGTAACTAACTTTAGAAGTCTTATTTTTACCTTACTTCATCCTGTCTTATCTCAGGTTAGGAAATCCTAAATACTTGAGCCAACATTGGTTATCAACTTTTATGTGTGATACCTAGCAACCGACGCTAAGTTTCTCATCTCGTATCACTGTATTTTTGTAACCAGTTAGATTTCTCACTGAAATGGCTGAAAATCTCCTTTAGCAAAAAACAAAGCACATTTCTAAGTTGCACCACAGCCGGGAGAACCCCACGTCGCCAGGCTGGTCGTAGCTGCTCAGCTAACTGCATGATCATGGCCCGGGGGTGGCCTGTATCTACTAACGAGCATTTTATCATCAAACCACAACACATCGTTTTGTTAGGGTGTGCCGTGAACCTCCCCATGAATAAGTTCCACCTGCTGACATTTCGTTGGTTGTGTAAAAGCAATAAAAGAGCTGCCACGTGTGTGACACCAGTTAGCTTAGTGGTGGAATAGTTAAAGTTAGGACAGATATAAATAGAACAGTTATCCTAAAGTTAGTACTTTTCCTATCTTTAGTTAGGATTTGCGTCAAATAAACTGGAAAAAATCCGCTCCTATATACTTAAGATTAAAAGGTAGGAGGTTTCTGTAGTAGGAGTTAGGAAATGCATTCTATCAAGGAGTGTCCTCACATCAATGGAAAGAGCATGAGTGAGTGTGTGTGTGGGGGGGTGTAATGCTCACCTCCCTGCAGGATATCCTGTGGGGAGATAGAGAAACAGGATGGTTAAAGTTACAGGTGCAGATATCAGGAGAAAGAAATAAAGAAATTAAAGCCACATGAGCTTCAGTCTTAATGAGGATCAGATCACTGATTTCCACCCCGATTAAAACCCACAGCTCAAGTAGGGATGCGACTGACTGACAGGTAGTAGCAGGTACTGACTTTTTACAGATTTTTTCAGCCTTTATACCTTCCTCAAAGCTGGTACACACACCTATAAAAACAGCAACATGCTCGTTTTTACCTTCTAAGGTGTGCGTTATTAAAGGGCAGTGGCTGCCTCTGCGAGAGGGCGGGGCTGCAGGAGGAAGTGCCGTCCTCTTGTCTCTCCTCAACCAGTCACGTCCCTTCGCAGCAGGCTTGTCAGTGACGTAGGTGATTCGTATGTGCTGGCAGCGTTCCCTGTCCTTCCCACTGAGGAATTCTGGGAGGTCGTTGACCTGTATGGATGACACGGAGAAAAGAGGATGTGCATCATGATTAAACCTCCATAAATCATCTTTTTTTCTGTTGTCATATTGATCTACATGTTGGTGTTAGCAGGTTTGCATCTATTAGATTAGCAAAAACATTTTGAACTTCATCCATTTTCACAAAATACACGGATGTCACAATCCTGGCCTTTACATAAAAACTGTAAAATCACCTGCTGATGCCACAGTCAGGCTGTAATCTGACTGCTTACTGCAGACAGGATTATCTCTGTGAAGAAGACGGTGAACTTTGACCTCTGACATAACAAGATGATGGAGTAGGAATTAGAGGCTAATGCTGCCACACACAGACCCAGCTTCCCCTCTGGGTAACGTCTGCATGTTATGTAGCGTTATATTATGGTCGCACTAAAGGTGAATCTATTTTAAGATGCGGGTAGTGTGGACTGGAGTTATCTAAGGATAACGGTTTCCTAAAATGTCTTTATTAGACAGGAAAGGCTTTTTATTTGTGTTGCTGTCACTCTCTCTGTGGGAGGTTTGTGTTGCTGTCAGGCACTTCAGATGATTAAGGAACAGGCAAAATATATACAAAATATAAAAATGCTTTGGCTGCCGATTCACTGGTTGGAATTGGTCATTGTTAATGTTTTACTGACTAAATAATGCACTGAAACTGATTTGTTAATTAGTTGATCAACAGAAAATTAATTTTGGTTAAGGTAAGGGGAAACATCCTGGTCTGGTTTAATAAAGAAAGAGTTCACAGGGACTTTAGATGCAACCTGTTTATTTACATTTAACCAACATCCATGATCCCCTAACCTTAACCAAAGTGATTGTGTTATTTCTAGGAGACAGGAAAATACAATAGCTAATTTGCAGTTGTTTTTAAAGCACCGGCATCAATCTGTCCGCTTCACCGCACACAGCATCTTTTCCTCTCCTCTCTCCCCTCTGTCCCAAAGTAATCGGTCAACAGGAAAGAAAAACCTGCAACTATTTTAATTAATCAACTCATCTTTTCAGTTATTTTTTCAAGCAAAAATAGTGAAACAGTGTCATATATTCTCTATAGTCATATCATTTCAAAATAAATATTTTTTGGTATTTGGACTTTTAGTCAAACAAAACAAGACTGCGAACTTTTGAGCAAAATTGTGGGCAATTTTTTTTCCACATTTCATAGACTAAAGAATTACGAAAAAAATAATCTGCAGATTACCTGATATTTGGTTGCAACCAAAATCAAATGACCACATGGCAAATTTGTGTAGTATTAAGTGTAATATTGCAGCAATGAAAAACGAACTGAATGAACTGCACAAACAGTGAGCAGAATGGGGAACCAGCAGAATGACTGGCACAGGCTGGTTTAAACCAAATTATGTAATTTTCAATAAATGTTACATATGTAGTGTCTGATATAACATTTATTGAATTACCTCAGCCAGTAGAAAAGGTTTTGAGTGAAACCTGTCAGTCAAAATATCTGATCTGTAATCTGAAGAGTTTAACTGGGATCACACGGCAGGAGCTTATTAGTTAATAAGCACACATAGCAACAGAGGTAATTTAATTTGCTTTGGTCACGATTAGGGCAGCAACTAAAGATTACTTTAATTATCAGTTAATCATTTTTTTCTGGATTAATTAATAATTCAAACCTAAAAATATTGTTATTAATATCAAATTTAGGCAAATCTGCTACATTGATAAACTGGAACCAGGTGTCAAACTTTACTTTTTAAAGTTAGTCATTAACCTGTGGTCAGTAAATTAATTGGGAACAATTTTGATCATTCCATTCAATTCACTGAAAGTCTTTAAACAAAATACCAACGTTTCCATACACTGGTTTCTTTAATCTATTTTAGTAAATTCAATGTCTTTGGATAATTTGAAATGGCACCTTGGCCTTTAAGAAATTTGGTGGCCATTTTACACTGTTTTCTGAATTCTTATTGGCCAAACAACTAATCCATAAATCAAGGAAATGATTGACAGACTAATCAATAATAGAATAATCATTTGGTGCAGTCCTAGTTTATTGTATTTAAAAGCCATGTCACATATTCAATTTTTTTCAGACCAGCTGTCAAAAAGCCAAATTGTTAAGCTAATGATCATAGAAAACTGAAATATTCACATTCCATAAACTGGTACCAGAGACGTTTGAAATTTAGCTTTGAAAAAAAAAAAAAAAAAGATTTAAATGATTAATGAATATCAAAATGGTTGCCAATGTATTTTCTGTCACACAACTAATCAAGTATTTCAATTTGAGATGAAGGGATTCAGTTTGAAATTATATAAAATTGAGAAATTACTAGCAAATCTCCACGCTGGAGAAGCTGGAACAAGCAAGTTTTCGACGGTTTAGATTGAAAACTTTTCTCAAATGATTAATCAACAATCAAAATACTGACTTAATCTGCTACGAACTGATTTATTGTTCATCAATTCATCGATTAATTGATAATTTCAGCTCTAAAAACGACTGTTGGTTGTAGCCGTTACCATTAAGTGAAGTTTTGAATTGATTTTACTCACCAGCTCGATGTCACGCACGCGCCTGAAGCTAACGGCAGCGGTGAGCGTGCGCGGCGGGTACTCTGTGAGGTACACGAGCTCATCGCTCAGCACTACGTGCATGTACACCTTGTTGACGGTCTCCGAAATCACCACGCACGGTTCGTAGGCTCGGATCCGCTCGTACACCGCCTGCTCCGTGTTCCGCTTCAGGAAGGAGTCCAGCTTGATGTTTCGGCGGGAGAGAAGGGTCCCGGAGCCGGTCCGAGCCATGACGACGGTACCGGCGGAGCAGTTAGTGACAAGTTAGGGGGGACGTCACCCTCCACCTTGGCGCGAGGAAGGTGGTCCACTGTCGCTTTCCATCCGTTAAAAATGTACTTTTCTTCCGTAAACTACTAACAGGTGTAACAGGTGCTCCTCCAGTCCCGCTCCCTCAAACTGAGCAGGTGAACTGCCGTTGACTGTCTTCGTCAGCTCACACTGCTCTCTGATTGGTTTGTAGTGAAGCGGAACGCTTCTGATTGGCTAGAAGATAAAGGGTTATTTCATTATTTGGGATCAGGGTTTTAGAGTGTAATTTACATTGAGCACGGCCGGATTAACCTCCCAGGGGGCACCGGGGCAAAGACTGTTGATGGGCCCCTGTTGACCTCCATTATACCATGGACAGATTATAAAACAATGAGAAGGGCCCCCATCCTATAAAGGAACAAGACACCTTCCCCTCTTCGTAGTGAGGTTTTATCTCTTTGTGGTTATACTTGAAGAAGGAAAGTAAAGTTTATTTATGCTCTTACAGTTGCTTTTACACCACTGCTGTGTCTGTAATTCACTTCAAATATCACTGTTTCCTCTAATGAATATCAGATCTATATTAACACACACTGCTCTCTGTGATTATCTTTCAGCTGTCTTCTTCGACTCAACTCAGGCCCTGCAAACTGGGCAGGTGTTAGCCACCTGGTGGAGGCCATTTGCAACCAGCTCTGCCGTCTCCACGTGTCCAGAGGGACCATGAGGACTTGGTGGTCATTCATTCTCAAGGTCTATGTGGCCCTTAGAGAGGCAGTCTGAGGTTGATGGCTCGGACCAACATCCAGCTCTTTGAATTAAATTGAGGACTGAGTGGTAAGAGTTTGTCATAAAGCTGTGTTGGTGTGTTGTAATCTGTACTGTGATTTATCTTTTAATGAAAGCTGGAAATCCTAAAACAGTCTGTTTGTTTGTGTGTTCCAGGTGCTGGCCAATGCAATAGCATTGCAGGCATATATTATCCTGCATACTTATTCGTCTTAGTCATCTTCTGTATTGAAATTTCGGCATGTAACTAGTCCCGCAGCTTTGAGAAAACACAGACAATATATATATTCTTAGCAATTCAAGTAACCATGGCAACGTAAATGCTGATAAAAGGCAAAAAAAATTCCCATAGAGAATAAATGAGGAGACATCTTCAAAACGACCAAACCCAGTCCTCTTTGGAGCTCTACTCCTGCGTCATACTTCAACACACACACACACACACACACACACACACACACACACACACACACACACACACACACACACACACACTTATTGACAGAAATGCACAAACACCATCTCCACGATATGGATTAACCTTCAAAATAAAAGTCTCAACATGGTAAGAGGGAATTATTGGCTCTGTTGTACAAAACCTCTTGCAATTTATACTGCCAAATACAGAAGCACAGACACTTATAATAATAAGAGTCTCAAAAAGGTAACAGGTAAGGTAGGTTATAAAAGTTTGACCTTAGAAGCTATCCTCTATATGGGGATTCTGTTATTATTATTCTCTCTCCTCAGTATTCACAGATCCAGTTTCTTGCCCTTTACTTCATTTCTACTGTTGATGATACTAGAAACATTTTAAAAACAGAATCTGCTCAGCTCTAGCACAGTCACCATCTTCACAGGTGAAAGTATTGACGTCTATTAAGCCAAACTTGAGGCTTCAAAACGGCAATTCACAAACCAATGGGTGACGTCACGGCAGTTTGCCACTTGGTATATAAGTGACAGCTGCTGTGAATGGTCCGGTGGGCGTGACTTGGATTCCAAACACCGGCTTCTCGCGAGCTGCGAGGCGGTCACGTGCCTCCCATGTGCTTCTCTGTGACTCCGCCCAGCGGCTCTACTCTTGTTATGAAACCGAACTGGTGGGTGTGTTTGGCGGATTCCTCCAGAAGCAACAGCAGCGATCCAAACTGGTAATATGACCTTGTTTTATTTATTTTTTCTTTACTGTAAACGTGTAAACAAGTTTTATCTGTTAGTTTTCAACGGATACCGTGGATTTATTGTGTCTCGTGTCGGTTTGTAGTCTCGGTGTGCGCTGTCTCTGGTTCTGCAAAGCCTGTGCCACACAACAAATTCATAACATGTAAGATTCACATGTGCAGGCCAGCAGGGACACAGTGTTCCCTGTGTTTGTTCCAGCCTGTGAAAGCTGAGGACAGTCACTATTAAAGCATTTTAACTCGAGCTTTACGCAGCTCTGTCACACACACATGCAACATTAACGAACTGAGATATGGATTTATGTGTTGTCTTTACATGCGTTGACCTCTGGTACCATTTCACAGCTGTGGTGAACTTCCTAAATAATATGCACAGAATATCCCTGATGCTTGAGGAAAATAAAAAAACAAAAACAGGATGTAGTCAAAGACAGTGCAGTGACAGCATTCATGTGAGTTTAAGGGCCATAACTTTAATGAAAAGCTTTAAGTTTGGTTTTAGGGCTGTAGAAAACAGAGGTAGTTAATTGGTT
Source organism: Seriola lalandi dorsalis (assembly GCF_002814215.2). Taxonomy (NCBI): domain Eukaryota; kingdom Metazoa; phylum Chordata; class Actinopteri; order Carangiformes; family Carangidae; genus Seriola; species Seriola lalandi. The sequence goes on from NW_019525152.1 coordinate 96,478, forward strand.
CTGCAGATAAATCTTAATTTAGACTAATCCTGTGCATTTTAGCTGACTGAAACTTTTAATAAATTGATCAGTCATGTTGTAGGATAGTAACAACCTTCATAAGGTAAAGCTGGGGGGTTGTGAGGTTATTAACAACACATGGGGGAAGAAAAACTCTGCTCTATCTCTGTTTCACCAACAAATGTACTTTTTTCAAATGTGTAATTCACTGTTACCAGCTTTTTTCTTAGTTTAATACGGTAGTAAATTAAATATTCGTGGGTTTCGGGTGGACAAAACAAGTAATGAAAATGTCAGCGTAGGTTCAAGGAAATTGCGATTGTCATTTTCTCAATTTTCTGAGATTTTATCCAGAAAAAACAACAAATAATTGAGGAAAAGTTCGTCAGATTTCCAGTTAGCTGCTGCCTTATAAGACAGCTGTATCAGACTGCTTAAGTTTTTATCAAGGTGTATCTTGATCAACTAGGACTTTACTCAATGCCAGAGCTTAAATATCCATCTTCATTTGTTCTTGTGTCTTCTGTTCTCCGTGCAGGTCCACTGTCAACAATGCTTCGCATCACCGCTGCCTCCCTGTGCACCTACTGTCCGAGGATAAGGCTGCTGCTCCCTCCCTCTGCTGCTGCCTCCAATGTCACTTCTCAGAACAAGAGACTGGAAAACCAGCACACAGTGGACTCCCTCTATGAACTGTCAGTGGACATCCGCAAGGTACGCAAGTTCAAGAGCTGGGTCCTGTCTGAGAGCTCTGCGTATGTGTCTGAAACCGCCGATCTGTTGAGGGATATGGGTGCAGACACGACGGCAATCGCCCGGATCCTGGAAACTCACCCTGAGGCTGTCCTGTGTCGGCCGGGGGATGTCGCCGCCCAGAGAGACCTCTGGGTGTCTGTGTGCCCCAACAAGCGCGAGTTGATGAGCATCATTGAGAAGTTCCCGGCCTCCTTTTTTACATTAACTCACCATAGCAACCAGCGGGCCAACATCCTTTACCTCCAGAGCCTTCGCCTGAACAAGCGGATCATCGGCAAACTGATGGCGAGTGCCCCACAGAGCTTCAGTCGACCTGTGGAGAGCAACCAGGAGGTCATCCACACACTGAGGGAGACCTACCTGGATCTAGGCGGCGATGAGGGCAACCTGCGTGTTTGGCTGCAGAAGCTCCTCAGCCAGAACCCGTACATCCTGCTGCGGCCCGCTGAGGCCTGGAGGGACAGTCTGGGCTTCCTCAGGGAGCAGGGCTTCAGCACCGAGGAGCTCCTCAGCCTGGTGTCCAGCCTCAGAGCCTCCATCGCAGAGCTGCAGCCTGAAGCCATGCGGCAGGCGCTGGCCTACATCGAGGGCGCTCTCGCCTGCTCCCAGGACGAACTCAAGCAAATAGTGATCCGCTGCCCGGCCGTTTTGTACTACTCCTTGCCCACCCTGGCGGCGCGGTTCCAGGGGTTGATGGATGTTGGAGTGAGCATGGAGCAGGTGAAGAAATCTCCCAACGTCCTGGAGCTCACCACACAAATCGTGCTGTACCGTATCCAGAAGCTGGCCTCCTACGGGTACGACGTACGCTCCGGCAGCTTGGACTTTATCGTGGGAACCAAGAAGGACTTTGAGATGAGCTACGGGAAGCTGCACCTCAGACAGCAAAGGCCACTCTTCAACCCTGTAGCTCCCATCAGATCTGCTGAGGAGTGAATGTCTGAATGTGTTGATACTCCTGAATATGAGAAGGGGTTCACATCTTCACCTTTCTGCAAAATGCATGAAGAAGGGAGTAGTATTGAGAACGAGTTTACTATAAAGCAAATGTTTTGACCTGTGGCCTTCATCATGGTCTTTTGATCTGATGCTGAGGGCTCTTCTGAAAATATGACACCGACTGTCTTGAAATCTCGAGTGCCGATCATTGCCTGTCAATCTTGTAAATTAAGATTTACTACTGTAACGAACGAACTGTTTGTGGTAATTGAACACAACCGATGAGCAATAAATGTCAACATCTGTGACGTCTTTTAATTTCTTTGTTCAGTGTCAAAAACCCCACATCCATCTATTTTCTTCCGCTCATCCGGGGTCGGGGTCGGCACATGCTGAGCTGGGTATTCCAGACGTCCTTCTTTCCAGCAACGCTTTCCAGCTCCTCCTGGGGGATCCCAGGTCAGATGGGACATGTAATCTGTCCAGCGAGTCCTGGGTCTAACTCTGGGGTCTCCTCCCAGTTGGATGTGCCCAGAGAACCTCCAAAGGAAAGGCGCCCAGGACGTGACTTTTCTTCGGGCTCCCTCCAGATGTCTGAGCTCCTCACCAGCCCAGCCGCCCCTGCGGAGGAAGCGGTCACGGAGCTGGTGAGGGTGTGAAGGAAGATCCGCTGGTAAAATCGAGAGCTTTGCCTTCTGGATCAGCTCCGTCACAACAATCCCGATACAACCTCCACATCACTGCTGATGCTGCACCCATCCGTCCCATTTAATTTGAACTCTTATTTAAAAGGTTAAATATGACGAGTTGACTGTTTTCAACATTTCAGCACCAAAGAACAGACTCATACCATTTGTATATTTAACAGAGTTTAATTAAACAAGCACATTGAGAAGGAACAAGAAGCAAACGAAGCAGTTCTCTCCAGTGGTACATTTATTGGGAATTACACGGAGGCGGGGGGGAATGATATGAACACTCTTTATTTCTGTCACCTTTTCTCAAAAGTCATTGACGAGGGCAGTAAGTTGATAGTTAACGTCATAATATCGCCTCTACAGCGATACGGAGTATAACGAGCCGACTAGTACTCGGGTAGAGATAAGGAAATGCTCAAAACACTTCTGTTGATAGATACATCTGATGGCTCAAAAAGGAGAAAGGTGGGAAATAGAGTAAATGAGGACCGGCGGCTGTATTAGCAGAGATACAAGATTTCGCAACATTTTTTAGGATGCGGGGACTATAAATGCTTTCATTTTTATTGAAAATTTTCCAAAAAAGAAAGATCCATCCACAACGATTTCTCATATCAAAAATATATCAATGGGTCTATGGCTACACAAAGAGAGAAAACACACATACAATATCCAAATATGTACAAGTTGTATGTGAGCTGAAATTAGCAAATTCATTATATACACAAGGACCTCACAGTCCCAGCAATATTAACCCAAAGATAAACACAGTGTCGCAGCCTCTCCAGTGATGTCAGCACTGGCCAGGTCGTGTTCAGTCCACATAATGTACATAATGTACAGTCCGTTTACTCGAGAAACTTTAACTTGTGAATGAATGTGTTTATCGACAGGTTTGCACGCTCCTCTTGTAGGTGTGATCATGCAACTGTTTAGTGCTTAAAAAAAAATGTAAGTGTCCACTTTGTGTTGGCCGGCATGTCTCGGCAAGTCTGCAGAGAACTCCTGTGTGGAGAGAAGAAAAGACACAGACATACTGACTGTTAAAAACGAATAAATGCACTTTAAAGTTTCAGATATTAAATCCTACACAAACATTTCTCAGCAGAATATGAATTTAAAGATACAATATGCAGCCGCTGATTGGTCATTTAATGCTTTTTGTATTTATCCTATCCTTATACCTTTCTGTGGCAGCTCTATTGTTTTCTGTTGATAAGTGAACATCTAGATTTCGTCTTTTACATCCACTGGAACAATTTTGCCTGAAAGACTTTGAAGTTTGTCTTATGAAATCTTAGGTAAGAAATAAGTTTTGTGTTTCCGGCTCACCTTTTCTAGTGAGTGCTCTGCCTCTGGACTTTAGAGCTTTTGCCAGTCCCAGAGTCCCCGCTGTGCCGTTTGCCACTTGTCTGAGCGTTGGAGTGGTGTTCAAGCCCTGAAAACACAACAGCACAGTTTGGAAAACCAATTCAGTTTCACAATTTCTGTCACAAAATCACACAAATAAAAAAAAGAGATGTAGGTTTCAAGTTGTTGCTAGAGTCTTGGCTACTACGTTTTCGCTTTAAAACGCATCTCTTTTGCCATGTTTTTGCCTCCCGTCCACGACTCTGACATTTTCAAGCCCTGAAAACTGAGACTTTTGGAAACGATGACGTAGACACCCAGGGTCACTTCCTGATTGGCTCTTATCTGCCTCGACAATCTGCTTCCTGTTTACACCGGCTCGCGCACGCCCAGTGTTCGTGATTGCTCAGGTATGTCTGCGTTTTCAGGTTTTCAGGTGTTTTAAAAATGAAAACGTAGTAGTGTGGATGAAGCATAAAAGCATATCAGTGCTCACCTTTAACAGGGGCAGGAATCTGCTGAGCGCCTTGAGTGTAGCACATCACACTGGAACTGGGGCCTGGATAACCTGGAACTGACAAGAAAACACTGACGGATTAGAGGAGATGTTCCCGGACCTCAACGAGACAGCGATAATTCAAATGAGATGAATGAATGAATAAATGAAATGCTCCTCACCCTGCTGGTGTGTGCCGATGCTGGATTGTGAATCCCCCTGCAGGTACATCATGACGCCACTTTGCCAGTCTCCCTGGGAGTGAACCGGCATCTGGTAGCCTGAGAGGAACCAAACAAAAACAAATAGTTCTCCTTCATTAATAAAACCTGAGTGCAGGCGGCTACAGAGAAAGTTACGAGAAAGTTCGGAGCGAGAGAAGATGAAGAGGAGGATGAGGAGGAGGAGAAGCAGGTGTTGTGTCACTAACCTGATGCAGTTGTAGCATCATGCCTCGCCTCGGCGTGGAATGCCATCACGTCTGAGGACGGTTCGCCGTGGCCGTTGGAGTTGGAGGGAACTGTAGCCAAAAGGCCTGAGGACACAGAGAACGGTCAACACCTTATAACAAAATACAGGAACTTTAGACAAGACAAGATCTACATCAACAAAACTAAATCACAGCTGGTTTATTATAAAGTTTTTACAGTCGTTATCTAAAAGTTTTGAACAGTTTTAAGATTTTATCAGTTACGTTGGAGCCGCTCTCAGACCGAGGTAAATCTGATATTTTACTCCACTTCTTAAAACTCAGTCCTCTGACTTGTTTATCTTCCTTTAACTGTTCATCTTTACGCATTTATATTTTTACAATTACTTTCATGATCAATAGGGAAACAGGACCCATTCCTCTTTGACCCCATTTTACTCAGTGGATGTAAACATCCTGTCGTTCGTCAAGAAAGTGAAACTGAAAAGATTCTGGTTTCTATGACAAAGCAGAACTAAACATCCACCGTGAACTTCAGTGACTAAGTACTGACTCTATTTTTATTCTTTAAGCTTGAGTGATCCTATTTTTACTCTGTTGCTCCTGCCTCATATTAACATTAAAGATGGTGTCTGGTGTTGTGTCTTTACCGAGGCCTCTGTAACAGGAGAGCTGCTGGTAGATCTGTTTCATTCGCTCGATGTTGAGGCGGCTGGCTTCCGCGTGGTGCACCATGGGCTTCGGGTAATGCACTCCGATGATACATTTGGCCGCCTTCTGCACGCTCTCCGGAGCGTTCCACGGGTCATAAATATACTTGGCTGGAAACCCTCTGAGAATGGGCAGGTAGCGCCTGAAGAGAGGAGATGAAGAGGAGATGAAGAGGAGATGAAGAGGTTCAGAGAGCGTGTAGCGTGCTGGAATCTACTTAAAGATCTCAGGTTCACATCTACTAAGGAGGGATTATCCAGCACTGATTTACCCCACCTGCCGGACTGCATTCATTAAACACACAACTGCAGTTTGTTTTTGTTCAATTATACAACTTAGCTTTTAGTTTCAGTTTGATTTCTTTTGCACAATTAGACAAACGACAAAGAAAACTACATAAAAGTGATGAGAAACATATATATATATATATAATAAGATTAAGAGCAATAATAACAATAATATCAAAATAAGAGCAGAAAATGTGAGAATGTGACATGTTAAGTTATAAAACAGCAGTTAAATGGTCTTTTAAGCTTCTATTTCTTTTGTTTAGTTCAGTTTACTTCGTTTGAAGGTCAAAAACTGAGTTATATGTGGCACTGAATAATTTAATTAGTCTGAAAAGGTGGAGAATATTTCATCCAGTAATACTTTTAAAAGATTTTTTGGAAGGTTTTCCAATCACAAATCATCTAACGTGGAGAAAACACTGAATAATTCTAACGCTTTGTGCATGAACAAGATCAAATCTAAAGATTAAAGATCAATAACTCCTTTTCGACTTGAGTCGCACTTTCAGCATCACGGCATATCAGACAGTTAAAAGCTTCCCCGACGTGTATTTCAGTTGTAACAGGGACCACACACACACACACACACACACACACACACACACACACACACACACACACACACACGTGGATCAGATCAGATAAACTCACCGTATGTAATCTCCGTTGGGGTCTGTGCGGCGGCCGAACCCCACGGGGCAGTAGCAGTGGAAGAACTGCTGGAAGAAAGAGCTGCAGGAGAGCCACATCCAGCTGCCGGCGTTCACACTCCAGTCTGCGTCCAGCAGCAGCTCCTCAAACACCTGAACACACACACACACACACACACACACACACACACACACAAACAAACGAACAAACAAACGAACATGAGTGTTTTGCTTTGGAATTCCTTTTCTTATTTTAAAATAAATAAATAAATCATAAAATAAAATAATCTTCTGTACCTTCATGCCTTCCTCCCAGCTGATCCACAGGTCTCCTCTGGTCAGGAAACAGGCCACGGCGTGCCTGGCCAGGTGGTGGATCCAGCCCTCCTGCCTCAGCTGGGTCATGATGGCGTCGATCCAGGGGAAGCCGGTGCGGCCCTCCGCCCACTTGGCCAACGCCTCGGGGTTGCGGTCCCAGGGGATCTGAACGCAGATGGGGTTACTCTCCATCTTGTCGAAGCACGGGTTGTTTGTGGCCGCCGTGTAGAAGAACTCGCGCCACAGCAGCTGACCGTAGAGCGAGAGAGGAGGGGAGCTGTTCTTCTTCACCTGGTGGTTAGAAGCGTGTGGTTAAATCTCTGGGAGAGCCGCATGAAAATAATTATTCATTCATGTTTTCAAAATCAAGAGAGAAAATGTGGATTTTAGGAGAACAGTTGAAGCCTCTGTCACAATTCATGTTCAACTTTTAACACCAAATGAGAGACACGGACTCCCAGAAAAAAGTTTCCTGTAATACACAGATTCACCACTAGAGGGCAGACTGTGTTTTCTCAGTGTGTATTTCAGATGAAGTGAAACTCACTTACATAACTTCTGCATGTTTAGATGCAAATCAACTTTTCTTCGGTTAGTTTTTAATCCCAAACTGCTCCTCCAACCTCTGACATTCACATCACTGCTATTTATATAATAACAACAGGCGGATCAGCTTAATCAAAAAGGAAATGACTGGCAGATATTTCCTCAATAACCGTTTTTACTGTATTTTATTCACACAAAAATTGTGAGGAAGTGAACCCGTCAAATTAAGACCGCTGTGGATGTTTTACCTCATTGTAAAATAAACTGAACCCTTAGATGTTATGACAAGTGTGTAGAAAGGGGCAGACTACTTGTGTGTTTTTGTATTTACAGAACAGTTTATACTAAATATAACAGATGTTGGGTTAATAATAGAAGTGGTAAACTGATAAACACTTTATCAGACTGTTGACAACATTTCTATTGGTCGGAGAGGAAGATAAAACTCCATCACAGCTGATTGTTCACACTGCGTGTCGGTCACACACTCGGACAGTCTCCTGTCAGGCGTGTGGAAGCGGTAAGAATGAATTTCTTTCATCTTTCAGAGTGTCTTTAAACTCCTCATCATATGACACAGCATAGCATATTCAAGGCCGCATGACAGATGAGTCGATGCCAGGAGACTCAGAATCTGTTTTCGCCAAAACATGCCAGAAAACTAAGGGAAACTGGACTAACTGACACATCTGTGGCACAACTGGTGTAAACAGATTCTGCCTAGCAACGCCCAGGCTACAAACAACCCAACCCATATTGTGCATGTGTCCCAAATAAAATATGACGCCCTCTTTTGTAAACATCATTTTCGGATTAAAAAAAGTCAAATTTGGGTCAATACTCTGAGTGTTCGGTGACGTACCTTCCTGTAGAGATCGGTGAGTTTGAAGTAGAAGAGGCGGCAGGAGAGGCAGCCGAAGCGTAGGTACGGGCTGAGGCCCGTCGGGCTGGCGAGCAGCGAGTTGGCGTTCATTCTGGGACGCTCAAAGTTGGCAACCCACGCCTGAATACAACACGGACAGATCGTCAGATATGAAAATTCATCATACCGCCGTGTTATGTCATAAAACAAAGCTGTCACGTTGGGAGAGGAACACCCAGCAACTGAGGCTTGTATCTAAAACTTGTATCTCATCTTATGTAACTGTGCTTTTTAAAAGTGCTTTTCAAGGTTTTCAACAACCTAACAGACTTCAAGTCAACTCAGGGGAAGAGAAGCACCTATCAGCTGTAACTCAACACACATTAGTAGAAGCGCTTTTTGTAAACAGAGGTTTTGTTTAAAATAAACTGACAAATCGGACTGACCTTCCTCTCCAAATGCCTCTCAAGTCGTGTGAGGGCTTCAGTCTCTCCCCCCGGCCACACGGCTGACGGCAGACCCTCAGTATCAAAACCTGCAGGGGAACATTCAAAGAAACACCTTAAAATTCAGCCTTTATCTGTGATCATGTTTTAACTTAAGTCCCCAGGAGCCGGTTGAATAAAAACACCTTCAGCTTTCTGCTTACGTATGACACTTAAGGTTTCATTTCTTCTTAGCTGAGGGAGTTACTTAAAGGAGAATGTGGGGAATTATGAAGGAAACCTTAACTCAGACTTTAAGGAAGATTTTAATTCAAGGTGTTTTGTACAACTGGCTCCAGGTCTGTATTTACAGGATCATCACTGTGAGCCCTGAAATTGCCTGGATCCACTCACCGAGCTCCTCCAGGGACGGGACCCCGAACTTGTCGTCATGGTCCTCGGACAGCGGCGTTGCGCATTTTCCCATGATGTCAGCCGTGATGGACTCCGCAGGCACCTCCACCGCGTCCATGCGACTGATGAGGGTCTGGAACCGCTTGTAGGTGAGAGGGGACTGACCCCCGTTCAACTCTATGATCCTGCAGGGAGGAGAACAGGAAGTGTCAGAGACCTCACAGGCGGTTCGGTTATCGTGTCGTTGCTGGTTTTCGCTGATGGATTAGATGCAGTTGTTGGGGGTGATGTTAACTCACTTGTCCAGGTCGTAGAGTGTGTGGGAGGTGCGGACTGTCACCTCCACTCCAGCCTCAGAGGCCAGCTTCTTAATAGCTGCATCTCGCTCTTTCCCAAAGGGCTCAGAGTCGTACTCATAAGACAGACGAGTAATCTTCCACTCCTGGAACACGGGGGATAAATAAATAAAATAAAGTAAGCTACAGGATATTAGAATATTTAAAGAGTTTAAAAGCACCCTGCTGCTCTGGGATGAACATGTCACCTTGAAAAGTCTGGGAAAGACATCAGTGGGTTGGCCTCGTATCACGAACAGACGGGAGTTGAGCTTTCGGAGGCTGGAGTCCAAGTCCTCAAGACTCTGCAGTAAGAACCTGGAGGATGACAGGGAATAAAATGTGTGGTTCAAACATGGGACATTAACAGAAGCATATTCAATGTCACGATGAGATTAACTGGGGAAAAAAAAGGAACATCGTGTTATCTGCGATCCAAGTTTGAGAGTTATAAACAGCGGGGAAGGAAAACCACTGGGAACAGTTGCTCAAAGCACCTTAAGGTTTCTACTTAAGGTTGAATTTCTCCTTAGCTGAGGGAGTTACTTCAGGTTGTTGCACAGAATCTCTTTAAAGGTTTCCTTTGTTGAGGCATTTGCAGCAATGAAAGAGATTTTACAGCTGTAAAATTCTACAGTTTTCATGGACACCGTTTGTGAAAGCGGTTAACATCTCACAATAATCAATTCCTCTCATTTTTGAAGGTCCATCCGGTTCTTCTGATGGCGGAAAACACCATAAACTCAGACATGTTCCAGATTAGATACAGTCAGAGGTACGTTACGTTTTGTTTCCCCTTAAGATCTTCTGTGCAACTCCTTTACTGACTTTAAGTGATTCCTTTATTATAAGACTGAGACAAGGAGAAAACTTTAATACTTTTTACCTTAAGGAGAAGAATTAATGTGTTTTGTGCAACAGTTTTTATTTTAAGGAAACTTTAACTCAGACTTCTTAAATCTTAACGTAAGGTGTTTTGTGCAAGTGGCCCCTGCTCTGTTTGAATGTGAATGTTTTGACAAGACAACAAGCGGAAATTCAGGAAACTAAAAGCAGCAGCTTCAAGTCAATTGGCTCCTTGAAATGTAAATGTAGGCAGCAAAGTCTAATCAGGACCGCCACCCACTCTATAATCCAATATCACTGTGTTCCCAACACAGATGCTGACACAAAGGACGTCTCTCAAAGTTTGAGGATTTGAGGATTCAATGACCCAATTCAGCTGCTGCTTCCTGCCACATGACAATAGCACAGAGCCGAAGTGTAAATATGCAGATTTGTTCCCCGAATTTAATTCCTACTCGACAACAGCTGGTTCCTCCTCTGGTCCTCAGCAGAACAAAGACTTAATTAAGATATCTCGTATAGATTCTTCTATATATCTCTAAAGCACTGACGAAGTGTTGCTTTAATTTGTTTCTATTCACTAGATTTTTTATCAGAGTCGACACTCAGATGCGTCTTTGACTAAATCTACAAACCTTGTTGTAACAAAGCCAGAGGCTCAACAACCTGAGCAGAACCGCCGTGTGAGTCACCGCAAAGGTCTGAGCGGGGGGGTAATGCCAGCGAGCCAGAGGAGGCGGCGGCGGCGAAGGAACCCGTTTTTGGTAAATGTGTCACACAGCTGGTTATATAACAAAGCCACAGGCAGGACAAACTGTGAATTAGACAATCTGGACAGCAGTTAAAAAAAAACAACAAACATAAATACAGGCAACTGCTGACGCATCAGTACGTAACAACACAGGATCGACATCGACCACAGAAAATATATATATTTACATTTCTAAATCACACAATTTTTCAAAGGGATCATGTTTCGATCTCAGTTGAATCTTTACTGATTCAGGATGATGTCAAACTTTGTCCATTTCAAATAATATGTGGATTGTGTCTGTTGTTCTGTTGTAATCAATCAGTCGACTGACAGAAAATTTATCTTCCACATGTCGACATCTGCTGGTTTTTCCTCATCTTCTGTCACAATAAACTGAATGTATTTGGTAAAAACAGCATTTTAAGACGTGAACTTGAGGTCCAGAAAAACTGTGATTAATCCGTTAATCAAGAAAATAATCAGCAGATAATTCGACATTGGAAATAATTGTTAGTTGCCACCCTACTTAACTTTTTTAACTACATGTAGATTTGTGTTATTTGACCTGTGCCTCTAATTAAACACAGAAAATTCCTTTTAGAGTTTCACTTCCACCTGTTTTGTAAAATCTCTCATGAAAAATAAAACGTATCTTCTGTTAAAATGTGAATTCAGCTGCAGCTGATGATTCCTGCAAGTGTCCTGTTGTGTAAATTCTTCTTTTCACACGGCAATTATTCCCTGTCGACAACTAACTGCCTTTAACGCTGCCCCCCCCCACCCCACCAATTTCCTTCTGTGTGAACAGTGTGATTCCTCCTGCAGTGGCCCAGTTTAACTTCCACTTTGCATGAATAAACAAGTGCACTCAGGTTACTGCAGTGGAAAAGCATTCAGCATTTCTATTGTCCCTCATTTTCTTTATTTCCAGCTAAAGCAGAACTTTTCAAGCAGCATTCTGGACTTTTGCTCCCGTCACTGATTCATCTCTCATTTAAAATGAGTTCACCCCTTAAAGCTGAATCATGCAGACAGTGGATGAGTCAACCAATCTGCATCATCACTGTATGTGACGTCGATGAACTTAAAGGAACTGAGTCGAAAGCAGCAAATATCACCGAAGGCAACGTGTATTACTTCTACAGCGATGCAGTGAATGTGTTTCAAATTTATTTTTATCATATAGCTTCTGTTTTTATCTTCCCAGGAAGTAATAAATACCAATCAGAGCGCACACACACACACACACACACACACACACACACACACACACACACGTCCAGACCGAGCGGCAGTAATATGGAGCTTCCCGTACCCGTCATACGTGAGTTTTAATGGATTCTGTGACAGTTTGTAAGAGGGTGGGTGGCTGTTTCTCAAAGCTTAAAACCATCACCCACCATCGTGGATCATGAAAAGGCCAGTGAGAGAAAAGTCAAAACCGTGTCTGCTTACTTTTTTTTTTTAACAGATATCTTGGCAGCACCACTACAACCTGAAGTGATTTTCCTTTTTCCTCTGACTCCACTAAACGAGCCGCAACGAGATCAGAGATCAAGCGAAAGGCTGCAGCGGGAGCAGAGAGGTGCACCGCGAGGCTTCAGGCTGTTTTCAAGCTCCGAACGGAAGAGAAAGGTGTAACTAATGATGTTAACCTCTCTCCTCTGCAATCACCTGCCGTGATGGCAGCGACAAACAGACCACACACTACAACATAACGCTGACCGACACAGCTTTTCCATGATGTGAGAATAAAATGATGATGATGTAATTTTTGCTGGGGTCTGAAGAATATGATTTATAGGCTAATGCAGCTCCTGCGATTTGTATTAAACTATTTCTAAAATGACTCTTCTACATCTTTGGCATTTCTAATTACGTATTGGCCAACATTTCTGCTGATACTGTTCATCTGTCATGAGCCAATATTGACAGCTTCATTGATCAGACACGATGTGGTAAAGATGTTGTTGTGTTCACATATGTAACAGTAACTTCACTAACATACAACATGTATGTCACCATAACACACTTCTGCTTCTGATAAATAATAATGTTGAGTGTGAGCTGCACAATGGAGCTGCGGAGAAAGTGATTAGATTAATAATAATTTTTTTAATTTCTTTTTGCTTTGCATTCACTGAGCATGAATGTTTTGTTTCCAGGATCACCCTGCCCCACTTTTTGATAGTCACATTATATACATTCACATCTGGGAGCAGTTGCAGCCACAGTCTTATCTGATGGCCACTGAGCAGCACTCTAACATCTCAGCCCAGATTTATCCCGCCGGTCCGGGGATTGAGTTCGAGGTCAGCCGCTTCGCTCGCTGCTCCAAGGTCACTGTGAAACCGCAAAGACCAGAGTCCGACCACCTGACCCCAAAAGAAAAGCAGCGGGCTTAATCTACATTCATCAGAGTTTAGAGTTCAGACAAGGTACAAAGTCTACAAAGCACAAAAGAAAAAAGAGAAATCATGCGTCTTCTTCCCTCCCAGTTGTTATAAACACATCATTATGCAGCAAATCCACACTAATTACACCCTTATGAACCCATTTTAAATACGGCGTAGTAAAAGTCTTTCATGATCACGGCCCACCCAGGACAACCTGGTCATCTGGCTCCAGCAGCTTCAAGCGCAAACTGCTGAAATGGATATCAGGTAGAAGCAGCGTCAGTGGGATTAGCGCTCACAGTTGTGCTGCACACCACAGATAGCTGGGGTCTCATGCAGCGGAGAAGTAGGTCAAAAAGACAAAACGCGCGGAGGGTTTACGACTAACACACTGACCTACTTGCGACACGCGTGGAAGTATCGTGGCGGGAGGGAGGGAAGGAAGGAAAATTACTGTGATTATGTCATCTGGCACTGACCCTCCCTGTTCCCTGAGGATCACCCGCATGATCTGAAGGACAGGACGGCTCACTTCTAGACAGACAGAATTATAATGAGAAGAACCTGTGCAGGAACATGCTGCTACTTACAGAAGCAAGCTCTTCACAGCCTTCAGCACAATCCTCTTACTGCATTAGCATATCATTCCCCGACTGTGACTTTTTCCTGCTTTGAGCGACGTTTTCTAAGAGATGCAAAAATCACTCGGCTTTGATTCAGGCACAAATGTCACCATTTAACATTCAACTATGTGCAAGTGCATCAGAAATTTTGATGCTTGTTCCTATAAATCTCAACTTAAACTCATTTGTAACAAATAATTGACTAAACAGAGGAAAAAAAATAATCATGAAGTGAATTGAGAAACCTTTATTTTACTAGAATAGTCTGAAAAAAAAGAGAGATTTTAATCCTCTCAGTATGTTTTTTGTATATATCTAGTTTGACTTAATTTACATGTCTGATACGTGTGTTAAAAATCTAATAAAAGGAATGAATCAGGGCATACTCAGTGATCTACATGTGAGCTCTGCGTCATCCCCGGCTGTTGTTATATAACAGTGAAAGCATAACATGGATGCTCCGTAACAGGCGCGCCTTTTTTGTTGCTGCTGCTGCTGCTGCTGCTGCTGCCCTGCTCTTCCAGTGACGGCATGGGGACAACAATACAACCCAGAGCGCACAGCGGGAGAGGAAACACAAAAACGTCCAGCGGGACTCCTGCTGGACTGTAAATCTTTCCACACAGAGGCAGTTATTTAGCCGACTGCAGGCTACAGCGCGCAACTGTGGGACTGTTCTGAATAAAAGTCTGGGTCATTGAGCAAGCTGGGTGAGGAGGAGGCCAGCTATTTGTTTTGACTGAGAAAACTTTTCACGTAACACTGAAGGTTAACGCCGACTGTCAGCTGGACAGGGTTTGAGGATGAAGGTTAGAGAGAGGACAAAGTCAGTGGGTTATAGGTTGGCAAAGAGTCCATTAACATTAACGGTCCGTGCTCTTATCTCTGTCACGAGCCTGTAAAGCTTCATATACTTATTAGTATCACCAGACTCAAACGGCCTGATCCTGCCTCACACACACACACACACACACACACACACACACACACACACACACACACACACACACACACACACAGCTTCTGACAGTTTGAAAGTTCCTGCCACCTCTCTAATCCCTGTGGAAGACGTAACTAACGATCTGAGTGTCATTTACACCGCCACAGTCTAGTAACCAGTGGGACCACAGCGGGGATCTGTAATGAGGTGGGGACCCTCGATATGAAAGAGTTTGGTAACTGACGTGCAGTCATAAAGAGTTTCACAAAAAAAAAACAAAAAAAAACACATAATGCCATGAAGAATGTAGACTGCAATCTAATCTGACAATAATTACAGTCTTGTCTCTGCTAGACTGTAATTAATGGTGAGGTCAGGGTCAACACATCAAAATACTGTTTACCAATTTGAGGTCTTACTCACTTTTTGAGGGGAAAGAAAACTTATGTCATAAATAACACATGAGGTCAGCCCCCTTTTATTTATTTAGCCTGATTTTAATTATGTATTTGAACATATAATTGATGTTTCCTCGGCGCTTGATGTTTTGTTTAGTGGTGATTACTGGGTAAAGATGACAGTTTTTAGTGCAACTACATCTGAGGATGCAATGGAGGCGACTGCAAAATATATATTATTAGTGATGCATTATGATGTCAAGACCAATATCTTTAATATAATACTTACACCATGGTATATAATGGTAATATGACAGTTATAATTCAGGTAGTTTAAGCTTAATGTGGCACTTCCTGGAGCTCTTTCAAAAGATTAAGTTAAACTTTTTGGTTCATTGCAAAAACATGTTATCATCACAAAGATCTGATTTTACTCATGTGACATAACAAAGAAAACTTTACAGTGACTACATCTCAGGAATGCACCTGCTTGACATTACTGTGCCGGACTATCTGTTACATACCTATCAGCTGTGATCAGGGTTTTGAGTGTAATGTTTTGACAACGGGACAGGTACTAATAAAGCAGGGTTTTAAGTCGAACTTGGCGTCTGTGCAACAGGCATCACTGTTACAACATCCACTGAATTAAATAGATTAAGCATCACCTTGTTGGTCAAGAGCCAGTACAAACTGTCCACAAATAAACTATATTATGACAAACTGCAAGCATCTTTCTTGGTGTGCTAAAACAGAAATAGCTGATGAATGCCAAAGTTTGTAGGGTCCCAAATTACTGTCATTATTATTCATGTGGTCTATGAAACAGTTTACAGCCCAAGATGACATCTTCAACAGTCCAAAACCCAAAGATAAGAGAAAGAATACCTCACGTTTGAGCATTTGTAACCATCAAATATTTGTAAATTATCATTCCAACTGTAAATCAGATATCAGTATAAAAGAAGCCGATCTGTGCATCAGTATACAGCTCTATGCCACATGACATGTATGGTGCATTTGTAGAAGCAAGTGGACTGATGAGCCACAGCGTGTGTTATGTAGACGGATTACTGTGTGCGTGATGCTGATGGTTCAGTGCGGCTACTGCATAACTCTGTTTTTGCACGTGGACGGATGCCTCACCTCCACCTGTTGATCCCAACGTTGGACGATCCCGCGAACCAGGGGTCGAGGATGTAGATGCAGCGGACGGTGTCCGCTCCCTGCAGAGATTCCTTGAGCGACGGGTTGTCGTGGAGCCGCAAGCCCTTCCTGAACCAGTGGATCGTATTAATGACCATTACTCAACTGGACGAGTCCTTTTTTCCTTTTTGAATGTTATCAAGAGTCTTTTTGTGTTCAATCCACTTGTATCCCGACTCACTGACAGTTATGCCAAAGGAAAAAAAAAAAAACAAAAACGTGAAAACCAGGCCACTGGGAATCCAAATGTGTGAGGAAAAGTCCGTGTATGCTGAGTTAGCATACAACTCCTTTGTTTTCAGTAATGCGGTCCAACTTTATTTTAATTAGCCTTGTTCTAACAGAACCTTTTCCATAATGACAAAGTATTTATAAACTGATGGCTGCTGAATCATTTGGGCACAAGGCAGAGCGCGCTCTCAGGCAATGTGACAGCAGGGCGGGCGGGCTTTAGGACCCAGTTCGCTGAGGCGCAGCAGTCTTGTTGTATAACTTGTTTTTCTGAATGATAAAAAAATGCATATATAAATACACGTACTAAAAAGCTTTAGTGGGCTTTCTCTATAGCGACAATATCCGAGTATAACTGATAAACAGAGTAATTAACTGGCCTGTATTTTGAGGCAATTGCTGTCCACAAGACACCGTGGCAAGACCGGCTGCTCCCCGCCGCGAACACCGGGAAAGCTGGTTATGTAAATACAATTTCTGACTGCGATATTGTCGAATTCGTCGTCCAAATTCAACCTGGAAAAATACTTAGCTGTTAAAACTCCCTCTAGGTTCCGTGTGACCCGTCTCCTTCACTGCCGAGCGGATGTTTTGAGTGGGTATAACACAAAATTTTCCCCAACGTCCACGAATAGCTGCTCGTTCGCCTCGCCGCACCTACAGTCGTGACTCCGCCCACTGGAGACGCACACGGCTCTGCGGTCTGTGATTGGTCCAAATGCCTGCGTGTGTTTCCGCAGCGTGGTCACGTTTCTGCAGCGTGCTTTCGCTGACCTAAATGAGTAGACAGCTAACATGTACAGCAAAAGTAGACTACTTGTGGGTATACTGCTGAATTGTGACCTCTTATGGTCGACCCAACAGTCTCCACATGCTAGCATTGCTAAATTACGAAGCTTTATCAAAACATATCCAAGTAAATATAAGTTTAGACAGAAGCGATCTCTACTTTGGTAGTTTTTTTTTTTTTTTTTTTTAACTTAAATTGATAATAACAAATAATATGTTATTAGTTGAAAAGAGATGTTCACATATACTTTGATTTTGATTTTTGTTGTAAACCGTTAAACATATAAACAAAATGTGTGACTCAGCCTGTAGGGAGCTCAGGCTTGTTTACGGTGAAAGGACCCGGATAAGCACATGAAGTCCGGCATGAGAGCACGGTCTCCTTATGTGTGTGTAGTATTGTAGTACTACTGTAGTACCACAGTACCTCAAGTCCTCCTCCTTCATAGTCAAATTTGCTCCGCAGAGAGAAACCATGTGAACAGTTTGATAAAGACCTTGGTAAAAACTTTTTTTTTTTAGTTTAAACTGTATGTTCAGGGGGCTGGGCTGCGACTGAAGTAAGTTTTGTCACATCTCACTTTGATGCTTTAACGCGTTTACCTTGTTTTAAATCGAGACTTAAACGCTTGTATTTGCCACTGCCTTTTGGTGCATCTAAAGTTTTTGCCCAATCACAACTATATATGCATATTTATCTTTTCATATCGCGTTGTATTTCTTCTGTATTTTCTCTTAATACCTTTTATGTTTATTTTTATCATTATCATGATTATTATTATTATTATCATCATCATCATTATTGTTATCATTAGTACTCGTAGTACTAGGCTGGTAGTAGTGGTGGTAGTAGTGGTATTTACCGTGCGTCATAATATTCTCTTACATAAAACTGACTTGTAATTATGCAAGACATGACCTGCCGCCTTGGACAGGAGATGTAGTACTGCGCCGTGGCCACTGGGCGGCAGTATAACATCACACCACTAGCGCCCTCCTTCTGTGTCTGATGATAATTTAATATAATGCACCCATACGTGTATTATATAATATTATATTATAATATTTCACATAATGATGGTAGTCTACTTGTTCTTTTTCTTCTGTTGATGATGATTGTTATTATTGTGTGTTTGTCTCTGTTGTTCTGTACTATTATATAACAATAAATTATCCAAAACTCTTTACAAGTCAGACTTCTAAAGTAGCAAATGTCTTTTAAACAGTCACTCAGAACAAAATACATTAAATGTTAAAATGAGGAAAAGAAAAGGGCTTTAAGTGAGGCAGCAGACTGTAAACCTGAATGCATAAAGCACATCACACACAATGACAAATCTGAAGGCACATGACCGAAAAAATCCCCACATAAAAAAAATAACCAGGACTGAACATGATGACTAAGTATGATCATATTATACATTCGTTCTGCTGGCAAAATACATAAACAATCTATCATCTTGCTGGGAAACTCATGATCATTTTTGCTGTTACTAGGCAACCAAGGCTTAATAAGTGAGGACAAGCTTTGGAGGACCACAGTGCACGTAGAGAAGCAGCTGACAGCTGCCCACCTCCACCGCTCTCACCTGAGTTAGTCATCAAGATATGCTGCATTGCATCAAGAGCTTGTGACAGGCCGCTGGAGATGATCTCGGTTACTGTCACAGACACGTGCTAAAAGTGACATCTGCTTAAACAGAAAATGAAACAGCCCTTTATGTACATGAAGAATTCTTTATGCAAAGTCTTCCTTGTGTTGATGGTTCAATATTCGGTCAACAAAATTTTCCCCGTTTGGTTCGTCTTATTCAAAAATGTCTTTTCCAGCTGCATTCAGAGGCCCTGTTTGTTTGTGTGGAGGGTCTTGATATAAATAATAAACTCAAACACTTTGCTCTAAAACATAAATCATGCAGTGTGATGGTGTTATTGTTTATCGTTTGTCAGCCAAACAATGAAGGTGAGATATACTGGGATGATGTGTTTTACTCTTTTCCCTGCCAATCACTTTGGCAAGAGTGGGTGTCACACATCACTCCTCAAGAATCCAGTGTAGTAAAGTTTGTCAGTTTTGTTATGGGTGGTGCAGTGTCATGCTAAGAAAATCTGAAGGGGCCTCTGGCATGGCAGGCAGTGTGGACAGATGGTTGGTCCAGCTCATACGTACAAGGAGAAAGCCCCGGCAGAATGGATGAATCATCATTCTACCAACTGTTCCTCTCAGCATGTTCAACTCGCTCACTCTTTGTTTTTATGGCCTGAACAAAAAAAAGAAAGAAAGAAAGAAAGAAAAAAAAAGTTGTATTGTGGAGATCGAGAACAGCATCATGATGAAGTGGTGGAACACCTTGAAGCAGGTCTGAGCGGCTGCATCGTCACTGGACGTTTGGAGCATCTCTGATCTAAAAAAGCTCAGAGCAATGTGCTCTGAACGGTAAAATATTTATAGGGATCTGGCATTAAAGCACATGGCGTTCCTCAATAAAGCTACTTTTGCTGCAGCAGACCCACTTTGACTTCTCACTAAAAATTACCACTAGTGTTGGACAAGCATGCCAGAAAATAACAGCTTGTCACTGCAGGACCCAGGACTGTCTGTGTGTTAACCATTCAGAATAATCACAAACAGAATTCATTCAGAAAAACAACATTTTATACATCTCATCATAAAAACGGTGGAAGCCAAACAGAAAGTTATTAATATTAGCAGTCATACAGGAGGAGCAAAACACTTACAGCACCTGACAGCTCTGTGTATGAAAATATGTGCATTTTCATTTCAGTAGTTTCTACTCTAAATCACAAAGTGAGCTCCTTTTTACAGACAAGCACAGCTG
Source organism: Seriola lalandi dorsalis (assembly GCF_002814215.2). Taxonomy (NCBI): domain Eukaryota; kingdom Metazoa; phylum Chordata; class Actinopteri; order Carangiformes; family Carangidae; genus Seriola; species Seriola lalandi. The sequence continues at coordinate 116,721 of NW_019525152.1, forward strand.
CTGTGATTATAATCAGTGACGTAACCACAAATAAAAGGAGACTACACAACTACCTGACCTTTAATTACCTTTAATAATCAATTATATTAAGAAGAAAAGCACTATTTATGCCTGTTCCCCTCTCCCAAACTTTATTCTATCTGACAATGAGATGTATCTTTTGAATTTCATGTGGTAGAGTTAAAATAAAAAACTTGTTTTGGAGGCCCTGTCTGTTTTACATATGTCATCAGTTCCCATTTTCACCATGTGTTGCCTCAGTGGGGACCCACCTCTCATCCTGACACTGCCGTGATCAGTTGCACTGCAGCTACACACGACTACACACAACAGATTGGTTGGCACAGCCGCCTGCGTGTGCACGTCCTGGTTCTGCAGTTTCTGTTTCAGCACCAGGTAGCCTCTGCTCGAAGGTAACAGTCGGGGTTGTTTGTGTCAATCAAAGCCGGTGGAGATGCGTATTGGCTTGTCTCAGCCCGCGGGGCTCCAGGCTCCACCTCTCCATCAGAGTCCTGCCTGTGCTGCGCTTGTTGCGGTGAGCGCGGAAGGGTTGTGCGCTCTCAGGTTACGCGTGTGAAGTTGTGGACCAGAGGAGATCGGAGACGTCCAGCGACTTAAAGAGAAGGAGGGAAATAGATCGAGGCTCACTATCGTTTCTCTCTTTGCGCTGGAATACACTGAAGTCCTCGGACAGCGGCTGAGGAAAGGCACCAAAACGAGTTTGTGGCTTTTAATTGAGACCAAGCATACCCAACAGTATGCGGTGCAGTTATGGCAGGCAAGGGTAAGACAGTCGTGAGGACGCTGGAGGATTTAACGCTTGATTCTGGTTATGGTGGAGCCGCGGACTCGGTCAGGTCGTCCAGCGTGTCGCTGTGCTGCTCCGACACGCATCAATCCTTCTCGCATGGAGGCAACTGCTGGCATCTGACGGAATCAATGCATAGCAGACACAACAGTTTGGACACAGTCAACACCGTCCTGGCGGAGGACACGGAGATACTGGAGTGCTCGGGTCAGTGCGCCAAACTGCCCGAGCTGGAGGACGCGCCATGGAGCCTCGGCGAGGTGGAGGGCGCACTGAGGAAAGACGAGGAGCTGATGGTGGGCAACCCGCCACCGGAGGTCCTGGCGCGGCTGTCGGCTCTCATCAGCCGTGCGCTGGTGAGGGTGGCCCGGGAGGCGCAGCGGCTCAGCCTGCGCTACGCCAAGTGCACCAAGCATGAGATCCAGAGCGCCATCAAGGTGGTGCTCTCATGGACCATCTCCGTCAACTGCATCACGGCAGCTCTGAGCGCCCTGTCCCTCTACAACATGAGCACCGGGGACAAGTTCAGCCGAGGCAAGTCGGCGCGCTGCGGGCTGGTCTTCTCCGTGGGGAAGTTCTTCAGGTGGATGGTGGATAGTCGGGTGGCCCTCAGGATCCACGAACACGCCGCCATATACCTCACCGCCTGCATGGAGAGCCTGTTCAGAGAGGTGTTCAGCCGCGTCCTGCGCAGCGCGCTGGTGGAGAGGGACAACGGGATCCCCAAGTTTACGCTGGAGTCACTGGAGCAAGCCATCAACAGCGACTCGGAGATCTGGGGTCTGCTGCAGCCCTACCAGCACCTCATATGTGGCAAGAATTCAAGCGGTAAGAAGAGTTCAAAAGAAGGTCTGATTATCTGTGGATGATTTGTACCTTATGTGAGTCTTATGTGCTCAGAAATTCACTGTTAAACCAACCATATAAGCCAGATCACCATCACTTTCATGCGCTTATCTCCAATGGATATCCACGTGTTGCAAGAAATATCTAGAAACCAGTGGCTGCTGTGTCTTTAAACAAGACATGGTGACTCAACTGGCAGCCTGAGGTTTGATTCAACAAAACTGGATTCTCTTCCAGGGGCAAGCACAAGTGCACATCTCCAAGTTTCAGTCATCTGTTTAGAGGATGACAGCATTTTAAAGCAGAATATTTGATTGAAGCATGAAGTGATAATCTGCTTAGTGGAGCCCAGTTGGAGGAGTAATATTCTATAAACTGTATAATCATGCTGGGGAATAACCACACGCTTATCTTGCTGGTGTAATTGCACCTCCCCAAACAAACAAAAGGCCTTGACAGTTTTCTTGATCATTTATTACCCTCGGCTGTTTTAGACCTGAAGGCTCTGAAACAGGAACCACCTATCTTGCTTATCCAAAGCCCCAGAGCAACAACAGTCAGAATAGATATTTATGGTTTAAAAAGATCAAACAAGCTCCAACATCTATTTCTTTGAAGCCATTGTGTTGTCAGACTTTCCTTACAGAGATGAGAGGAATGTTAATGTTAATGATTGTTTCCAAGAGAGTGAAACCCTTGGTGTGTTTGGTGTGCGTACAGATGATATGTGTGTGTCATGATTTTGCAGAAACAGGATTTTTTGGTGTTTACAGGCTATTGTGTGCTGGCCTTGTTGATAATGCTATTGCTGTCTAGCTCCAGAAGGTGTAAGCTGTCAGTGTGGGCTGGCCCTCTTATCCAAAGCCCTGAATGAGTTGGCTGGAACTATAAAGCAGAAGGCACTTGAAATGCTGTTCTCTAACTGAGAGCCAATCTTGGTCGTGCAATATTGACCCAAAACAAATCACATTGCAGCTTGTTTGCTAATTTGTTGCAGCGCAAATGTTTTATTTCAGCATTTACAACTTAAAGGCCCCATACAGTCTGAAGGTCTCTGTCCACGTGTAGTGTGATTATAGATCAGCTCTAGCTTCTATATTAATACTGTGAAAGTATCAAAGCCTCAGTCCACAGAGAAATGCACACAGCCTGTATTCAGAAACTGAGCCTCAAAACCAGCCGTCAGGATTTCCTGTAACTTTGTGATGTCACAACAAAGCAGTCATCGCCCTAAGCCATGCCCCAAGCCCCGCCCACCTGGACCCACCTGGACCCACCTGGACCCACCTTGCAGGAATTGGTTTCTCTGAGTGTTTTACCTGAAATTTACTTTATTTTTATTCCATCACTCAGAAAACAGTCAGCCAATCAGAGGAGAGGCTCAGAGCCTCCTCTGTTCTGATTGGCTCACAGAACTGTTGTTACTAAAGCTCCAGAGAGAAACTACACTTAGACGTTTTTTGGTTCTTAAAACCACAAATATATCTTCTTGTGGACCAACCTTTCAAATAAAACAGCTGGCTTTAATAGAAATGAAAAACAAAGATTCTTGGTTGCCTCAGTTTGAATATGAGAGAGGGGATTTTTCACATGTGCTCCCTGACTTCTTTTCTGTAAGAGCACCAGGAAAGATGGTTCCAGAAGCAGTCTGAAAAAGCTCTCATAGGTTCCTCAGTGATACGACATGATTTGAAATTCAATGTCACGGATGCAGTTTTTTCTAACATAACAGGTTTTTATCTTGTAATCCATACCCTCTAGTGTCTGTTATGTACAAACCATGCAACAGCACCCACTAAAATCCAAAATCAAAAGGAGAAATAAAAAAAAAAAAAAGGAAAAAATTTCTCATTACAGTTTTTCCAGAAGTGAAACTGATGCCTTCAAATGTCTAATTTTGTTTGACCGAGCTTGGATTATTCAATCTACAGTGACAAATCCTGAGATTTGAGAAGCTGGAACTAAAGAATATTTCACTCTTTTTGATGGAAAACTACCTGAAACTATCAACTGATACTCAAAACGCTAATGTGCTAATTGTTTTAGCTCTAACATGAGTCACAAACTGGTGGTGGAAGAACTCCCTCACACCCTTTCATCTCCTCATCCACCCTCTTGTACCCCCTCATTCGACACTGATATTTAGCCTCGGTTGAAAACGCTACACACGACTGCTTCGTCTTGAAGCTGTAGCAGAGAATCAGGTACTTCTCTGTAGACAGGATGCAGAGCCAAGCATGCATCCCCCTCCTGTCCTCCTCCTCCTTCTCCTCCTCCTCCTTCTCCTCCTCCTCCTCCTCCGTGGATCGCATCATTTCCTGATGGTGCAGAGGAGGCTACAATTTGCACTCGCCCAAAAACAGCATGATGTCACTCTGTGACAGTTAGCGAGGCAAAAAAAAAAACATGAGGATTTAAAAAGTGCTGCCTTTTTTTTTGGTTGTTATCGTTGTGACCCAACATTTGTATCAAACATTTGTCAGTTTGGTCAAATATCACATTTCAAATTGAATTGTAAATAATTTTCCATCCTTAATCACATATTAATCAAACATTTACTCATACGTCTGTATTGTCTCTATTTTTGTACGTGGTTTTGAGGTAACAGGAATGAGTGCACATTGAGTCAGAGGTCGGGGAGGGCAGGGTATTCCCTCTGCTGAGACACACTGTCTCTTTTGGGGAACAAAAGCAGTGCAGCACATAGTGACTAAATCCACGCTGCTCTGCTCTGCCAGCGACCATTGGTGACAGTGTCTTTGCTCTGACTAATGAGCAGAGCCGAACAGAAGCTTTTCTTCACTGCCTTTTCTGTCCAGCCTGTTCACTCTGATTCTTTGTAGTATCTCTAACATTTATTATCACAGGAAAAATACACTGTGTGTGAAAGGACCGGAGGTTTATCATGTGTCTTATTTTTTTATTTTTAACCTCAATAAACACTAATTCTGAAACCAGTCACGCCTATAATACAGTATATTCAACTGTCAACAGGTGGAGATGTTGAAAAAAAAATGAAAACAGCAAATTAGGGCAGATACCTTTTCATTAACAGCTCCACTGAAATGACAGAACAGTTTGTCAGTGTACGGGAGTTTTCTGTCATCCTTCTGCGGCGCAGTATTCTTTATAAGTGCCCCCAAAAATAACCAAAACTGCCATTAGAGAAGTGACTCGTGTGAGGGTTTTCTGACTTGGTTAAGGTTTGGTTCGAGTCTTCACTGTCATAATCACATGCTTCATTAATCCAACAATCCACCTTGGTAAAATTATTTGTGTCACTATAAGAATGACATGCTACGTCCGCCTCTTATTCTGAGTCATTATTCAGAGGACAACAGGTCACTTGTTAGAAAAACATAATATTTGGTCATTTTATGATTTTGAACACAGATGTTGTCTGCTATGATTTAACCTTATCTCACACTTACAACCAACCAAACTGTTGCAGTTATCCAACCGTAACTCAACTCTTAGTGTTTGTCAATTTGGGCCCAATACAGCTGTAATCACAAAATAGATTCGAAACATAAAAATATTCTTTAGCTACGTGCACAATGTGCCAGCAATGATTTGGGTCAAAGCTCTGGAGAGGAAGCCAGTTTTATTATATTTGTTTCCTGATTTCGACACATCCACGGCTGCTGTACCTTGACTATCTCTCCCATCTGTAACCGTCGGAGGCGGAGGTGGAGGTGGAGGTGGAGGTGGATGTCTCCTGACGTAATAACCTCAACAAGGGTTCAGCATGTTGGACTCTCCCCTCTCTGTCGTGTTAAACCATCTAATTACAAGTGACGTCAGGAGCGAACAGCCCGGTCATCAGCTTCTGAACCTGCCGGGGCGGCGTTTAAATTTAGGAATCCCCAGTGATCATGATCATGTCTGTCATTTGCCGTGACCTTCCCCAAGGAACCAATCCAACCACCGCAGGACAGATGACACAACGTAATGGAATTGCATAGCCTCCTATAGTCAGTCTATTAAATTAGCAGCGGGTGTCTGTTCTCCCTCCTTCTTCACTCTCTGTCTTTCACACCATATTTTATTGTGTTCTCTGTTAGGGGGGTGAGGGGGGGCGGGCTTGGTGTTTGCATATTTGTTTTCCACTGTGGTTTTTAATAAGCTCAACTCATACCCACATGATTCTGGCAAAGCCTTTTGTTGTCCATTCTGTTATTATTTTCTGCCTGTCCTTCCTCTCCTTGGGGTGGACTCGCAGATGAGCTGACAGATTGCTGTCTTTCTGGTGGAGATGCGAGCACTCGGGCAGGCAAGCTGGTTGTGATGGATTTTTTATGTCACCGTAATTTCATAAGACCAAAGGCTGCACCCACACCCCTTCACCCCGCTTCAGCAATGATCAGTGATTGTGAAGTTATGTGAAGCTGTTTTGGGGCCAAGATGAATTTTATGAGCTGCATCCATTTCTAGTTTCCTTCTGTGTTACTGGCTTGTGAAAATATTGACTTTCATTTCATATTCTTCTCAGTGATTTTCACTGGAAGGGATTCAAAAAAAAGAAAAATACCTATAACTCCGCTTCGGGCAACAGGGGCAAGCCCAAAATGCTGTCGTTTTATTACCAGAGTGTGTTTGGAGCGTGGATCCCCCTCCTTTTTCAGAAACTAGGTGAAAGCACTGGGTCAGGATGAGATAATGAGAATAGTGTGATAGCGTTGAATGCTCGGTGTTGTGAGGGAGTCGAGCGCGGGAGGAGAAACCAGGCTGGAGTGTCAGCTGGAGGAGGTGGTGGTGAGGAGGCATTGGCACAGGTCCCTCAGAGATATAATTACCATGCAGCTCTCTTTAATTAACACTTGTGCTTATCTGGTAGTCATTAAGATTAGGAATTAGCAATGGGAAACACCAGGGAGCTGGAGAGAACAAAGATGATAATTCCTCTCATTCATTTTTAAATACCCGTGGTGCAGGTCCACGTCGGCGTGTTTGATCAGATTGGTCTGTGTGGCCGAGATGAAATGTTTTCCAGACATTCAGACCCGTGGACTTTTCTTTTGACGTGTTCTTATTGAACAGTGAGATGAAACAACCCATGTCACTTGCCCTTGATGGTATAGACACCTGCTGAAAATTAGTGCTATTAATTTTGCCAACATAGGCTAAACAAACATTTCTTGATACAGCTCGCTCAGATTTGTGGCCAAGATCTGTTCTGAAAGTGACATTTAACTCTTAATTTGACATTTCTGAATACAACTTTATTGTTCATGAGAGTGGACATAAGTCTTTAGCTTACAAAAAACATAAAAGCAGCACAAGAACATACAAAATAAATAATGAATAAATAAATAAACTCATACATATGTGCTCCTTACCTTCCTGTGACACTCTGTACCCAAAAAACAAAATAAATAAAATAAAAATAAAATAAAAAACGACAAATAAATTGCAAAATGGGAACTTAATTATTATAAAATTATGTAAAAATAAAAATGTTTATATTTTAGATGGATTTGAAGACCAGTCAGTACATATAGTTTCAATCCGTCTTGTTAGTGCAGCGTTGTCCGGGTCGCCATTTTTACACTCAGGTGGTAATTAGTGTGACGATGTGGATACGACACAGCTAAATTCAGCTAGCTAGCCAGCTAGCACGACGCTAGTACGACATTAGTAAACGATTTTCTTGTAGCCCAAAGTCTACTGAGTAAGAAGACAAGATGTCGTGGCGACTACAGAAACATTTTGGGGCGGAAATATGTGGAACACGCGCGGGAAATCAACCCAGGTCAGAGCCAGCCATTAGCAGCAGCCATGCTAACTCAACAGCTAACATTAGCATTGATGGATCAACGGTCACCCACCGCGCTCGGCTAGCTACTTCAACGGTGAGTAAGCTACACCTGAAAAGCGTTTTCTTAACCACCGGCGTCGTGTGTCTTGTGCTGTATCTGATGTGTTGTGTTCATTTGTACACGGCACAGGCAAACGTTAGCTTAAGTTTGTCAGCTCCCATGTTTAGTATTAGCAGTACATTTAAGAATAAAGAGCTCACGGTGTTTTTGACAGATACATTCTACGGTGATTTTTCACAACAACAAAACAAATGTAGAAATGATATTTCCACAATCCCCCAAAGGCGTTTCTGTCAATTTGGACCAAAAGGTTATTTCAGTGCACAATAATTGAAAACAAAACAAAAACTTAACTAATCGTCCAAACTGTGACAGTAATTTCTGACCCTGTAGAAAATTATCAGCTGTTGCCTAGCTTATTTTCTAGGATGCACAAAATAACATTTCTATAGATGATACGTGATTTCAGTTTTGTCCAGTTATACACAACTGTCTCTTTGGGGAGACAGCAAGGCACCCCTTTGCATCTGTCCTCCTTTGTATGTGTAGGCTGTTGTGGTGTTGAATCGCATAATAAGACAACAGTCCAGGGGATTCATGCTTTTTTTTTTTTTTGCCTTGTAAGAAAGTGCCAGTATGTCTGCACTACCTTCATCTCTCTTGCTGTTTCTTTACCCTTTCCTTGCTCTCTATCTTTCACACCCTGCTCATGGCCATGTTGAAAGATGTGCTGGTGGTGTTGTTGTGTGTAATGAGCTCCATCTGTTAATTTTCTGACCCCCTACTATGGGTGTGCTGTCCATACAACAAGTGGCTGATTGGTATCGGTGTTGGCTTGTGTTTGATGAGTTCATCCTACATACACATACACACACACACACACACATCAACAATGTCAAAATGACCTAATTGTACACTCCGAAGTTACAAATACACAACATCCAATTGATGGCACCATAGTGAGATGACATGACACACATCCTGAAAGGCTGGAAACTCACTGGGCTCTTTTGATGTTGACACAACTTGTGACAGCGTCTGTCAGAACGTACTGTTTTATTTGATGTTACCTGTCAAGGCTACAAAGCCTAATTCAGCACTTATATCCTGTAGAGACTCCTGTGTCGCATTTTCTTTCATGTGAACTTAAGTAATGCATTTCTGTATTTTTTTTGTGCTATAATTATTGAGAAAAAAGCTTAATTTTTATCTGAAAGAGAGTCAAGGTAATTTCAGAGGATGATGGTAACAGTCTCACAAGGGTCAGTTCACCCAAATTAAAACAATATAAATGACATTTTCTCACTTAGCCAAACTGTCTAATCAGTTTGGTTTCACTTTTAATTCCAGTTCACAAAGGGAATTTTTTTTTGTTTTTCACTTCCTGCTGCACTTCAAGTGTTGAAACAAAGAATAACGGTTCATCTTATTACTATGTTTAAAATGATGTTAATTTCATTGCTTTAAAGGGTAAGTTCACCCACATAACAAAAAGGCATATCTGTTGCATCTTTTTTTCTACTTGGCATTACGGTTGCGTGATATGACGAGACTGTGAAATGATAGAAGTTTATTTACCGTCAAAGGTCTTGCTATACAATTTAAACCATGATGCAGAATCTAATTTAATTAACTGAATCACGTTAACCCAGACACTGACAATTTGTTATTTCATCTATAAATTGCTGTTCAATTGAATTGATTAAAACACTTACTACATCATGATATTTTGTATATTAATATCACATCATAAAGGTACCTGGACATCGAAGACAAGGTGCTGTGAAGTTTTTCCAAATGGCATTTTAGATTTTGAAGTTTTCAGCAATGTAAAATGCCTTTACCCTCATCGAGGTATCATCAGAAACCTCAGAGATGGATATTTAAACACCTCAGCACTTAAAACCAAAATGCATGTCTAATTGCCCAAGGGCTAAGTAGAAACACTAAATTTGGTAATTTAGATTTACTGACCATTTAATACAAAAAGAAAATGATAATCTTAACCATAAATCATACAGTTCAACCACACGAAGTTTCAGCAGAAGTGAAAACAAAGTGATGAAAATCAGAAGTCGCACTGTATTGAGGTGCTGTGATGTTGAATCACGTAGTCTGTGATTCTGTGTAGTTTAAATCAGGCTGTTTGCCTTTGTGGTGAAAACCACATTGAGTCTTGTCAGTTTTACTGTATCTTTTCTTCCTGGTGAGGTGTCTGTAGGTCTCTGTTATCACACGTGTGCTTTCGTTGGAACTGAAGCTGTGGTTGTTCTCCGTCTTCTCCGGTGATGTTTTTCATTACACCTTAAGCCCAAACGGTTTTTGTGCATTGTAGCTAGAAGACTCCTCCGTGCTTTAGAAAACAATCCTAGCGTGGTATTTTTTCACAAAAAAACCTCAGTTGTATTTGTGTTGTCACTGAAATTCTTAGTGATCAACAACTAATATCAAGACATCTAAGAAAACACAATTTGTTGTATTCAGAGCTTACAATAACAACAAAGGCTATCAGTTTAATTATGACTAAGGCATTGACTGGTTTTGAAATGTTTGGTTTTCTGTAACACTGACGTAATTTCTGGAAAGGGAATGAGGATGTTGATCTAAAAAAAAATCGCATCCTCTGACAACTCATTTATTGAATCAGGAAGTGCTTTTGTCTTTCTGGTACTTTTCATGATTGCTTTTTGAACTGCCGGTCAGTACACAGCCACAGTTGCAACTTCAAACCTTTTCATGTTGCTCTGTGGTTGTTTCTCTCATGCCGTCAAAGTGGAGGAATCTCTAGCTAGAATCAACATGTTGCCAAAAAAATTTAGCATCACAGTGGTTTCATGTGGGCACTCATAAAAAGATTTGGTCAGAAGAAAAATAAAAAATCCGCTGAGTCATTCATTGCCCTTTTGACTTGAATGTTTCATTAAATCAATTGGGAGAAAACAAATATGCAATGTAGGATGCAATCATATCACTTCAATGATATATTCAAGTTCGGTTAGGTTACTCATCGCTACCAAGCCCTGCTGTTGAATTATGCAGCGGGGCAAATGACATTGTACCGACACTATGAGTTGTTCTCAAAAGCAGTAGGCATCAATCAGATTCCTTCTCTGCTTATTATCCTCCCCCTGCTATTATTTATCATACTTTACTACAGACTCCTGGAGCTTAGGTTGTTAATGTGTGAAAACTGTAAATCGGAAACAAATTATATCCAGTTTCTTTCCTGCGTTTGTATCCTTTTTCTCTGTGTGCAATATATTCAGGTATTGACCTCTTCCTCTCTGCTCATTGCACTTCAAAATGAATGACAGTGACAAGTGCTTGACTTCTTTCCTCCTGACCATCTCTCAGCTTATCCCTCCCTCCTCGCACTTCCCTTCATGTCAAGGACGGACATATAATGGTACTGTGGCTACTGTGGGCAGTCTGTATTTGTGCAAACAGCCTGACTGTGAGTGGGCGTTTCCACTGCCGGTGTTTGACTGACATCTGAGGGCCAGGATCGCTAGGAGATGCATCTGTAACTTCCACGGTGTGAAACTGACCGAAGCACGTCACAGCTCTGTTTAGTCAATGAACCATGTTGAACCAAGTGCATGCACGTCCAACTAGTGGAAGCTAGCAAGCACTTCCACGAATGTAATACAAACCTGGCATTTTGCAGACTAGTCAGCACTGACTCTTGCAAATACTTACCTTTTCTTTCATGTTATTTCAACACTTGCTGAGTCATTGGCAGCTCCTGCACACTCAGCACTGTGCTCGTTTCACATTATATTTATTATATTAGCAATTTGATAGTATACAACATTCAACATTTAGGTAATCCCACCGTGCTGTTAAGTTTGTATACCACTCAGAAAGTGGAAGCTAGTAGTGAAGCTGTGTGGCTGTTGTATTTAAGTTTTAGTGCCCACCCACACTGATATTGGACCAATCGAATTACAACATTACATCATCATGCATGTCACTGCAAAAATATAAAGAGAAAAAGTTACATTTTTGTTTTTTGTAGTTACTATTTTGACCAAATATGTACACAAATGAAAACAAATATCCAAGATATATAATAAATACTTAACTTTGTAGCAATATTTTTTATTAGTTTCAGTCTGACCTTAACATTTTATATGTACCATTCTCTGTCCTTTGATTCTGAAAGCTAACCTTTCCTCTCCTCTCCAGTAGACCTGGTTTCCTGTAAGTTTTATGAGAACCTCATACACAAACAGGAAGTCTTTTATGTCTCTCTCCTTTACCCTGTGTACAAAGTCTTTTATGTTTTTCCTTGTGGTGGTTCAGAGTGAGTTCACTTGACCTCGGCTTGTTTGTACCTTTTGAGTTTGGCGTCGCTTCCTGTTGGTTGGTCACATTTTTGTTCAATGTGACAGTGATAGTTAGCTGATGTGTCCCAGCAGCCTTGATAAGCACAGATTACTACAAACTATAACATGATTACTTGGCTTGTCCCTCGTGTTCCAGTAGGAGTAATTTTAAGGCTTTGAGAGAATCAACAAGAACAGCCTTTTTACATTTCTTTTCATGCTCGTCCACATTTTGACAGCATCCATCCAGAGAAATAATGCGCTTCTTCCCATCACATGTTTTCATTTTATACTTCACATTGACTTCTGACAGACAAGCAGTCCAATCAAAGGGAATAACCTCTTTTGTTTACTTGTATTTGGCTGTAATTTGAGTGCGTAGGAGCTGCAATAAGTTGGTTTTAAAGGATCAAAAAGAGATTAAGAGCTGAGTGTTAGCAGTTGTACCAGTTGGACGATTCATAAAAAACACCTCACAGATGATGTCTTTCAGCCGGTGGCCAGTGATGGTGGATCTCTTTTACACAGTTTTATCCATAGGCTTACTGAGAACACAATTTGTCTGGCTGCACTGAATTGTGTAATGCTTGTGTAATACTTGTACAGTACATTATGCAGCAGGAGAGCTTCTAAATATATGGTCAGTCTCCTCTTCAAGCTTACAGATGGAAAACATTGATTCTAACTGTTTGAAGAAATTGGATGGTCCTCTGTTGTGATGAAAAGACTATTTTGTTATTTTTATAATTGATACTTTGCTAATTTATTGAACATAAATGCCAAATATTTCCAGTTTTTCTCTCATTTATGTATCACAAATCAAATATCTTTTGGTGTTGGACTCTTGATCAGAAAAAAACTGTAATTTTAAATCATTACCTTGGGTCTGATTTAAGTGATGTGATTAAGATTGACTAGAGATTACTTTACAGATTAATTGAAATAATCATTATTGACAGCCATATTGATGACAGTCTTTTATTGATGGCTACAGTCCTCTGTTCTCTTGTTATCTCCCATTTTTGTGGTCTGATTTCTCTTGACTAGAAAGACTAAAAATCCAAGTGACCTCATGAGTCATTAGGAGCTTTTCCACTGCAGGAACTTGTGGAACAGGAAACTTTTGGGGAACTCACTTCCTCTGCGTTTCCACTGGAGAAACCGGCGTCTAAATTAAGCTCCAGAGAATTTATTTTACTTCCAAAACTGCCCCTGCTTGGCGGGGTAGTACTTTTTGAAGATTCAGGAACTTATGGGGTGGGGTTATTTTTATTTAAGTCTTCTCTTTTCCTACTGTTAGTTGATTTGTACTTCCAGATTCACACAAATATGATACACATTTAAAATAACATTTTTCTCACTGAGAAGCTGTTTATCCTTTTTTTTCGGTTCCCTCCAGTAAGCTCAGCTGCTGCTCTCTTTACACACAGTTTAATGCTGGCACTTTCATTTAGAACGGCAAACAAACGCTTACGACATAGGTTTAACGTTGAATCATGTGTGCGTTAAACCATCCAGTTATTAAAAGTTAATCCACACCTTCCAACCAATCAGAATCCAGAATTTCTCCATGTTATGAAATCATAATTAATCATCAGGTGCATCCCGAAGAAGAAGAGGTCCCTGTTCCCTGTTTTTTGATTGCACATTTAAATCCACTCGCCGTCGGAAAGTGTAAAGTAACGAGAAAACAAGGACAGGGGGAGAGTGTAGATACAAACTGGTCAGTAAAGTGGAGGCAGATAAAAAGATCCTCCTGCACACAGGGTCTGTCCGTGTCCTCCTGTTCTCCAAGCCTTGGGGATTCAGTGTGGTGTGTTACTCGACAGCACAGACATGCCATTACAGCATTTAATTAATAAAGGGTGAGTGCAGGATCAGTTTCTGGCTGTTCCCAGGTGGTGATGGGAAATTAGGCCCCTTGCTCTGGGGAGAACCATCTGGTGCCACAGTGACACAAAATAGACCAAGGGATAGGGATAAGGATGTTTAGCATTCTGGGTAATGGAGTCTTGGGGAATACCTTTTTATTCCGACGATTAAGACCCACACTTGTACTGAACCTGGACTCGAACACATCCTCCCTCCCCTCTCCTCTCCTTCTCCTTTTGTTTGCCGACTCTGCCACTTAATCCTGACGTGACGAGTGCAAACGCCAACTCGCACGAGGCTGCAATAACAAAAGGAACACCATATTTTGTTGTTTTTAAAGCCCACGGTTACATAAGCTGTTTCTCACTGGCTACTCATTGAGAAACGGTGACAGTGGCTTAGTCCCACTACAGTATTCCTGACGTTCAGGGTTTCTCACAACTTGACTCGTGTGAAGATGTTGCAATTTTGTTCACTGGTATTGTGTAGGCAGGAACTGTTCCTCCCACTGACATGAAGTATTTCATAACCATTAAAAGATGGACGTTGAAAGAAAAGCTACAAGGAGTGTGATCGGTGCATGGTTGTTGCACTCACCAGTTCCCCTTAGTGACTTTCCTCCTGATCCTTTGCCTGTTTATTGTGCAGAGGATGTTTATTTTGGACCGTTGATGACATCTTTACCCTCATCTCTTCCTCTCCATTGATTCCTATTTTCTTTTTTAATGAGAGTGGCTTTATTGTATTTTAAAATGAGAAAAATCAGGACTTGTAGGAGCTACTGTATGAAGTAAAGAAAAAAAAGCCTTTTATTTAAGATGCAGTTAAATCTGGCATTTCTGTGTGGGAGATTGGTTTGAACTACCAGGATTCCCTGTTCTCATAGGAAGTGACAGTGGTGGGTGATTGGGGGGATTTTATACAGCAAGAAATTGCCGTGATATGTGGTTACTCACCTGAAATGGCTCCAAAAATATATCAGGTTGCATTAACTGCTCTGAGGCGATGACATTTTATTTTTTTCAATGTAGGAAAGCTACAAGTAATTTTAATGAGAAAACACTCACAGTAGCCCTTGAATAGCACCTTGCCATATTGGGCATTGCAGTGTTTGCATGGATGCATTTATAGATGTTGATAAATGGATGATTGTGGTGCTTATGTTGAGGTTATCGACCACGTCCAGATGGATTGTGTGTAAAGAAAGAAAGGAGAACTCACAAGGGAAAGAGAGGATTATGAAATCAGATTCTCTGAGACAAAATGCAAACAAGAAGTGCCACTCCACCCCCACTGAGTCCTTATATCAGCTCTAAGAAGCCCAATAAAGCTTAGTCAGTCAGGTTGAAAGTGAAACTGAACAATTGATTGGATAAAATATGAATTTGTGTGTGTTTGTTGTGCATATTTTCCCAGTGATCATTTATTTTGTTGCCATGCTTATTGCGTTGCATAATAACATTAAGATCACCCTCTGAGATTTCTTTTATGTACTTGGCTATGCCACCTGTCTGGTTGAACCTGCTTTGCGTCATCCTCTGGTCGTTTGGCCGATGTGAAAGACAAGTGCAGACATATTGGCTCTAGACAGGTTGCATCACAGCTCCCATGTCCCACATCCAGATTCATTGCCAATTACCTACTTAGTGCAGGTGTGCAGACTGACACGTAACAGGTGTGGGGACAGTCACAGTCGCTCATGCCTGTTTGTATTACTGCGTGTGTGGGCGTGGTCAGTGACTACAGCAATAAACCTCAGAGCTACATTCATATTTTAGCCCTCATCAGTCTGAATTATAACCACTCTTAACTCAAGTCCTGCTTCTAAACTAAATCTTTAAAGAGTGAAGATGAACAAAATGTCAAAACTTTTTCTTCCTTGAAACTATGTGGTTCTCACTAAAGCAGCAAATTAAACACATTAGAATTTCTATACTTGTGAGGATGGTCATTCATATGACGTATTCTCCTGCCCCTGACCCCAAAGATGCATTAATAGTTGCCTGATAAAGGTTTATGGCTTACTTGGAGTCTGCAAGTATTTACCTTCTCTGTACATTTCTGATGCTGGCAACAACATAAAATAATCTAAGACTATAGTTACAGATGATGTCGGGAATCTAATTAAAGCATGATACATTCCCAGTCATGTACGAAACATCCGTCTAGTGTTGCAGTGAAATCTGGTAACAAACTATGAATCTAAATCTACACAGTAGTTATCTATTGCAGGTCTCCCATTAACGCCTTACATTGACCATAAATGCAGCTTCACCTATTTCATACGTTTACTCTATAAAACCAAGAAGTGACCAAGATAGAGAGATATTTGTGACTGACATCAGCGACCGATGACGTCAGTTGTGTGTCGGAGGGAGTGGGTCGTGAGACTAGTAGATAAACAGCTCTGGAGGTTAGATTAGTTTTACAAAGTTCCTTTGCGTCCAAATCCCTCTGTGGTGATAAAGTCCATGTTGCCAACGACTGTTCATTGAGGAAGTCGCCCAAACTTTTTCTTCCCTTTCTGGTCTTTACAGCAAATGTCACTCCAAACAGTGTAAGCTGCTGTGTGCTGTCCATGTTTGCTTCGGTACAATGCTACACACTAGTTGGTGTTCTTGCTGGATTTTCAGAGTTGTCTGCCACTAGCACTCCAGTTTTTACTGACCATTCATCCCATGTGTTGTCTAGTGTATTTACTCACTTGTAACGTACATGCTCTTTCCTGACTGGCAAGTTAGTGGAAACCAACTTTTATGTGTGTTTTGTCCAATCTTTGTAAGTTTCATGTAGTCTTCATGTTTGTGCCAAGCTGTAGTTGGACCGCACTAGTATGTGTAACAGAACTAATCAGAGAATGAAGGAGATGTCAGTCAAAAGCAGTTTTTACACGCCCACACAGTCTTTAAAATAGGTCTAATCAGGCAACATAACTGAAAACACCTGTGTGGGTATAAATGAAAAAAAAAATAAAAAAAATAAATCCAGTATCACGCTGCAGATAATCCTCACAAAACCCGTCCCACTCAAAAGCTTAAACTTAAGAAAGCTGTAAATGTCCCCACAAAATTAGAAGTACTAGAGGACACACGTGGGTTATGAGTGTCAGTGAACAATGATGCATTGTCACTCACCTGTTGCTGCTGCTGCTGCAGCCATGTGTAACAAAGAAAACGTTGTGTAACTTCACAGTATCTGGTCTGTTTTTGTTGTATACAGTAAAAAATTTTCAAAAAGCAGTCGAATGACATTATCATCAGTTCATAACATGCTAATGCATCAGCAGAGGAAACTCTCTTAATGTGTTAAACAGCTTTAATCTCGGAGCTCAGCCATCATTAAGTGCACAGATAGGTATTCATGCATATCCTGCAATGCCAAGTTTATTCAAGCACAAACTCATTCACCTATGCTAAAGTACACCTACACAAGGCAGCTGCATGGTACCAGTCCTGCTTCCACACATTCAAAGTAGATAATCCTCAAGCTTCACAGCAGCAGATTTTTCCCACACTCCCAAAACAGATACTCAATCTCATCAGTACCCACAATCCATCATAATGTCCCAGAGGCTGCCTGGTACCGTCATCAAAATACAGTTTGTTTTTTGGCATATATTCACCCGTGAATGTATCATCAGGGGGGTGGTAGCATCTCTCTTCCTGACCTGCATTTTGCTCTGCGAAAGCTTGGTTTAAATGTATGAGTCAGACTGAGTCAATATGAGCGTGCATAAATGTACACTGAACCAGAAAACATGAGGGACATTTTTCTTTTAATAAAAAGTGTCAGAAAATAGAAAAAAAGTCGCCTTAGATCACAAGTTTTTCAGAGACAAAGGTATGTCTTCAAATTACTTGTTTTGTTTTCCATAGACTCGTCAACTTGACTCATAATCAGATGTAAGATATTTGTTCTAAAGCCAAATAAACAAAAGCAGGAGCTGTTTATGGTGACTATTATAAAGTATTCTATGATTCTATATTCTATAATGGCAAAATAGATCCAGTTATTATTATCTATTATTGTCTAAATAATAGAAATATTATTTGATATTAAAGGTTCATTGTTGACCTTGGAAATAGCAGTTTGACAAAAAATTGTCAGCACAATGTGCATTTAGTGGACATTTTCTATGGCTCTCAGGCAACATCTCTTTACCATGAATGGTCACTGGGTTTACTCGGTTGCCGTGGCGATAGTTTCATTATTATTACGGAAGTGCGGAATTTAAGCCTTTTGACAACAGGTGGTTCACATGACCTGCTGTCACATGACCAAAATGCCATACTGAGGTCATGTGGACTCACCAGATTCCACCCATTGATGAATGCCACAGATGTGACTGAAAGCTCTAGTAAATTTCCACTTATTGGACTTGTTGCCACTACTTTTTTTGAAAATATGAATTATTTAGAAATATTTTTCTTTTGGTTGAATGGCTCTTGTTGATTACTCAACTCAAGCATAATATTATATTTATATATATATACATACCATACAGAAATGAATGTAAACCAATGGATGCCAGGAACAATAAGAAAAATACATGAACCAAAAGGTGTAGTATGCACCGTATCGGTAGCTAATGACCAAAAAAAACACTAGTATAGACCTTTTTAAGGTAGACTTTCATGTTGGATTGATGGAGCTGAAACAGGAAATCTTATAAATTAAACTGGTTCAGCTGCTAAATATCATTTTCAGTTAGTTGCTGCAGATGTTCACATCTAAAGGCAACTCAAGATCACCTCCTGTAGGATTTCTTAGTGTGAATTTGGCAAAAGTTGACAGTTGTCCTTTTTCTCTCTGGATCTCTCTCCCCTTCTCTGCTGGAAGTCGAGGGCTGTGAAATTGCCCAGGAAACATCAATCATGCCTTCATTTCCCAGGCCCCCCACCACCACCTACCCCTACTCCTGCCGCTGGTTGGTTCTCTTACAGGGATTTTCTACCCGCCTGTTCTTATTGCTATCATTCCGAGTGCCTTCTTCTCTGCATAAATAGTTGTATCCTCATGGGGGGAGAGAGTGAGCGTGATAGAGTGCCCGGCTATAAGTTCTCCTCAGGAAGGATTGGGCTCATCCATGTTTTAGTGTAACATGGGTGATATATTTATGTGTTTAGAAAACTCATTCCAGAGGTTAGCCAGTGTTGCCGAGGAGAGATATGTGGCAGATAACAGGGATTTCACCTGCTGGGAGATGGATTGGATGTCGGAAATGTATTTTTTATTTTCTTTAAGCTCTCATAGGGAGAAGCACTGGAAATTATGTCAAGCTATAAATGCCATATGATATACTGTATGTTGAGTGTATGTATATATATTTACATACAAATACAAATATATATCCTATGATTTATGTATATATGTATTCTATGCCTACTCTTAAAATAAATTAAAACAAAATAAATTTACGAACAATAAAATGCACAAGAAATTAAAAAGTAAATAATGAAAACAATAAAAAATAAATTTGTATATAAAATAATAAAAAAACGAAATAAATATGTATGAAAATAATAGTCAAATAAAAATAAATATTTCAAGTTATTACAAGAACAAAAGCAACAAAAGCACATAGTAATGCAATCACTATTATAATTTGACATAAGATAAACAAATAAGACAAAAACAAAATTAAACAAGTTGAAAATATAAAATAAAAACAAAACCATTTTAATGAAAATCAGTGTTAAATATATGAATGGAGTGTGTTGCTTCCAGTTCGTGCAGAACAGAATAAAGGCAGTACTAACTGACTCATTTTCATTGTTGCAGAGGTGAGACAGTGAGGAGACCAGTCCTAAATAATTCCAGTGTTTATAGCGAGCTGTCAGAAAGGTGACACCAGAGACAAATAATATGATCTGACAGTAAATTATATGCACATGAGAGTTTACTGTGTGATAGATGGAGGGAAATGATTCTGCCTGTAACCTCGCAGGCTTGGGAATAAATGTGTTGTGGTTGCTTCTGTCCTGTGACAACACAGCTAAACTTATAAAACTTTTATGTTTGTCATCATTTTGTTTGTGTGTGTGTGTGAGTGTAATCTTTATCATTACAATACGTCTACTGGACCAGATGTATGAGTGGACCAATTTCTACCCTCATTGTCGGACTGTCCCAAGTGTCAGCCACTCTTTATTGTTGTCATTTTGTGTGTACATCTGTGTATGGGCCTTTATGCCATACAGATACTGCTCTGTCAGACATTTTGCAGCTGACACCATTAATCACTGAAGTATACACATGGATACACAAACAGCCTGATGTGCATTCGGGTCTGCCGGGGGCGGAATAAACAAGATTTCCTCCATGGAGAAAATGACAAAAGACTCAAAGAGTCGCCCAGAAATCAGCTTTGATCACCTTTCTTATAAAAAACAAACGTGAAGAATCAAGCAAGCGTCTGAAATGTTCTGCTGGTTTTATTTTCTTTTTGTTTGTGGAGAAATCTGTAGAACGCGAATAATTGAAGATGTACCTCCGTCTCATTCAAAGATTGTTCACACCCCATGCATATGAAATGACAGACAAAAAGGTTTCTGTCGCACAATCGGAGGCTGTTCCCCGAAGGCTTATCATAACCGTAAATTCTCCTTTTGATCCCAAACAGAACAGAGACGTTGGTGTGAATGTTTGTGTTGAATTGATTTTGCCATTTAACTTTTGTTTTAGACTGTAGAGGATTATAATTGATGTGCAAGTTGTTGTTTTTATAGTTGTAGTTGCATATTGTGAATGTAGGTTTGTTTGTTTGCTTGTGGGGATTAGCGGCATTTTCTTTGTTTTATATTACTTGAAGTTGAATATGTTTTGGTTTTGGACTCATGGTTAGGAAAAACAAACAATTTCAAAACGTTGCAACTTAAGTGCCCAGGGAAATGGTGATGAAAATTTTATTGACACAATTTTTAAGATGTCCAGAGGGGGAAAAAAAACTGTCTGTAAGTGGGAGAATCATTCAGATAATTTACCTGAGTAGGAATACCACAATATAACTAAAATATCCGCCTCGTAGTTTCAAATTACTTCCCTATTTATCCAGAATCATATGAAATATTAACCATTTGTGTGAAATTTAGTCATAATTGCTGTGTGAAGTCTTTAGTTACGGCTGAAAGGTATTTTCTAAGGTCACTGCGACCTTGACCTTTGACCACCAAAATATAATTAGTTCATCCTTGAGTCCAAGTTACTGTTTATGCTAAATTTCAAGTTTCTTCAAGGTGTTAATGAGATATGATTATTGCAGTTGCATTAACATGTTCAGTAAGAAGCACATTAATATAGTAGGTACTATCAAGGAAATGTATGAGCTTCATATACCGCTATGTATAATTTTGAACAATAAATATCTTTTGAACTGATCATTTGTTTTGTATGAAAATCTCAGTCTTAAAAGTCACTGATAAACAGTAAAAAGTACAATATTTATCTTCTCAAATGATGGAGTGAAAGTATAAAGTAGCAGAAGTTGAAAATACATTGTAGTGCTCCAGTAAATGTACTTAGTCAAAATGGAGAAAAGACAGCATGTATATAGCCAAGCTACAGTAGAATATAATGTTTTTTGTCAAAGGACAGAAGCTTCAACAGGATTTCAAATCGATTTTTTATTTATTTTTTTATTCCCTCTGAAGATTTTTGCCCTTGATCTCATAAACATTTGATTCAGCTGCTGGGGGATGTGTTACCTAATTCATAAGATTTCATGTTATCCTGTACCTGTGCGGTAGCAGAGTCACTTTATCTGTTTATCACTTCAAATAACAAACAAACACAGAGCATCACAGCCACCAGTATGACACGGTATCTCATGATGTTTGTCCAGTGTGACCCTTTGGCCACATGGCAGTCACTGGTATAGTCTGTCATGTGCATTGTGGCTGTGGTAGAAGCTGTTTCCTGAGCTGCTTCACAGCCTGACAGCTGTGCAGGGACTTTCTGAGCATCACTCAAACCTCGTGCCAGTTTAGAGGCCGACAAGATTTATGTAACTTAATGAACTTTGTGAGACATAAATGCAGAAATATAACATAATTGTTGTTGTTGTTTTTTTTTTTTTGCTCCTGATATTGATTTGAGAATCTGAACTTATGGCATAAGTCGATACAGTGTACTGCTCTTTTGACTTGTTTGAATTTTAAAATTTTATGAGGAACTACTGGGATCTTTCTTCTCTGTGTAAGGAAACAGGAGGAGATGGTCATAAACCAGATTTCTTTATAGGCTTGTGCAAATTGTAATTTTACTGTGGTTTCTAAATTGGACACCGAGGCGGTTGAATGAGCATCTAGACTTGAAGACCTTTACTGACTTTACTTTATTTATCATAAGAACTATTTAGATGCATAACAAATAGTCTATGAAGTTTTAGTTATAATCAGATGTTTATTAATGTACAGTATCTTCAATGGTTACAAATTCTCCTATGAAAACATACACTATTTATAAAATTACAACTGGGTTATATGAAATTGTTCATTATACCAGTCTGTGTTGACAACTACTTAACTAAAGAGGAGAGGAGATCTTGTTTTTATTTTGCAATGAATAAGGACACAGTCCTTTTTAATGAGTCAGTACTGCTGATACAGAGTCTGTGTGTTGGATTGTTGTCCCTCTAGTTATGCGATGATTTTGTAAAATTATATATGTAGAGTTTTTGTGTGTTCCCTGCGTTCATTTAGGCTTTTAGTCGGAGCTGTAGTTTCCTCCCACAGTCAAAGGACTTTTGCCCAGTGCCTACCGGGATAAAGCTTCCATCTGATCCGGTTAAGTGACGGTAGATGAATAGATGGGCTCAGATCAAACTAAATTAGATTCTAAATAAATTTTCTCTTCTAATGGTGAAACTGTTTTTACAAATAGCCTCCCGATTGTACTTTTAGTTGCTCTGCTCCGAGGGAGGGAAACACTGCATCTCTCCATATCATCATTTGCCTTTTAGATCACTTTCTCCCTCTTTGAAAGTTTCCAACATAATGACACCCAACGATGAAAAACCTCTACCCAGTGGACAAATTGACAGCCTCAAAAATAATTACCTCTCCGTTGAATGAGCTAATTTGTTAGCATGTGTGTGATGATCTCCAACCTGAGCCATCTTTGTGGAGAACAGTAATTGGGACTGGACTAATGGGGAAAGGACTATTCTGAGGTCTAGTCAGGCATTATGCAGGACGGCGTGAGCATGAGCGTGTCAGCGCATCCAAGTGTCAGTTTAGGGAACTCACAAACCAACCAAATTTAATTGGAATATAAAAAGACACAGGAAAAGACACAGAAAAATTTGACTTTGCAATTTACTTGCACCCTGCATTACCTCCTCTTGTGCTGCTATAGCTATAATAAGCACAATCAATGATAGATAATGGGCTTGGATTTCATGAACAAAGGAAGAGTCGGTAGTAATTTTCACATTGAAGAGAAAGGCTGGTGTTGTTCTATATTTGACCAAAATGAACAATGTGTTAGTGCATGTCTCAATACTCTCCAGCTTTCCAACTCTGTCTGTGGCACTTAGCTAAAAAAAAAGGTCATAAATATACAGTTTAATTTCTAAAAAGGGTGAATAATCTTTAAAAGTTGAGCACTGTAGAAGCTGCTCAAACAAGAGCAAGTAGTGCGTTTGATGGGAACTATTTTTCGCTGTGAATGAATACACATTTGTTGGTCTGGCAAGTATTAACAGCAGCAGGATGGTGTATGTAGAAATTAACAACAGAGTGTGTTCATGCTAATGAAGGAACATGTCACCCAGTGCAAAAGTGTGACTCACTGATGAGTTTTTTAATAATAGAATAATAATAATGGAGCTCTATGGCACAGAGGAATAAGAATCAGAAATGATGGGCTTTGTTAGTGGATCAATTCATCGTTGGTGTCGGGATCTGTGGACAGCAGAAAGCAGACTTATCCTTTAAGTGCAGATTTGTGTGCAATTAGAAGTCACCTGTCCTTGTCATGTCCATAATCTGCAGCTTTTTGTGTTACAACTCTTGTACTTAAGCTTTGAGTTTTATAGATGCAGGGTGAGGAGAGATCACCACACACAGCCACTCTCGCTATATTTGTTTTCTTTAACACACTCATCCCTTTTTTAAATCACCCGTAGCCAATCAAATATTTTTCTGTCTACCTCAGCAACACAGCGGCCGATAAAACGTTTCATACAGCAAATATGAACTTAATTCCGTCCACAGAGGACAACACATTTCAGCCATTTCTGTTTGTGCCATGGGCCTATACAGGAGGATTTTTTGATAACAACAACAGGGTTGAGTAGCACTGACTTTCTGTCACACACCCACTCAGTCACCCTCATCAAACTCACATGTCGGAGCTGCACATGAACAAGCGTGCTACAGTTGCTATGCTCCTGCTGTTTTGTTGCATTCCCAGCATTGTGTCGTGTCTTGGGTGAGACAGCACTTGTCAAGAATTTCATCAAAGCAACCTTGGCTTTGTGTACAACAATTCTTTTATACCTCTTCATATTTATCTGTGTGCATCTTAGAGGCTGCTTGTATAATTTGTAACATCATTGAAATACCTACCCGTCCATTTCCTGCTTTTTATTTCAGTCCTGGTGGCAGCAAACTGAGCAGAGTAGCCAAGACGCCCATCTGTTTAGTCACATCCTGCACTTTCTCCTCAAGTATCTTGAGACATACCCAGGCCTGATGGGATGTATAATGGCACCAGTATGTTTCATGCCCCCCCCCAGTGTGTCCTCCCAGTTGGATGTGCTCAGCGAACCTCCAGTGGGGAGACATGGGGGGTGAATGCAATTAGATACTCAAACTACTTACACTGGTTTCTTTCAGCCTGCAGCTGTAGACACCCTGAGACAGAAACACTGCTCCTAAATCTTTGTCTTTTTTCATTTTATACACAAAGTTTGTAGGTGAGGGTTGGAATATTAAACGATTATCAAACAGAAAGCATCACCTTTATGCTCCCTCCTCAAAAAGCCTGTGGCAGGAGATTTTTTTTTGTTTTTGAAGATTTTTGAAACTGTATTTTCTGGACCAGTATTAAAATATTCAATTTTTTTCAATCTACAGTGTAGAACTTTTTTTTATTGTTCATTAACAAAATATAACCAACTTCTCAAATGAATCAGTGATTAATGTTGCCTTGACAAAAGCACCCCTGCAATAGGTTTGCTTAAAATTGTAAGAATAGGCACAGTTATGTTTTAAAGTAGAGAAAGAAACAAAGAAGACATCAAGGCAACACAAACTGGCATCGTCTGACGTTTGTCAAAACACCCAACGCCCATGTTTTATGTAAGCCCGGCCGTGCCGTCTTGTCATGTCATCACAGGATGATGTACGTGAACATGTGGGGCTATGCCACTGCTCATTTCCCCAGTATCATTTCATGTCATCTCTTGAGAAACACAGCAGTTTTATCACATTCGCTCAGCAGATTGGTACTTCGTGGCTACGGTACCTTGACGTGGAGTCCTATGGGTGTCAATTGATGTGCGTGAAATAAGTTGATATGACAGTGGCATTACAAATCTTGCAAAACATTCAACGCCAATGGTCTTACTTGACAGGGTTGCCTGGTAGGATGGTATAATATGTCCATATGATGTGTGAAGGGAATGTCCTGGAAAAAGATGTGTTCAGACAAGAAGTATAATCTTTGTATCCTTGAAAATGTTGGTCAGATAAAAATTGCAAATCTATCTTGAGGTTTGTGTCCTTTTTTTAATGAGTTTGCAGATAATTTAGCCGACATCATTAAGAGGTGAAGCAACTGTACTGTATGTCAGTTTTACAGTGCATTTAGTGCACTGATGCATGCTTCCCCTCAGTGACTCAGTGAGTATTTGGGCCATAGCCAAGCTACATCCATCCAAGTGGCCCAGATGACCACTGTCGCCTGCTGTACCCATGTGTGTGTTTGGAAGGCTTGTGATTCAGCCACAGATGGGGTCATGACATGAGCCGAGTGTGAATGAACCAGTAGACAGCGAGGACATGCTTTAGTGGATCTCCCCGTCCTCATCTGGGGGCTCAAGATATGGTGGCTAGCAGGATGGGAGGTGAAGGAAGGCCAGACTAGTTCAGCCTGTTGGTTATGCAGACTGGGCTTTAAAGTAGGCCAGCCCATGCCTGGGAGCAGCCATGCCAAATGAACTTCCTTGGTCGATGTGTGAGGCGGCGTTTTGGAGGAACCTCCAGGGAGCTGAGGCTGTCAGGGAGATGTGAAGCACTCGAAATGCAGCAAAGAGGAAGCTCGGATGGTTTGGTTCACCAACACCACCTTCATATTTTGTCAAAAGCTACAACTGCTATATATTGTAAATTTCATACTATAACAGTATATAAAAGTGCCAGGATAGAAGAAAAAAAAAGACTCCATCAATGTGGAGCATCTTCATCATGTACTGGATAGTAGATGACACAGGATCCCTCTGGGTCTAGATGCTGAAGGTGGTGGAGCAGAGCCAGCAGGTGGTTGATGGAAACTCCCTGGAAGTCCTGGTGGTGATGGGGGAGGGAGGACAGAATGACAGAGTTGCAATGATATATAAAGAACAGCATCCGAGGACTGAGGGACTCGAGGAACGCAGGCAGAGAGATCATTGGTCAGATACGGTGAATTGTGACTGTACCACAGTTGACAGCATAGGAAAGTGGAAGTGACAGAGAAGGTTATAATGGGAGGAAACAGCAGAAATTTGCCCAGAGAGGAATTAAATAGAATGAATACACGGTGGTTTGGTCTTTTCCAACTCTACTCGCTGACTTTGCAGGTCGTGTACAGTGTATTGTTATGGCTTTTCTGCTGAAAACAGCTGCCTGCTGTGGCTGAGAACTACGAGAGTGCTGAGATCGAGCCAAAGTTGCAGGCTTGAAAAATCAAAACAATGAGCCGAACGATGCTATAAAACTCTGCAGAGCTGAGGGGAACTGCAGATATATGATAATTATCGGTGGGTTCATAACTATAAACAACCCCTTTCACATACAAGCAGCCATGTGACCTCTTGTTAACATAAAAATATTGATTTTATCTGCCTTAATAAGAAACTCAGCTGCAGAGCAATACCCAGTCTGCTGGGAATAATAAGAAATAAAGCTCATCTAATGCACAAGTGCAGATTTTAGGTCATTTTGCTTGAGTAATCCTCCTTCAGGAAACACACTAACCAACTGCTACATTTATCTGACCTCTGCAGCTAATGGTTACTTAAAAAAGGTTTGAAGGAAACTGAAACTGAAAGCCTGCCAATTTCACAAACACAGGCCGCCAACAGTCACAGGCCTTCAATTTGTTATTCCCATATTCTTATGCAAAATACTGAACTTCTTCTGTTGAGATCAGAGGCATAAGATATCTCAACTTTCACATAAATAAAGGATTGGCGTACATTTTTCACTGCTGCTCTCAGCAGGACCTTGCCACCGCACTTATTTAACTGTCAAAATCCACCAGGAGAGTCTTTTAACAGTTTCTATGATGAAATGGCTATAGCTGTTAAATAGTCAGGGAATCCCATGCTGCCAGACAAAGCACTTTTAATGATCGTTTCCTCTTGTCTCTTGTGTAACTCCGGCTTTCCTGCAGCCTGGGGGGGGGGGACACAAGGAGAGACTCTCAGTGCAATCATCTATTCACACATTGCCACACTGCAGACGTATACATCATACATGCAGATCTATACTGCGTAAGAGAGAGGGGAGAGGTGAGAAGATCAGAAAGAAATGAGGTAGTGCAATAATTGCACTGACTGAAGGGGGAACAAATGCAGGAAGACAAGAGGAGAAGTGAGAAGAGGAAGAAAAAGAAGACGAGGAGGTGGAAGAAGGGGGCGGCGAAAGCCCGAGTGGCAGGGGCCCGTTCCCGCTGAGCAGGCCGGGATAATCAGAGCAGGGAAATGAGCCGAGTCCCACGCAGTCCTCTCCAACCGCCCCGGAGCGACCGATGACAAGCCTGATGGATGGCAGCTCACAGTGAGCACACTCCTCTGGGAGCGAGGGAGGAGAAGGGAGGCGAGCGGGGAGGCGACTGTGTAGAGAAAAAGCAGAGAGCTGCAGGTGGTCAGAGAGGCAGATACAGGGGAGACTGAGGGTAAAAGAGGAGGTGAACAAAGTGGAAATGTGTTTGTTAATGACCACAGGGAGCAAATTGCTTACACCAGGTACACAAGTGACATGTTTGAGATGAAGTTATACAAATATTTCTTGGAGGCAGAACCGCTCTGCAGGCAGCAATCTTATTGGTCGAGTTAAGCCTCAGTAGCCTGGTTACGGACCTCTGAATCACCGCCTACATCCCTGATATTTTTAAGCGTCTGGTATTTTGCTCCTTGACGGCTGTTTCCCTGGTTGGAAAAACAACTGGTCCAATCAGGTGGGATTAAGCAGCCACTACGGTTGCTTCTGAGTCGACTGAAAATGGCATGAACAGGGCTTTATATGTCAGTCACTCATGAGTTAGGGCAAAATAACAGCTAGTAATAAAACAGAAAATGGCTAACATGAACACACAGGTCAGACTGAAAGAGAGGGCGGAAAGGTTAAATAAGTTTGAAGAGTATCGGTTGACTTATAATATAAGTATAATAGGAAATTGAAATTATTTATTATCATCCAGTCTGGATGATAACATTCTTCGGTCAGCACAGTAATTATAGAGCTCACTTATTGTACATAGCCACAGGCTAGTATGGCTAAAGTGAACTTGGATGGCTTGTAGAACTTTCTGTTTTTCCTGGCAATAAAACTTGCTAAGCTTGAATTCCTATAATGATAACAGGTCTTTGTTCCACCCATAAAAGGATAGACCACCAAGAACTGGTGTTTTGAATATCAAACACTGATCCCTTGAAAGGTAACTTAAAAGGGAGCTCAAAAGTTCATAGTTTGCATCTTCACAGAGGACAGCCGCTGTGATCTTGCATTCACAACAATTGAAATGGATTCTAACAGCAACTCAGTTTCACAGAAAAAAAAAGCAGCAGAATATCCACAGAAACTTTTAAAACTACTACTGACACATAATCCACTTCTTTTTTGCCCATTCGTGAGCTGAATATTTTCTTTACACAACTATTTTTTCCAAATGCTTCTCTTGTTGCTAGCACAGTTAGCTGTTTTTGTTGTTGTTAGCTTCCAATCAAGGATAGCAACAAAGGTAAACGGCTAACCACAAGCTAGCTACAAACAAGACTGTGTTAAACCATACTCTGGTATATGTGTTATTATTTTTTAAACCTTATTCGGGGCAGTTTCACTTAAAGGCAGCCTCTCTCTAACAGCAACGCTGTGAATCACATCCAAACCTGGAAGCTCCCAGCGGAACCACAGTCTGACCTGCAGGCTGCTGAGCAGCTCCACTGGAGCAGTTGGGGTTTAGGTTTTTGCTCAAGGGCACCACAGTGGTGTTGATGAGGGTTGGCTGAGCTTGGTCCTCCAGCCTTTAGGCCTGAAAATGTTAGTAGCCATGTTTGGAGGGTTTGGACGTTTTGGTGTTTGCTTCATTGGAGTTGCCAGTCCAGGGCGACTGCAGGTGCCCTCCTCTGTGAGGAAGTCGGCTATAAACTTTTATAAGCCACATGTCAAGTCTATAGGGGAGTGTTTGATATTCAAAACACAGGTTTTGAGTGAATTCTTACTTTAAGGTTTACATCATCATAGATTGTGTAAGACTCCAATCCGAGGACCTTCAGGGGTCCTTGATCGGCCTCCACACGGTTCTCAAATTAATCAAGGATGGCCTAACTTCACTACAATACAGTTTGCTAGAAATCCTAATTAGAGAATATGAAGACTTTCTCTCTCAGCACTTCTCTGCGTACATGCTGTGTTGACAGTTACATAATTAAACACTAAGTCGTCAACAAACATCCTCACATATTGAACTCCTGGGGACAAGTTTTTTTCTCTGCTGATCTCAGTGACATGAAAAATGTGACTGTGAGACTTTCTGCTCCAAACTTAAACCAACTTTGATCTATTGTACCGTACCCTGTAACCTGAACCTGAACTCCTGCTGCCAAAGAGCAGTTTGCTCAACTGTCTGGAAAATAGACACAATATTCCACCTTGTCTTATTCTCACTTACATGTGTCTCTGTATGGCACCACTGGGTCGCACTTGGAGAAACATAATGTAAGAGAAGACAGACTAGACTACATGAGGGAATCTGAGGCCGTGTTTCCGATTGGCTGGACCGTGTCCTGGCCTGAAGTGCACCTTGTGGGCTTATTGCTGGCAGATCAGCAGCCAAGAGAAATAAACAAGGCAGTAAACACTAACTGCCAGGGGGTGGGGTGCCCACAAGGGAGAGCTTATTTTTCACTCTCCATGAGAGGTCTAACAATCAAAATATGTCCAGCTCCCCACAAAATCATACCAATCAGTTGACATGAGAGTATAAAGGTATGGGTGACAGGTATGACTACTTACAACTAAACAAATCTCACTGAAGTAGCATGTTCAAGCTCCAATAAGAAGGGTTTTTAGGTGAAGTGATGCTATTCCAATCAGCATTAATCACCAGATTTTGCCTCCTCGGTTTGCTCCCTTTTGTGAAAGAAAATAATAATGTTGCGAAACCTTGGGAGCCATTCAAAATACAGAAAATGATGAGACAGAAATTTTGAGGATTTATCAATCGTTGTTGTCCCTCAAGCAAAAAATGTGAAATATTAATTTCTGAAATGTGAGGATTTGGGGTTTTGAACTGTTACCCGTGCAAAATTAGCATCTTGGATGCTTATTTTCCAAGAGCCTCAGATGCCACCTTGGGCTCTTGGAGCTTGTGATGTTAATCAACCACAACAATTTTTTTTATTAACAATGGAGCATGTAACTGAATGTGAAAAGGGCCACTCATAATGATGAATTATCACCCAACCTTTACCGTTTCTCTCAGCTCTAGAGAACATATTAGCGTCTTTTAGGTCATTGTTTCAGCGCTACAGTTCACACAAATTCCCTGTTCTAGTTCACTCTCTGGCTTGTTTTCATCTGCAGTTGTCAGGAATGAAAGAAACTCTTTTAAACCCATAAACCCCTTTTGACAGTTAGCAACCAGCTGATGAACAAAGTGTATTATTTAGCTGCTAAAGGAGTTGGTTGAGACCAAAAACTGAGCTGAAAGTAGAATGAATATTGGACTTGCAGTCATCAGACAGAAACATTACTCCAAATAAATGCTAATACTCACCATATTCACTTAGGGATGATGATATGTCAGTGTTGTGTTCACCGCCATCCCCAAAGGCAAAAACAAATCGGTGAATTGAAGATGAAAAAATTACTATAATTGTTAATGAAACTAATGATTAGTTGCGGCACTACACTTAACTCCTGACTGTGACATTGCCAAGAGCAGTTTTAAGAAGTCATTATGTGGGCTTGTCAGTGTATGTGATATGCGTGTCTGCATGCTTGAATGTGTAAAGGCATGTTTTCCTTCGCAGAACATGTGTGTGTGTGTGTGTGTGTGTGTGTGTGTGTGTGTGTGTTAACATGTGTGTGGGCGGCCAGTGACATTAAATGCAGCTCATACTGGGTGCAAAGTGTGTTGACTCATTAGAGAGTGTGATGCAGATTGCAGATGGACAGACGGTGCCAAACGGTGAGTGCAGAGGAGTGTGTCACACTGTAGTCAGGACTACGGAGCTGCACCTCGCTGGGCTCATCTGAAATGCATCGTCGCTCGGTGATGTCAGAGACAACATGTCAGGGCTGATGAAAAGTGACTGATGAGCATATCAGTGTCCAATTTGAATCCACCGCATAATAGACGCTGATGAATAAAGGCATCAAAAGTTTCAGCAGGAGTCGGCCCATAGGGAGAGGTACATTAGCTCATGTCAGAGATCTAATAAGGAGAATAGTATCTGACAAAGGAGGCTCGGTGTGATGCTTTGTCTCTAGGCAGACTGACAATATGGCGAAGCTCTGTCTCTCAACAAAATAAGATTTTCTGCTTCAATTATTTTGTTATTACTGATGGATGCCTTT
>NW_019525152.1:149199-181872 GCF_002814215.2 Seriola lalandi dorsalis
ATTAGCTTTAACTAGGTAGCTAGCTGCAAAGGCTAGTGCTCAGTTTGTTTAGCTAGCAGTATTTTTTTTTTCCAGTTATATCAGAAAACCACACAATTCTCTTGACTGCACACACACACACACACACACACACACACACGCCACACACAAAAAGCAGGAGAATTAAAAATGTGGGGGAGAAAAGGAGATGGTAGGAAATATTATGTGGGGAAAATAAAGAGCAGATAAATGATTGAATATGCGCCAGCACAAAAAGATAAGACAATAAACGAGCTGAAAAGCATAATGAGCTAGTGAAAGTTTAACAGAGGAGTAAAATAAATTAACTTTTGTTTTATTTTATCAGCTGATTGGTGGCATAGGAAGAAGTATGACTTTAAAAAGGTAGGTTGGGTTTCTGAAATGAAAAAGTGCAGCAAAAAATGCCGCAGCATGCATGTCCCGGCTTTATAGTAGGAATGGCATTAAGTGGTTTGTTTGAACTCCTTTACCAAATGATATAGTGCAGCTCAACAGGGCAGCTACACAAAGGTATTGTTGCTAAAGGCTGTAGCAGTCGAGTATAGTCTCAGAGAATAAACTTCCAGACCAGCGGTTAGCGCATCATGACTGCGTTCCTGCAGGATAAAAGTGCAAAGGAGATATGAAATTCAACAACAGCCATCGCCACCGCCCTCATAGTCCAACCCACGGGCTCCACAGAGTCTTATGAATAGACAAGCGCAGCACAGCAGCCCAGCCTGACACCTCTAGTTCCCTAATTGACCAGAACACGGGCCCCAAGGCCAGTTCTTGAGATGATGTTGCCTTTGTGTTCAGTGATACTCACACCTGATTAAGCATGCATGTGATCTTTACTGTGAATGGCACGCGCAGCCCTCAGCCGGGTCACTGCGAGCCGATTTTGACATTTGCGTTTGTTAAACAAAATCACCAAGTGGTTCTGGAATAACACGGCTGCCATATTTATTTCGGTAGGTCAGAGACGGGATCTTTTTTCTTTTTTTTTTCTTGTTCCAATTTGTGGGAAAATTAATGGAAATCATCGTGCAGGTAGAATGCAAATGCAAACCGATGACCCAAAAATTACACAGAATGCATGAACGTGAATTGAATTAATTATGAGAATCCAAATAATAACAAGGCACCAGCGCCATCCATGCATATTATTACGTGCATCTGGCATATAGCTGTAGTCCAGGATGCCCCAAAAGCTGCCTGAAATGATGCAGATGGTATTTTGTATGCTGTGTGCAGAAAACTCTGCTTCCAGCTGCGTCTACCCTCTATCAAACATGAGACCAACCCCGTCTGGAAGACTGTGTCACTGCAAGAACTGTATGATGCGCCCCTGTGTGTGTCTGTGTTTTTCTCTCACCACAAAATGCGGTTTTCATTTTTACTTTTACTTTTACTTCCTCTTTCTCGTCACCACATGAAACCATTAGCTTTAGCGGTAGCAACGTTCCACCACACTGACATCAATCAGAGCCTAATGAGGCTATCTGTATGCTGCACATATCATCTGTGAGATTTACTGCAGAGCATTGACACAGCGGCATCTTCACCATAGCTCGGTGCAACAGTTAAACACTTGGAGACATTACAAGCACATGAAAGGTCATTTAGAAGGTTGTTTTTGTCTTGGCTGGGAATAGTTCCTCAAGCATGTGATTAGACCACTCAGCGGGGTTCCTTTTTAGAAGCTTCACTGACTGACTCGCAGCCTCCAGGTGGGTTAGATTTATATTAATGGTGCTAAAATCAGCCAGCCGTCGCGTTCACTCAACCTGCAGCAAGTGCAACGGTGTCAGTCTAAGGACTCGGGGAAGATGAAAGCAACAACTTGGTGAAGTAGGTTATTTAAGGTTTTTTAATCCTGTGCTGTCAGACAAAGTTTGGGTCTCATTGCATCTTTGTGTAGAGAGTTTTTTCTTACGTACGTTTTACTTAAGAAGATCAAATGCAGGAGGCAAAAAAAAAAAAAAAATCACTCGTGAAGGATATACTTTGTACACTGAAAGCACATGGACATCATAGTTCTGACATGATCTGACAGTTCTGTATGTCAAGTCATCTGCACCATGACG
Source organism: Seriola lalandi dorsalis (assembly GCF_002814215.2). NCBI lineage: Eukaryota > Metazoa > Chordata > Actinopteri > Carangiformes > Carangidae > Seriola > Seriola lalandi. The sequence continues at coordinate 151,290 of NW_019525152.1, forward strand.
AGTGCAGACATGAGTAGTTAACTGATTGATTAGTGAACAGAAAATAACTGATGATTGATGATTTAAGTACATTTATCAAGCATTAACTAAACATTAGAGGAGCATGGTGGAGCAGTGGTTCGAACTGTCGCGTCACTATGCCTCACTAGGTTCCGGGTTTGAACCTGTGGAGTTTGCATGTTCTCCTCTTGACTGTGCGTTTTTTTTCTCCGGCCTCCTCCCACAAGCCAAAGACATGCAGCGCAGCTTAATTGCAACTTTAAATTGCCTGTAGGTGTGAATGTGAGCAGAATGTGATAGACTGGCGACCTGTCCAAGGTGTGCCCCGCCCTCTTCCCCAGGTCAGCTGGGATTGGCTCCAGAGCCCCTGCAATCCCTAAAAGAATGAAATTAAAGCTGAAATTAATTGATGAGATATTGGTAGAAAATCAGGGTGAACCACTAGCATGGCTACTAAAAAATCATTACTAAAATATGCCATTGAATATAATCACATTAGTTGCAGCCCTAATCTGAGCACTATCTGACACTGTACTGTATGTTGGATGTGTTTTAATTCCACTGTGCGACGTGATATTTTACCTCTTACTCGCCCGCCTCAGAGAAACAGACCTTGTAAAGAAAACATAACAATTCTGTAGTCCTCTGCGCTCCTTCTCATTTCCAGATCCACAGGCCTTAAACAGGAGCCATGTGCCAGATTATCTCCACCCCCCCACCCCGTGCTTTTACGCTCCCCCTTGGTTCCCCCACGCACACTCTGAGCCATAGCGAGGCTTTTGTACCTTGGGGACTGACATCGGCGTGCAGGAACGCTGCCAAGCTGGTACAGTAAGATAGGCACGCAACGCTGTGCTACTCCCAGCAGATAAGCCTGCTGAAAGAAAGCAGAGAGGAAGCGAGCGAGTGGTTGAGTCTAGCATACTACAGGGGTCAGTGGCTCGATTATCCACTCTCTCTGAGGCCCTCCATTGTTGCCGAGGGCCCATCTTATCTCCAGGCACTAGATCTCTGACACAAATGAATAATCACACCCCTTATCGCCACGTGGGCTCAATCCATCCCAGGGTTGCGGCGCTTCATGGGAACACAGAGAGCAGCTTTTTATCTGTTGTGGTTGAGTATGAATGTGCGAATCTGTGTGACTGTGCGTAGAAAAGTATACAGAGGAGAAAAGGGGGTTTCAGTGGGTAAAGGAGAATGATGAGCAAGTGTTGGACATTTGTTAAGGTGATGGTAATGGACCTCAGTGCCCTGAGCAGTACCCTGCTGTAATTTCCCTGCTGGTCTTTTATTGACTGACTGTCATTGTGCTCCGCCGCCCTAAAGGACTCCGTCTGTCATATATCTACTTGCACAGGACTTGCCACACTGAAACCCGTCCCAATTGAGTCATCTGCATCTTCGAAAGTAGCCTTGGATGTACGACGGCTCTGCAGGAGCTAATCTGTTTATTTTACTTCCTCTGGATTCTCTGTGTTGCATATTATCACACATTCCACTGTTTGAGAGTGAGAATGCATTAGAGGCCACGTTGGGACACGACCACCTAATTATTCCTGCTCAAATGCTCGGGCCCAGCTTGCTGCTTTTGACACTGCACACATCACACTCTGCTTATTTTCTGGATTGCTTCAATAAAACACATAAAAAGAAAAAATAATTGTGTTTGCTTCCACAATTGTTTCACTCCAAGAGGAAAAAAAACAAAAAACATGGGAAACACGAAAAAAGAGAGAGAGAAGGTAACAATGGAAAGCCATCATCATTCACAACAACAAGGCAATAGGCAATCACAGCTTCTGATTAGGTGAATCATTTTAACAAGGCAAATGATAGCTTTTGTCTCAGCTGAATAACATGTACAGATTTTGCTGCTTGGTAACATGGCGCAGTGAAGCGTTTCTGTGGAGTATTGCATGGGTTCCTGTGGGAGCTGTCATTTCCTCCCACATGATTGGACATCTATAACCTATTAAAAATTCTTCTGTCATCGCGCTTGTCTAAGGTATTGGCCGCAAAACTTCCTCTGGTCCCTGGGTCCTGAGATGTCTTGTACCAGGATGAAATCATAAGCAGTTAAATATCATGCATCTTTTTTTCATACTATATTTAATCAGGAAGTCACATTGAGGTCGAGATCTCTTTTACAATTGAGACTTTAGTAAATGAAAAAAAAAGAAATATTTATAGCAGAGATACTAAATTTCAGTGATTTTAAACAAGCAGATCTGTTTATATAAACAACAATCACAGTGTATATTTAAATGCATTTAAATGTGCATCTTGGATTATTAGACCTCAGTAACGCAGTTAAATATATGTTGATTAATAACACAGCAATGAATGATATGTAAATTTGTCTTAAATGATGATTTACCTAGTTTATCATCTTGTTCCATCCGTCTGTTTTGTCACTGCGGATCTGGCCAGTAGACTCTACGTGCTGTCGGCAGATGTGCCAAAAAAGCCAACAGCTGTTTAATTATAAAACATCTTTTATAGTGTTTTCTTTTTTACTTGCCAATTAAGCGTTGATGTAGGAGCCAAATTTGAACCGTCCATTTGTGTGGACAATCATAGAGCCACTGACTTTTATTGAGGTGGGATCCATTTTCCTAATTGGACCCGTTCATTCTGCAGCATTAAATCTGCCCTACTTAATACCTTTATATTAACATTTGAACAAATGACAATGTGTAATGTTAAAGGCCCCCTCCCTTAGTGACAATCCCACAGAGAGTTTTCACCTGAATTTACAGTCCCCTTCAGCGTTTTAGTGTCTTACAGTTCATTGCTTTGATTTCCACAGCTCACAACTTTACTGCTGAGCTTCACTCTCACACAGCTGCCAAAAAACCCAGTGTATACTACCTGCCCAGCGCTAAACAGTGCAGTCAAAGTTACAGCAATTAACTGGAGAACAAACTGGAGCCTTAAGTGCTTAAGGAGCCATGTAGTTCCCTCTGGATTTAGACTTAGATTCATCAGCTGGACAGGAACACTGCTTCAAATGAATGATAGTGTTGCACTGTGTGTGCTGCATGTTGGCTAACATGCTCAGAAATATTTAATACACTGATAATAAATCAGTGCTGTGAACAAATTAAAATAAATTGATAAATAAAAATAATTTAACACTGCTTCAATGATGCTACATATACTATTCTTACATTAATAACATTTAATTTAAAAGAATATCAAGTGCTATCTGTCGGCTTTTTACTGCAAAGAGCCTGCTGTCCATTATCAATGTATGGCCAGTCGCAAGAAAAAATACAAACAAATTTCTGTTTTCATCTGGATGGAAATGAGGAAGGCACTTAGAAGATGAAAGCAGATGACAGAGAGGAGGAGAGAAGGTATGAATCGGAGAGTGAGGGAGCGGGAGGCTGGATGGATTGACAAATGGAGCGACATGAGAGGGCAGAGCGCCCTGTTGAATCGGCCTGCTGAGGTGGGGAATGGATTTTGCCACAGTGAAACTATTACCCTCACAAAGGGCCCTGTGTTACAAAGAAGCAAAGCAATTATGCTGAAAGGGGAAGGTCAATTTATCAGATTTCTGCAGTTAACCTGGCGATCTGCAAACAATACAGTTGTTGGTGCTTTGCGAACAGAGAAAATTCAACAAGCATTTCCTTTAAAAAAATCAGATTTGATGAATTGTTGGTAAAACCGTAGTTTCTTGTTGACGAGCTAAATCAGCAGGTCGTCAACAGGCTGACCGCTGTACATTCCCTGCAGCAGGCAGTCAGCTGCCCTTGATGGATTTTTAATTAACTCTAGGCCTATTAAGCCTCACTGTTTTTTAATTTGATTATAATGTGTAATTTGTGTAACACAACATTTGAAAAGACTGACAATTCCTGAACTTGTATTAGCTCTTCACTAAACGCTGTAGGATCACTTGGAAATAAAACATCAAGTTGATGCGAGAGTTGAATTATAATGAAATGTAAACAAAGTTAGTACTCTTTAATTTCTATTCATTATTTTTACGTTTACCGTGAGTGCATCTTGCTTATATTAGAAATAATGACACCAATAAATAACCCAGGATAAATCACTTAATTCCACATTTTAAAGGAAGTGTTAAAATAAAGACAAAGTGTACCAAAGACAACAAAGGTCATGAGCTGGACTCACTTTGTGATACATCTTGCAGCGTTTGTCATGAAAAGCTCCAACATTAAATCAGAGCCAATCTAACAGTGGTCTTTAAAGATCAATAAGCCACGACCTTAAATCTGCAGGATGCCATTCAGTCAGGAAGGACACAAACGCAAACTTAGCTGGCCAAGCAAACTATCGACGGATTTTGAGCTGCAAATAAACAGCGAGCCTCGCGGAAACGTTTCCTGGTGTACCCGGTGGCGGTTTCACACATGAGCAGCTCTCGTACTCTCATGCTCTCGCAGCGCTGAGTGGTCACATGCAGTCTCAGCCACTTTTAACTCCTCCTGCTTTAGCAGCCAAGTTATTGTAAACAGTGTCTCAGAACAGTGTAAGTTTCATTGACGGGGGTGAAATCACACAGTGAGCAGCAGTGTGACCTGAGGGGCGTCCACTGCCGGGGTTTACTGTTTGTCCACTTTACAGCATGTTTGTTCGGGGTCTTGGGGCAAATCAATACCAACCATGGTGGAAAAATCAAACTAATGTTGAGTAGGACTGATCGCCTGTTGTTCTACAAATCTGTTTCAGAAGAGATGAGGGTTAGTAGTGCTCAATCCATTTATTTGTTATTTGTGTTTTTCATCCATCAGTTTGAACATTACAGTTGGAGTTATAGCACACATGCAGCATCTATTCATGTATTAGTTTTTTTTTAATATCTCCTCTATTGATATTATTATCAATAAACCAACAAACAGGAAACAAACAATTGACCTGTTGTTGATAATATTTATTTACATATATGTTGTAAATGAGCACAATTATAGTCAAGCACATCTAGTTGACAAATAAACAAATATCCACTCAGTCTCAAAGAAAAACAAATGCAGAAGAAAATAACAAAAACAATTATTATTTAAATTAAATACAATTTAACAGCAGCAGCCTTCAAAATTTAAATAAAGTTGAATCAACATCTTCAAATAAGTTTCAACAAAAACTATAACCATCACAAAGGTGGGATTTATAGCAAACTGTTGTATTTGACTGCATTAGTTTTAGCTAGTTGTCCCTGAATAAAGTAGAAGTAATAATTATAATAGTAATTTGTAAATTTGTAAGTAATTTCGCTAAAAGAACAGCATCTCTATTATCATCTGGTAGAGCGAGTTGTGGCTACATGTGCATAAACAAAAGAAAGACCTCTTCCTAGAAGTCAGAGCTGGATAAACAAATTACACTAATTATAAATGATAAAGGATGACGATGATGATAATGAAGCTGTTCAACAACCAGTTTTCTAATTGGGGAGAAACCAATCTTTGATCATTTCTTTTTAAGTTTTAAATTTGTAAAGACAACTCTTTTGTCTTTTTGTCTTGGTCTGCAGCACATTTGATCACGTTGCCATGGTGACCAAAGCAGTACTAAGATTCAGGGCAATTATGGGAACATTACCTTCATTACTGAGTGTGGGAGTGCGGTCGTAGTTGTTTAGGGTTGTGAGGATATGAAACTGCCATTTATTGAATTTAAAACGGGGACCGAGTGAATCCTCATGAATCTACTGTTATGATGAATGTATATTCTTCACTGCTGTTGAGATTATTTCTTAAATTGTATTTTAAGGGAAGAATTGTGATCTGATTGTGGGTTATGGAGAGGACAGCAGCGTTTTGGCTTTGCTAAATGCCATAGAAAACCTATTCACAACTCCAAGAACAGAAAACTTAGCTGCTACTCTTTCTCCCTCTGTCCCCATTTCCATACCATTCTCAGCAGATTCCCTTCAACTTTATGAGCCTGTTATGGCTCCTTAATTTGAGCCGCAGCCAGTCCTCCTGGCCACCGTGCAGTGCCTGTGGAGAAAGCCATTATGGCTCTGCACTGGCTTTAGGGAAAACCTGGGTCGTGGATGACATCACAAAGTGTTATTCCTGCCGCCCAGAGTCGTCCAAACGTCTGCACTGCAGCGAGGTGGCGGAGCTGGCAGAGTGTCTCTTCCTGCTGCCGTCATTTTCATCCCAGCTGCTTTCACGGGGAATGTTTGAGCTGGAACTTGCAGATAAAAACTTTACCAACTGCAATTAGAGATAGGACGGGAAAAAAATACCACAAAGACAAATGATTATTCTGAGAGCTGTTCTTTTCTTTGTTCTAAAGAGAAAGATAGGCATTTTAAAACAGCACAAAAAATATGTCAATACTTGGTTTCATTGTTACTGCACTAAATTGAACTGTATGTTATCATCGGTCATCATCTGTCACTCTGCTCCAGGGAATAGACTGTCACAAGACAGACTGGGACAGGTTTAATCCCTGTGGTCAAATTGGGGATTTAAACTCACCAGAACCCAATAATATCACCCTGTGTGTTTCACTGCAAACACACACACACACACACACAAACATTTCTGCATGTCTCTGCTTGTGGGGACCAAAGTTCAGAAAATGCAGTGCTTATACTCAACGCCAACCCTTACCGTGACCTTAACCTGAATCTAATTCTAACCTTGAAAACATGCTTATTTGCTCACATGTTGTCTGGTAAATACAAGGCTACAGCTGGTTAGCTTAGCTTAGCATAAAGAATAGAAACACAGCTAGCCTGGTTAGAGATACTATACATAATATCTGGTTTGTTTAATCCATACAAAACCCAAAGGCGTTAATATGTAGAGACTATTTTTTGGGCAGATTTAGTGACTTTGGGTTGTTTCACTTGACGTCTGGCGACTTCATGGTGATGACAAGACTCTATGTAATTAATACTCAGTAGTTTAATCGGTAATGAGCAGGAAATCGAGATTTCAGACACTTCAGAATCATTTTGTGGCCCTTGCGTTGTACTACTGTAATTGTAGCATCTGGAAAATGTAATGCATTACATTATGGGCTTATTGGCATTCCATTGTTCTTTATGGTGCATAAATTTCACACTCACAATTCAGACACTCATATAATTTACTATTGAGTGAATGGGGAGTGATCTGAAAGTCCATCCCTCATAAAACTGCAACTTGAATTCTTTCACTGTCGGAAAGAGCTACGTCAGGTGTTTCCCCTTTGTTTGCCTGTCTTTATGCTAAGATAAGCTAACAGATTAATTGCTGTAGCTTCATGTTTGGATGTTTTATTTTCATTTAAACCTTAAACCAACCTCAAATCAACCCTTATGGAAAAAGCAAGAACTATACTAAATGACTTCCCTTACCAAAAAACAACCTCACTGTCTAGGTTTTAAAAATTGGTCCTCACAAATGTAGAAGCGTAAGACCACACACACATATACAGACACAGCCTTGCTCATCCCTGTCCATTACATCATGCAATTAAACTTGAACATTGGAACTTTGGCCAGGCTTGTTCCCAAACACGGTGTAACTCCAAATTGATTTCCCCCCGAACACAACCCCACACTGGCATAAAAACAGCCCTGTAGATTTTGCGATTAATGTGGCAGAACGGGGAAACCGCCGGTGCCGCAGCACAGTGGTTACAGACAGCGGTACAGCTCACGCCCTACCACACGAGATCAGCCGTCATAATCAAATAAATCACAGAAGTGATAAATTATGGGTAATTATGAGGTTACTGCAGCCGATGCAGAGAACAATTAGTATCAAGTCTCTATTTATGAACACCTTATGAATATTAATTGTTTTTCTCATGAATCCGAGGTATGTAGGTGAAGGACTCATTAAGGACTCAGAAATAAGTGAAACTAATGTCTTGGAGGCGCAGCTGCTCTAGAGGCAAAAATAACTAATTGGTTGACTTTTATAGGTTAAAGCTTAATGGGCAGAGAAGAAGAAGAAGAAGCACAGCTTGTTTGTTGAAGAAATGTACATTTTGAGGCCTGAGCTCAATTAAATTCAAATCTAACAATGAATTTTAGTCCAATATTTTTACATTACAATCAAGCGGCAACCTCCGGGACTGAAAGATGAAGCCAACATGGAAGTGCAGGTCCTTGAATGACCACGAAGCTGGCTCCACGAGCAGGTCAATCCCCATAAATCCCATGTTAAAATGTCCAACTTTACATCAAAAATAAACATGTTAAAACCTGGTACAATAAACGGTTTTGGTCTGTCTAGATAATTTCGCCAGATTTTTATATAACTCACCCGTTAATGCATAATTGCGTGCCAAAGTTAGTGCCACTTTGAGTTGCCAATTTTTGGATCAGCTGGGAGTTAGGCGGCGTCTTCCACTGCCAAGATGGCGTCGGCAAAGCAGCCCACTCTTCAGTAAACTATGGGTGACCTCATGGAGGCTACGTCCATCTTCATATAGAGTCTATAATTAAAATACACTCTTTTTCGACAATAGGCCAATTTGAGACGAGTTATATTAGCATACAGCAGCTATGTGTGCTGACTTTCCAAGATCAAAAATGTTCTCCATGGTCACGAATAAAGTCAAAGATCTATAACTGACATAGAGAGTTGAGCAAAGTCTTCTCTTTCCTGCTTAATCTCTGTGGATCCTGCTGCAATGTAACACCCTCCAACAGATGTAATCTTTCCTTAAAGCATGACTCCACGTCTTTGTTTGCTGCACATCTCTTACATAACACCACAGGCGCTATGGATTTATCTTGGCGAGACTGTGGCGTAGATGCACAAAGCTGCATTGTAATGAAGTGAGCCAGCTCTTAGGGATACAAACAGTTCAAGGACAAAGGATCTCACAGCCCATATAGAGCAGGAGTGGACAGTGTAAGACGCCCGTTGGCGATGGCTCCTTGGCCAGTTCTCACTTATTAGGATGGCTGGCTGAGCATGCAGACGCCCTGAGGGGAGAGGATGTTGACATGGTGGGTGTCGGGGGCAGAACGAGCCACTTCAGTATTCCTCAGGATAGATTTAGTGTAGGTGAGCCGGGTCAGGGGCGCGGTGTATTGTGTGCACTTCCTTGATGGAGGCCACCTGGCGAGTGACCTTTAATTTTTGGAAGGAGTTAAGAGGGAATAACAACAGACTATGATGGAGGACAGAGGGAAGCTTCTGAGGATAAATTTTGAAAGATCAAAGCTCCTTTGACTGGTGAAAGATGTGCACCCCGTTGTTAGTAATTCATTGTTGTAGTGAAGATGCTTTAATCTTATAGGATAGGTCACATTTCCACCTTGAAACATGTACATTAAAACAGTTATTAGTGGCTGTAATCATTTCTTCTGTCCAGATCTCATGCTAACACAATACCAACCCCCCCCAAAAAAAAAAAAAAAATATATATATAAAATAAAAGAAAAACAGCAGCTACTTACATTTGAGCACATTTGCCTGAAAAACAACTTATCGATTATCTAGATATTTGCTAATAAATGTTCTGTTGCACCTCTTTCTGTGCAACTTTCACACTTTGTGTTTCCTTGCTGAGCTGCAGTGGAGGGACAGTTACACAAAGAGGGTAAGAGAGATCTTGGTTTAACTAATTAAAACTGCTTAAACCTAATGTAAGCTTCAGCAGAGCTTAAGAATGCATTTGTCCGCACAATGAGGACTTATTTGTCGCTGCTTTAAGAAGGGACCTCTTCATGGCGGGTATGAACAGCAGGATTATTGTTTTGAGGCAGAATTAGAAAATAAATGTCTTTTAATAAATGTCTTTCGATATTTTCCTTTGCTTTCAGTGGTCGCGCCCTCCTCCTCCTTCTTCTCACCCTGCGGCACTGATTGAATTTTCCCTCCTGCAAATGATTTGGGCAATACTTTGAGTCGAGGAAGGTCAATACCTCTTCTCTTGATCTGGTTTTGAATGAACAGAGGCAGTGTTTGCTTTGTGGTGGCAATCAGAAATCTCTCTCCTGGAGAATAGCACATGGGAATTGGTTTAAATGGACGCCAAGCCAAGATAAAACAGGGAATTTTCAGAATGTGGTCGGACAGAAGAGAAATTCAGCTAACATAAAAACCTGTAGGTAAACTTTACATTTTGATGCATGCACTGCAATGGAGAGTGGATCAACAGGTAATGGCTTGCCTGGATGAAATAATGAGACATGCTTGTAATCAACCTCTCCCCGTAGACTTTTAAGTGGACCGCATCATTGACCCAACAAGTGTTAGTGTACATGCTGTGTGTGATCAATGTCCCATGTGAGTGAGTGTGACATTACTACCTCTGGGCAACTGGCAGCGATCGCATGTGTCCACTGCAGCAGCGCAGAGCCGATGGGCGTCTGTGACACAGAGACATCACAAGCAGTGTTTTTTTCCTTTTTGCACTGTACATCACATATTCGGATGTAGAGGCTGAACCTGGAGGTTGGTGGTGTGAAGAGGAAGTGGCAGCAAATGTGACTCATGTAGTTCACGTGCAGGTGATGCAGCGGCCTTCAGTATTCAGTGTGAAAGAAAAGGATGACATGGTTGTGAACACTTTACACTGAGGTACAGAAACTTGTGAGTAGTTGCCATGGAATCAGTGAGACCAGTGCTGGTTGATGAAGAACTACGTGGCTCAGGAACAAGGACTGCAGATATCTGTGAATCTGCATACTGACGACCCTCATAAGGAAGTTACTGGTGAACCCAAATAGCCAATCATTACTTAATTCAGATATATTAGGGACTACTTTTGTGTGATTTAGTAGAATTGTGTTATTGTTCTGATCGTGTGTTATTATTTGGTTAAATTCAGTTGTTCTGTTGTTGTTGTTTTTCTGTCTGTATACACATTAGGAGGAACTGGGGGTTCATCGCCTCGTGAAAGGAAGAATCCAGTGACTGTTTAATGTCCTCATTAATATTTTGATACTGATTTCAGCTGTGCCGCCCTCCTAGCAATGCATCAGTACTTAATGTTTCCATGTGTGCGTCACATTAAGCAGAGCTTCACCCTTTACCCAAATGACAAATATCTCCCAAGTTATTACATGAAATTTAACAGAGCTGAAATGATTATTTGATCAGTCAATCAGTTGATTGATGGAAAAGTAATTAGCAGCAATTTTGAGAATGGATTAATCATTTCAAGTAAAAATGCCCAATATTTGGAGAGTTCAGCTTCTTGAATTTGCCACTTGGTTGTGTTTTAAATCATTTTAAGTAGAAAATCTTTGTGTTCTGGATGAAACAAGAAGTTTGAAGATGTCATCCTGGTCTCCCAGAACTTGTGTTGTGAACTTTCCAAAGACTGAGCGCTGAATCAACAGGTTAATCGATAATGAAAATAACCGTTAGCGGAAACCATAAAATGTACCATTGGCTTTTGAATGACACATTTAGAAACAGCCGAATTGTCAAAACAAATGACCATATTCACATTAATATTATCTATATGACATAATTTTAGCTAACCCAGGATACTGCTAACAACTTATCTTTAAACTAATCATTAGAAATTTGGTTTACACAGAGGTCTAGAAGTCTGCTCTAAAGTAAGCTAGTATCTACTATATAGTATTTGACTTATTCAGGAAGCTGTTTACTAATTTTTTCCCAAACTTGTTACTTGATAACTGGTCAAGAGTTTCCCCCTGTGATTGTAGGTGTCAGTGAAAAGTCCGGAGAGTAACAAGTCTGGAGCTTGTGGTGTTGAAGTTTTAACTTTCAAACATTTGGCTTCTCTCTCTGCAATATTCTCTGTTGTCAAACTCGACGGTCGACCGACTCGCTCTCAGTCGGAGCTCAGTGGAGTGTGAGACCAGTTCAAAAGACAGGGCTGTTCAGGATCCTGCACCCATGATGTCACAGTCGGCCTCATACTGAGGCAGCAGCCCTTTATCTCTGGTGAACTCCAGCTAACAAGCTCAATTACAGCAGCCACAGCTACAGTAGTATGGCCTCAGGTTGGATGTGCCTGTCAAACTCCCAGTGCCTGGTTGTAGTGGGAAAGTTTTTACCTCACATGGTTTTCTATTCAGCCACAGTGGAAGTCAGCAGGATGAAGGTTGTGCCACAGGGAGGGATTCACTTGTTGTTGATATTTTCCAGTAATGACAACCACTATTTAAATCAGATGTGTTGCTATTTTAAAGAGCAAGTTCAGCATATATTTTCTCTTTTATCTTCCCAAGATGGGATTGCAAGCTAAATGTCAGGGGATGCATTTTGATTAACCTGTGACGGGAGGCTGCAAAGAGACATTGCTTTGTTTTAAGAAGTCTAGCGCTGGAAGTAATTTTTTTTTTAACTTTTGAATAATCTGTTGAATACTTTTTTGATTAGTCATTTGAACATTTAGATTGTACAATATCAGAAAGGTCCAAGGTAATGTCTTTAAACTGCATTTACTGTTAGATAAACAGTCCAATACACGCATAGATATATTTACAGAGAAAAGAAGGAAGTCCTCACCTTTAAGAAGCTGGAACCACTAAATATTTGGCTTTTGTGCAAGATAAATGCCTTTAATCGCTTATCAAAGTAGTTCTGTGATTAATTTTCTTTGGATCGAATAATCAGTTCAACATCAACGATTTCGGCTCTAAATGGATCCAAAGCAAAGCCAGAAACATCGGGAACCACTGCGGAGATCCACATTTTTTCTCTTTACGAAAGTAGTTGAAACGAAAATGATGAAAATGGATGAAGATGAATTGTTGCTGAAACTTTTTAACCATAAAATAATTCTATTTTTTCCTGACCTTTAACCACATATCATGGTCTTCCTCAGGGGATGAACTTTGTGTATTTGTCATGGAGATAGCTCAGTTGAAACAGGTGACACTTCCCGCTCAAATTTTTTTGTAATTTTGGTGAACTGACCCTTTAAAGACATTCCCATTAGAAATAATGTTTAAAAAAACAGACATTAAAGAGAGAGAGAGAGAAATGCAGAGTAAACATCACCTCTCTCGTCCACCACCGCTGATCAGCATAAATCTAATGTGTTGCGAACTCTGCGCTCTCCGTGGAAACGTCCTCGTCATATCGATGGCCTGATTCAACCAGAAAGCTGTTGGCTTTGTTACCGCTCCAGCCAGTACTCGACCGAAGAGTGGAGGTTGTCTGAAGGTATTTATACAGTTGGGGGGAAATCTGCCAAATTCGCTCATCAGCAGCTAGTATAAATCATCCTGTCAGCTTGTAGGGGTTTGGTAAGGTCAGGCTGTCATTCTTTTTGTGTTTTTTAAAAAAGACACAACTGCACACAGAAAGCCACAGGGGACACGCAGACACAGTAGCTACAGTACAGCGGAGGTTTCTCTGGAATCCATACTGCTGCTTATCTCGCTCAGTAGGCCAGCTCACAGGAGCCCTGGGTTTTAATCAAGAGGATGACAAATTCAGCTTTGTTCAGCTTTCACAAATTAGTCATGTTATTATTATTATTGTTTTTTTTTTTTTTTTTTTACATTTTTGAGTCATAGCAGAGAGAGGAGGGAAATAACTGGAGGAGAGATAAAGCTCCCTGACCAGATTCGTGTCCGGGACACTGCTGTTACATGATAAGCATCCAAAAGCAAGAAAATCAGTGATGCGTGAATGTTGCGTCAGCAGCCAAATGACACATTAAAAATAACCACCAAAACTATTTCTTGGTCTTTTGACAAAAACATTCTCATCTCAAGGTCAGTGAAGAAGCTGTACTGAAATTAAAAACCGACAATCTCATAGCACGAAGAGATGTTTGAAAGCTCCAGAAACAGCCACTAAATAGACTTTTTGAAATGAGATTAATTTGTCAACTGCTGATTTCAAGATCAATAATGAACTTAAAGGTAATGTGGGGTATTTATTTCGTATTTATTGATTTATTGCATGAGCAGAAACAGTTTTCACATACGCTATTAACACTTTAGTGGCTTATATTGTATTTCAATATCTTGGGGGAAAACAAATTAAATTAGTAACATTACATCTCCTTCAAAATATGTTTGTGTTAGCAAATTTGTAGTACGTATATGTAATTTTCAGGAGACGGGGTTCAGTAACCCAGAGTGAAGCTAAAAGAAGATAAAAAGATAAAGTTCACTGCATAAAAAAGAAGGTTGATGTAATTTGAATAGATGCCTGTGAAATATACTTCTCTAGACTTACAGACGAAAAATAGACTCAAAGGTTTGTTGATGTGCATCTTTTGGTTTTGATGATCTTTCTGTGTCATAGTAGGAGGAGAATTTAACTCTGTTATCTCAACTGTCAAAAATACGGTTAAAAGGAAATAACGTTTCTTCAGGACTTGGAGTATAAAATGTCTAAAATGCCCCAGAAACACTTAAAAAATCTTTTGGAAATGTCCAAGATTTTAGTTGTGATATTGAGGCAAATACTTGGGCACTTTTCACTTATTCCTTGGCTTCTAACTTAAACTGCAGTGAGAGTAATTTTTTGAGTGTAATTGTAGACCACAGACACGTTGTTTTCATCTCTTTGTCTAGATTTATAGCAAATGATTTGAAGAAGAGTTCGTTTCAAACGCCCCCAAAGAGACACGTTAAACTTCTGATTAATGCTTGTCTTTGTTAGGGAGAAATACTGATTCACACCATTCAGAATTCAGCTATATTTCCTGGTTCTTTTCCTTTTTTTTTTTTACTATTTCTTATGTTAATTTTAATGTTTCACTCCAGTTTCACTGAGTCAGCAGGGAACACCTTGATGTGTCTAACTTTCCACACTTACTCAAATCTCACTTTTGTACTTACTCAAGCGTTACTGGCCCAAGACCCGTTCTGTGGTGGCTTTTCAAAGGTATTATCTTCTGCAAATGGTCCGAAAACATCAAAGCAGCTAAGGTATCTGTCATTTTGTCCTTCCTCTTTCTCTCTGGTTCAGTTTCTATTATACAGAAGAAAGAGCAGAATATGTTACAGCTCATTGCGCCAATTGAAATGCTCTCTGGACGAGAATAACCTTCTGCTTCCAAACTTTACATGTGTCGACAGGTTTTTACGAGCTTAATTCTTTCCCTGGCCGTGTCCGGGTTCAGCTGACCTCCTAAACCACACTTCCTACAAGTAAATCTTTGACCTTCGACTGATTTATTAAGGTGCTCCCTCAGTGTTTCCATTTGTACTTAGTATTCAAGTCTCCTCTCAGGCCTGTCTCCTTGGGTACTCTCTGCATCCGTGGGGAGTCAAGTAAATGTCATTTTTTTCTGGGAGATAATTGGACGCGGAAACATAGCGGGAGGGATTTTCTTCCTGCTTCACTCTGACAGTCTGACATCCAGGTTAACGTCTGTTCACATCGGCACCGCTGCACCAGGAAAATCTGGGCCTTACATGCCCCCCCCCATCCCCACCCTCCCACCCATCCACCCACTTCCACCATCTCCACCAGTTCCTAAGCAATGTTCTCTGCTTACCCTTTTCTGTCAAATTGCCCATTAAAATTCAAGACTGATGAATATTACAGAGGTGAACGGATAAACATCTCTTTGGGACTTTCATCTGACGGTCAAAAATTTGACAATACTGCAGCTCCTAAAATGTGCCTTGATGGCATTAATGTTGAAGCTGTATCGGGGTATGGAGCTGTGTGGGGTGGGGTAATTAGAGTTGATCCTAAACTGGATATTCAACTCTCCAGATGTTCATAAAAACACTGTTGAATTTGTTCACATATGGTGAACTAGGAGACACTGAACCATTACCTATTTGGCAACTACTGTAATACATGTTGGTTGTTACACGTCCTGCAGAGCCGCTGTATCGGTGCAAATCCACATCCAGACATTGTGCACTGGAGGCATCAGCCGTGTTTCACCAAACTCTGATTGGATAAGTAAACACAACTGATCATGAGACACAATGTAATTTAAAAATTAGTTATAGCATTAGGTTAGTAATTAGTAATATGTAACAGACTTTATGTTGGTTTCTCCTTTAATCTGCCTGTATGTTGTCTGAGAGTTTGAAAAGCGGTAAAATGCATAAACATCCTCTTCATCAAGCTCAAGTGCAGTTTCTGATGAGTTTGATTCAAGGTCAGTTTTGTGCTGTTGGTGCTGTTTATCTGTGTTGATGAGCTGTAATTTACCAACACTGGTGCTCATCAGGTTGCGTTAGAAAATGTTTTTAATGATTTTTCTAGGCTTGTGTCTTAACCACGTGGAATAATTGTGAAGCTGTTTTCCCTTTTTAAAGACTCGCGTCCGTCGTGTTTCTCTGAAGGCAGTAAATTAGTGATCGTCAGAACTATTTAAAAGCTCAGACGTGCTGCAAATTGGCACACACCACCCTGCGTAGCCATGTGACGATGTACTTCTTTCAAAGGTCAGATCCTTTTTCTATTTTTTTTTTTTTATCTGGTGTTATCTTTTTACCTTTCCTTTTTATTCTTCAGAGTAATGAATCTACACCAAAGTCGTCTGTATGAGGAGTGATAATGAACCTCAGCAGTGTGTCGTTCTCTGTAGCACATTCTCTCCTCTACTCCCCCACATCATCTGACCGTTTGATTGACAGACAGGCTTTTCTTTTATTTCTGTGGGTGGTGAGTTATATAAGGCGGAGAGTTGATGGAGGGATGATTGCCCTCTGTACCGCCTTTCCCATACAGCCCTCCATACGGTCTTGGACATCTAAAGGCTGCCAGGAATACTTTTTTGCCACAAGCGAAGGCACCACATAGTACAACACGCCTGAGGGTTTTTCTTAACTACTGAAAATATGTCAATGTCAATGCAGAGCTCCAGTGATACACTTATTAAATCAAATGTAATCTGCTGGACAGTTGGTGTCATTTGCCTAATTTGGATCAAGGTTTTTTCTGAAAGAAGTGAAAAGGCACCAAATAAACTACAGTTATCTCACTCTTTGTGCTAATATGACAAATAATTTCTTAGCAGAATAAAAACTATAATCAATAGTCAAGTCATTTCTTGCCATCTCTGTGTTTTTCTGGAAATTTGGAGCTTTTTAGAAAACGACATCCAACAATTTAAAAACTACCAGTTGATGGATATTTTACAAACTGATTCCAGTATCTGATTATTCTACATATGTTAAATTTTGACAACTTTTAGGCCAGCAAAAAAAAAAATAAAAAAAAATATTTGATCAATTTGGGTATTTCCCCACTAAAGTTTTGGATGAAGTGCTGGATGAATCCAGTTGTGGGCCCAGGGGCAAAAACTGAGGTGTGGGTCCCAATTTATCCCCTAATGTCCCCCAACTTAGTTTAGTTATAAGTTATCGTATTAACCGTTTGGCAGCAGTCGCCTTATAGATGATTTACCATGAAAACACAGTTGGATTTCAAGGCGGAGAACTTGTGAACTTTCACACTGAAGAATGTATTTATCAACTGACTGCAGAGAATCCTGGGAAATGAAGTTAAATATGTTTCTTCATGCTGTAGTTACCACTTGTGGCCATAGTGGCCGCTGTTCTGCAGAAGTTACTTTGTCTCAATAGATTTTTGTTTAGATTAATAAGTTAATCAAATTACCACAAACAATAAATGTCACACAATAAACATCGGGCCCCTGAAAGGTCTGAGGCATTTATAGATAAACTGCATTAAAAAAATAGACAACATTCAAATAATTTCACAATCTGAAAGTTTTTTTATCTTTGCAGTCTGGTCAGAAATTTCTGGGAAGGGAACATCAATATTTCTAAAACCGTCTTTGCGGTGATTCACCTTTCACTGTGTCATCACAGCAACTTAAAGAGAAACCCCAGTATGGTTTGTGTTTGAAATGTCATTGGAAACTCTTGGCATGCCGGTCTTTAAAAATCATTACTACTGAAATGAGAAAAGTGGAATAATTCATTGACATGGTTCGGGTGTTTCTGTATTCTGATTATGAACAGTAATAGTTTCCTCAGGGGGCCTTAAATAGAAAACCAAGGCATCAATCAGACCCTAATGCTTATGGTATCATTGAATAGATAATTAGCTCCAGGCCATTTATGTGCCATCCGCTTGGAACAACCACTGAGCAGATTCAGCTGAACGCCTTAAAGCCACGCACCCTTAAAATACCATCGTTATCATCGAAGGTAGCATCTTGTATAACAAGCCGTCTTCCCAAATGTTTCTTATTGATCAGCAGATAAATCCAGGATCGGAGTCGTGATATGAATCCCAATGATCCCACCGTGTGTGTCTGTATTCCCAGCTGTATTTAAGAATGTAATCCAAGCTAACATAATTATCTCTCTTCTTCTTTCCATGCCGTTGGACCCGATCTCCCGGCTGTCCACCACAGGTAAGCCTCTTTGTGTTGCACTAACATCCAGCTTAGTGTGTCCTCTCACTTTCCTTGCAGTGTAATGGTTCAGGCCACTTGCCAAGCATGAAAACAATTTACCGCAGCCTAACAAGTTGTGAAATTGGAATCTGTACATTTTCCAACTGTATTACAGCCAGTGGATGTGCTGGCCTCAGTTCATTGCTCTGAAGTTGGCAGCATAAAAAGCAAACACGTTATTTTGTTAGTATGTTGTGTAACAGATTAGAGGAAGGAGACACAAACCCCCTTTTCTCTTGTTGTCACCTCTTAACAGTTCGTTGTGTGTGGCATCTCATTACTGGGCTGTGGCTGATTATTTCTTTTTATTATGTTTGGTTCCTTTAACAGTTTATAAAGTGTGATATCTCATTACCAGCCTCCTTTTGCTGCTAGTTGGACGTTGTTTTTCAACTGTTGTGCTCTCAGGAGGTTTGTTATTTCAAATCCATGCTTCAGTGAATTGCTGCTGCTTTAGCTCCTGCTTTTAAATTGTTTTTTTAAAAAAAACGCTGCATCCTTCCAAACCTTACTCTTTATATTTGACATTTTATTATCTGAATCTAAGTGTGTCTCATATTTGTCACAGTTTGTCTTCTCTCTTGTAACCTTGTTTATCTTTCCGTACTACAACATTTTAAAAGGTATAATCTCAGAATAGCACGTCAGATCAGATGAATAACTGAAGACTATGCTGAATATCTCCAGCATAACTCTTGCAGCAGCCCTTCAGCATATGACCTGCTCTTATCAAGAACTCGGACCACCTGTGCTCCGTAAATCACAGAGATTTGAAACTGCTCTGCAATCAGCAGAGCACATTTCTGGAAAATGGTGGAGGCTGGAGTTAGTTGGGAACAGCTGGCTGTGCATTTCACTGCGGACTTATCAAACTGTGAAGTGCTCGGGGTGCTGTGCAGGTCAGCTTTGATGCAGACCTTTCTCTTTCTGTGTTTGGAGTACAGTCTGTCCAGCTGCTGGTGCTCTTTGGGTTTTGTGGGTCTAGATTGCACATCCACCGTGTGGAAGCCGATCGTGGATGCTGCTGTTATCAGTGTGTAAGCTAACGGCTATGTCCTGTGTTTATTGGATTTTAGGGAGTTTACACTCCAGCACCTCGAGCTAAATTCATTATCCAAGATAGTGTTATATTCACCATACACATTGGTTTCTCCTCATCCCATAAACACTTTCCTTATTTCTTTACCTTATATTCTTATTTCAGCCTTATCATCAGTCATTTAGCATAGTAACATGTATTCAACCGTCAGGTACATATTTAAAACTCCTTTGTCAGGGTTCTTCTTTCAAAACGAGGCAGCTGGAGACATTAAATAGTCAGCAAGGGACAGAGTTTACACCAAGTTCCTGAAGCTAACATCAGCTGAATTAACCAGGTAGCTACAGCTGTAATTTTAGCAAGAAATGAGACGAGTACTTGTGTTTGAATTCAAGAGCCCATTGTGTTTGAGTTGCTATTGTCACCCAGGGAGTCTTTGTCAGTGCATATTAGTGTCAGTCAGTGTCAGTGAATATTAACTTTGTGTTTTAAATCAAGCACAAACTCACAGAAGCTGAATATGGGCAAATTATTAACTTATAAAATATAGATTCACCCATTGTTCCCTTCTCTCATATTAAACAAACTGGCGGTTATAAAGCACAGTGTGTTGATTATTTTTCAGCGTTTGTTTCCAACATTCATTCTCCAGCTCTGGATGTTTGATTCCCTTTAGGTGTTGTGGATGCTGCTGTTACACAGTGTTTCATGTGTTTGCTTTAATGTGTCTTCCAGGAGAAATGTGAAGCTTTGATGCTGCAGCAACAGTGTGCTCTGGCCACAGTTCGAAATTATTGCCCACCGAGCGCCAAATACGGGCAAGAAAATTGGCTTTGGCGAGAAAATAAAATGGGGTCACCGGCTAGCCGGGTGGTAATTTATTTTCAGAAATAGTGCCAGGCTGAAATCACAGTTTTCTGTGCTCTGAATGGCTGAGATTATGTTGGAACAATAATATGACCCTTGTATGACCCACTGAAAGATTGTGATGTCAGGATGTGGGGAAATGAAACCATAATGATAGAAACTACTGTTGTAACAAATCTGAAAGTCTGAAACCAGCAATAGCTGCAGTGTTTGTTTCACGTTCCTGCAGGAAACAAACAACATCCTGAAGAATTTTCTGTTTTGTGTGAGAGGTGGAGTGATGCAGCCTAATGGCCAGTAAAAATGAGTTTGGATGGTAGATTTCGCAGTTTACCTGCCACTGGCAGATGGGTCAGAAAGTAAATTTTAGTTCCTGGCTCCGGCTGTCAGGCATCCTGCCCTGCAACAGGCGTGCAAGCGTCAGACGGCTGAAATTAACATGATGAATGCAGCAGCGCCATTCATCATAGCAAGAGGCTCTCTATCACAGTGTAATTACCATTCTGCCAATGTTTGCTCTTCACACAGATGAAAAGGGAAAGGCGCAGATTCACAACCTTGAACTTAGTCCTTATGCTGTAAAATGTTTGTTGTCA
Source organism: Seriola lalandi dorsalis (assembly GCF_002814215.2). Taxonomy (NCBI): domain Eukaryota; kingdom Metazoa; phylum Chordata; class Actinopteri; order Carangiformes; family Carangidae; genus Seriola; species Seriola lalandi. The sequence continues at coordinate 172,071 of NW_019525152.1, forward strand.
CATTAGTCTTTCTTTGAAGCAGCACTAGAAAACTTTCCCCCCCTAGTGTTTCCAAGTGGTATTAATGATGGCGCCGCTATCGTTTCACCAATGCTGAATTTTCTAAAAGGTTATCGCCAGGAAACATGTTTGTTTAGGTCACATGAACAATGAATCGTTTGTTTCTGTTGCTGCTGTTAGCGGTAGTGTTAGCAACATGGCTACCGCTAACGAAAGCAAGAAACAATGGTAAGAATCCCAATTTGAGCTAGAAACGCAGACGATAAAGGCAGAGTGAAATGCCTGGTGGTATTAATACGTCAGCAGGTTTTTGTCACTTTCTGCTTTAGTCGAGATAAAGCCAACTGAACTCTGTTTTGAACCCTGTCGAGTCCCGGAGCTCTCCATAGTCGGACTGACCTCAAATACTACCGGGATAAAGCCTGGTGGGCCGCTGCATCACTGTGCCAGTGGAGGCTTAAAAAAATCAGTCAGTTTCCCTCTGCGCCTTCTTTGCCGCCTCCACGATTTCAGTTTCCACTGTTATTCTGGTTGTTCCACCAACCGCCATTACCACCATGTGGAAAAAGCTACTGATAACCACCGGGGAAAACACAACCACTAACCTCTTCGTGTTTTAGTTGCACACTTCCTTTGTGGCATGAATTGAGCTGTCATTTGTCTGTGAAACAGAAACAGAGTGGACACAATATCAGTCCCTTTCTGTTTGTGACAATTTGGATTCTTTCCTGAAATTCATCTTTCAGTCTGTTCTATTAAATTTTACAGCCAGGCTGTTTCCCTCTGTTTCTAGTCTTTATGCTAAGCCAAGCTAACTGGCTGCTAGCTGTGTTGTCAATCCTCCCATCTCACTCTTAGCAGGAATGCAAGTAAGGGTATTTTCCAAAATATTTCCTTGAAGATCTGAGGCTCGACTCGACTCAATCTCAGATACCTCGGCTTCAGGCTGGATGTCGTTTCAAAGTAGACGGCTTATCATGATGTGTGACGAGGGAACTGACACTGCTGGGGAGGAGGGGGTTAATAATGCACCATTTGCTTCGATGTTACAGATTTAACACTTGAAATCTTACTCATTGTCTTGTTTGTGAATGAATGAAACTTACAGTAAATAACTTGATCATTTGAGTTCAGAAAAGAGTGAAGAATTGACTGTAGTCAGTTTCCATGCGATCTCTATCTGACATTCACATTACACACTATTTTACTAGGTATACACAGTACAGTGCATCCTGGCAGCTTGGAAAACAAGGGGAAGGAGTTGTATGGAGAAGTGGAAAAAGTAAGTTCTCTATACATTGATGTGCACAGTAACTGTAGGAGGAGATTAATCACTGTCTGTAAGGACACTACAGCTTCTGCCACCATAAATAAAACAACAATTTCAGACTGTTCACCTCCGCCCACCACCTCAGGTTCCATCACAAAGGCCTGAAGACACTGATGAAAGCTAAAGAAATTATTGCATTGGTGAAATAACACTTCAAGGAACCAAAGACACGCTTTTGAACAAATGTCTTGTGGCATTTCTAAGATACAAAGTGAAGCTGCAGTAAAAATTATGTATTTCTTCGTCTTGTTCTTGTATAGTGCATAAGGTACGGCTGTTAACACCTGTATCCCAGGTGTAATAACACCTGTATCCAAGGTGTAATGGTATATCAACCAGTGACCTCTGCCAGCTGGAGAAACGGCTGAAAAGCTGCAGCTCGTCTAAAGCACAGTTTATTACAGTGAAAGCGATTTATCATTCAACCCCAGACACACAGAGGAAGGGTTAGTGTTTCCCCCGATGTGAGACGCCATTAGAGGATTGAGTTTAGTTCAGCTCACTCCCACTTCCCACCGCTCTTTTGATTTATTCTGAACTCGTCCGGCCTAATCACATTCAAATAGCACAGCTAGATGGTGATTTCACTGGTGCAGCGGGGAGCCTCTCCTCTCTCTCTTTTCTCTTGCTCCTCCTCTTCTCTCTATAGGTCGTTAAGGTTCCCGCTTATAACCACATGGTGAAATCCTTTTAGTATTCATGCGGGTACTGGCCTCTGACTTCTGCATTTGTCATTTAAAGGGACATAATTAGCTAATGGAGTGTGTCTGACTCAGGTCAGTTAGTCTGAGGCAGAGTTCTAGTCAAAAGATTCAACCAGCCCCTCAATTCCATTTAGCCTGAATATGATTTAACTCGATGGATGTTGGCGGATGTTGCTGTTGCTTTTAAAGAGCCCCTTGAATAAATGAATGCAGGAGCACACAGAGGAGCAACTCCTATAAATGATACAATGAAGAAAACGTAATATGTGTTGAGACTAAATATACTTTATTCAGCTGAATATGCGAAACTCTTTATCTAATATTTATGCACATTTTCCTGACAAAAGATTTAAGATAAATCCTCACGGACGTGCGGTGTGATGCTTTAATCACTAATTGCTGCAGAGCTTCGTTTACTCTTTTGTTATCCCCCCACCTGTTGACCTAAATTTCATCTCAAGGTTTACCTGTGTTTTCCTCACACCGCAGCTCCACCGATACGCCCTGCACTTGTAAACAGAGTTACATAACGTGTCAGGGCGCAACAGAGGGAGCCAAAATTTTTCTGCAGAGTATTTTAGAAGCATCTCTGAAGCTTGCTCTGTGAATAATTCAGAGCTGCTACCATGAAGATGCATAAGCCGCTGCCCTAGTCTTACGTGTTTGCTGTCATGTTTTCTCGTGAAGGACAAGGGTACGGCGGCCACCGGGGGTTCACGGAGAGATCCCCCATGCAGAGGGTTACACAGGCTTTTTTTGGCTGCAGAGCAAGCCGACTCAATCAGATGGATATTGTTGGATGGCTGCCTTTCGAGGGTCAGTGGTCAAAGTCATGGAGGCAGCTTGAAATGAAAGATGCAAAAAGTGTATAAAAAGTTTATAAATGTGTTTTCTGGGGCGTGTTTGGCTGTTGCAGCTCTCTGAACTGTGTAGAATGTATTTATCAGGCGTGTAATGCACCATTTAATCCCATCCTTTCTACTGGAATTGCATAGATTACTTTATTTTCAGATGTTTAGTCCTTATGGGCTGTATTATATATTCAGGTGGCTGCTGTTAGTCAGCTCTCAGTGACTTTATGACATAGATATCCTGTGTTTTAAGTCATAAGATTTCAGTACTGAGCAAACCCTTGTTGAGCAGCTATAATGCAGCAGCAGAGCAAGTGGTGTACGTGTTTACAGCCAAACAGACTCACGTTGTTTTCAATAATAAGCCAGTCAATTATTACAGCGGTCGGCCAATAATTGTTTCCATTATGCCATAAGCAACTGCGATCTGTTTACATGCTTCACTGGCACAGAGCTCGGTAAAGATGGTTACCTCCCTGAGAAGGTGGAGGTGTGCAGCGACCGTCTACCTTCACCTTTCCAATCAGAAAATGACTGTTGTCTTGTGACGCACTGTCCTGTGGCGGCTTTACAGTAAAAGCCGCCTTGTATTTCACCTGTTAAATACTTTAAATGTGACTCAGCAGCAGCAGGGAATGTTCAGTTAGCATTAGCAGAAGCTTAATAGGCAGTCAACATCATGACATCACCGCCTGGCTGGCGTCCGCTAAAGCTCCTGTAACTCAGCGCAATCTCTCATTCAGCATTTCTTTCATCAGAGTTTGTGGAGAACTCAGGTCTGTTTTCCATATTCTAAATAAATCAGCATCCATTACAGCACTTACTGTTAGGTAATGAAGACAATAAGTTTCCATTAAAGTTTACAGCGTGGATACTTCTGTTGTCGTAACTTGGTTTTGTCCAGATCCATAAAATTTACTACTTTCTTTTGAAGTTATTTTCCAGCTTCAGCTCTTGTTCTAATTCTCTGTCTGTCTAATAATCACAAACACTCCGTTTGCTCATGGACACGTTTTATGTTTATAGACGTGACATTTAACCTGCAAAGATCAAGGGCTTATGGGAAATGGTGTTCTTTAAAGGGCATAAAGAGAAATACTGAGTAGACGATGATATTTTTTAGATTACTTATGTAGAAAAAGAGAGTAAAGTACAGGACATACTGTTGAGTGATAGTATGTTACGTTTAGTTAATAAAAATTTTATTGGTATTTCGAAAGAGGTTTTCTTTCTTCTGGAGCGGAAGTTTTCGTTTCACTTCCTCTCTCTGTAAAACTGACATGATGTGAACAGTGAACACTGGGGCTCTAATCACTGAGATGAAGAGTGTGTTACACTACACACTGCATTGTTTTACATAAAGTTTCTGCGCATGCGAAGGCAATTTGAACCCAGTGGACTCAGGCACTGACAGAGAACCCTGACCCCGACACATAATTACTAAATAATTACTGAATGAAAAAATGCCAACCATAAATAGTATGAAAAACAGGGTTAATGAAATCTTAACGACTCTAACAGTAAGCAGCTCAGCTCATAATCTCAGCGTGTTCCTTGACTTTAAGCACTCACGAAGAAGCTGGTCTCTTCCCAGAATGCCCCTGTGGCCTTGCTGTGGCCCAGCGCTGGGCCGAGCTGTCAGCTTTCCTCACATCAGCCGGGTGAGGCGGGGCGAGCCGAGAGGTCACGGCTGGACGATCCACTGTCTCCGCGTCTCGCCGGGACTCTGCCTCCCTCTCATAACTGTCAGGGAAAAAAAAGATTAAGAGCCATGTGTGTTATTGCATAAGTGCATGTGTGGAAGAAACAGGCTGATATCTAAACCAGTCCCAACCTTAAACGTCTCCATTTTAACTTTGTGGCTTGAGATCGTGATTTTTATTTCTATTTATTTTTTTGTAGAAGGACAAAAAAAGTCCCTCTTCTCTTTTAGACGTAAAGCTTCCTGACACGTCTCCAGAGTTTTTCCTCAATGAAGTGTCATTTTCTCGATAGTAGTGCAGTCATGTGTCTCCAGGCTGTAACTACCAGTGAGGACACAGAGGTCGTGTCCTCTGCAGTTTTTTTTTTGTCACGTCCACTTCCATTTGTCACACATTTAGTTTGATTTTTAGGAGGTTTCAACGCTAGTCAAGAAGGCACACTGAGAGCCTGTGTAGTGTTCAGCACAGTATATCCAGCTTGGTTCATCACCTTTGTCTTAGACCCTACTTATGATTTGAGCATTTTTATTTGCACTCAGCTGCATACATGCATCTCTATGGCCCCAGTGAAACTCATTTGACGGATGAGTGTCGGTGGAAGTTTGGAGACACAGTGAAGAGTTGTTTGTTGTACGGTGGCTAAAGTTGTTTGCAACCATTTTAGCTTGTATCCAGTGAGGGATGCTCTGTCGGTGTTGCTTCTTTTCAGCAGAGTAGGGTTAGATTAAGTTTTATAGTGACTGATTTCACCACAGTTCTCTTTGTTTTCTCAAAAGTCGGCTTCAATCGAGATGATTCTGCCCTTTGCCAGTGGCTCAAATTTATGTGTCGGAGTTCAGTAAAGTTGAACTTTATCCAAAAGCACTGTGCAAAATCTTCCATCCAAGCCAAATTGGCTGATTGTGTCAATTCCACTGAAAAGATTTTGGTCTAATATTTTACAGTTCAAAGATCTGGTGCTGGGTCGTTAAGTCTAAAAGGTGGCATTAACGCACCAGAAGCTTTCAGCCAACTGCCAAAAATACAACAAGAAGAAGGAGACAAAGAGGATTTATGTTCCTCTGTAACTTGTGTTTCCAACAGTTTTATGGGCTGAGTAACTACCCAGCAGCTAACACATGAATGTGCGTGTAGTATTAATTAGGAGCTGTAATGATTTATTGCCTTTTGTGTTTTTTATATTTGAGCATCTTCATCTCCACACCACAAAATATATCACCCATGAGCCCTGAGGTATTCTGATGTAAAAAAAAACAAAAAAACAACACATTTTATCTTTTAGTTTTCCTTTCTGATCCTAAAACATACATAACCGTGAACTGAAACTGTAGTCATGGTTACTAGAGCTGTTTTTTAAATCTTTTGGGGGACGTTCAAGTCGAGAGACAAGTTTTCATGAGCAAAATGTGAAACTAAGTCACTTTGAATGAAGACGTTCTCAGCAAATGCTTTCAGTCACATGGCAGCAGATGAATAAACAAATCTAATGTACCACTTATATTCTCCACACTGATTTACACCCGTATATTATATACTATGCTATACTATACTATCCGAGCTCCAGTATGCATCAACACTAACAACACCCCTCCTTCCTCCTCTTCCTCCTCCGATGACATAAACCTTCCTTTTTATCTCGCTCCTTGTCCAATCTCCTAATTATCCTCTGTTGCTAAGGCAGCTTTTTATTTATTTTTTTTACTCTTCAGACAAGTGATCCAACAGATAAGGCAGCTGAGGGATAAAAGATCGATTGGAGTGAAGCGCTGCTGCAGGGGCTGAATTAGAATTTGTCGCAGTCTCCCCCTTGCTTTCACTTCACGGCAGATCGTCTGACACACACACACACACACACACACACACACACACACACACACACACGAGTGCGTGCAGAGCGAGCGACACTCTCATCGAGGGGGAAATGAAAGAGAAAATGGAGAAACAATCAAGTTAAAGAAGAAAGAAAGCAGCTCATTTCCTCCACTCGCTGCGTGTGTGAAACTGCTCAACATCAGTGAAATGTTTCTTCAGAGGGGCGGAGGGATCGTCCTCCTCCCGTGGCAGTAAATTAGACAGCTGCGCCGCATCCAGCAGAGGTATTAATCAGGACTCGCTGCCCATGTTGGCTCCACTGACTCAGGATTGACTCTCCTGAAGGGGATCAATTGAGTCAGCTGTGACTCACAGAGGTCTCACGTTGCAGTGATCAGGGAGTCATCATAGCTTGACTTGTGGATTGAGGGAGCAGCAGCAGCTCCTCGGAGACTGGCTGTGGGGATAGCCAGGTGAATTGGGGCTTTGCAAAGAGATTTGAATTTGCTCTGAAGATTGTCATTGCGCTGGATTTTGAGCTCTTGTATCGATCGGAAGAGGAGAGGAGGAGGACAGTGCCATTTTGTCAGTGACATTGAACAATGGCCTTTTTTAAAAGGCAATCATAGAATCCTTCAGTATGCTGGTAGCCGCCTCTCAGAGCTGTTTTTACTTGACCTCATGGATTATTTGAAGGCACTTTGTGGGAGAGCACAGTGTTTTCAATTTGTCTGTTGTGTACTTTGCCCTGCGGAGTCACCTTAGGTGCAGTTCTGAATAGGTTATTGAAATGAGGAAGGTGGATTCAACCCAATATATCATCTTTAAACAGCTGGTGTCTTGGAGGGTTTTCAGAAAATGATGTGCGCAACCTTCATTTTCTGTCAATTTCTGCACCAAAGATGAAATAGATTAAGTTTTAACTTCTAAATAAACATATTTGATGAGATATGTTGAGGTTAATTCTGTCAGATTTTACTGCAAAGAGGAAAGGAAAATTAAAAAAGGAAAATTTTGCGTTGCGTTTAGTATATAATACGCTGGTTTGACCCCCCAGCTGCTCCTGTCACACTGAACCCCAGTTGCTTCTGATGACCAGGCCAGGGCCTTGCATGGAAGCTCACTGTGTCACTGTGTATGTGAATGACAGACAAATTGTAAAGGTAAAGGTGCCTTTTAAATACAGTTCATTCCCATCCAGCGAGTCCAGTCCACTTGCATGTCACAAGCTGTATAATGTCATCTGTCACTCTGGGGGCGAGTCTTATTAAGTCTGAGAAAATAACCCCCTAATTATGTCATTAGGGTTATCTCCACTTTAGCTCATAGAGTTCATATCTTGAACAAGAAATGGAAGAAATAAATTGAAGGAAATGTCACTGAAATTGTCGTATCTAGAGATGCGATAAGATCTCGACTCATTAGGACTAAAAACCATAAATCTTAGTCGACTTTTGACCATTTTAATTTTTAATTGCTGTAACGTTGAGTTGGACTTGTGTTTACATACACAATGATCACACCCTCCCTGATTCAATTCCAGCCAAGGATCTTAGTTGCTCCTCTCATTTCTGCTTTAAATCACTGGAGCATCTCTTTATTATTTTATTTTTTAAAACATTTTTCACGTCCTAGTTTAGATGAAGCTGTGACAGAAGCCTGTGGTTGAGTAATTAAGCAGCTTTGTGTCATATTTAGACATGGAAGCATTAACTTGTCACTAGTGAATCTGTTTGGACTATTGCTTTGGTTTTCATGCCAGGAACAAACTACACTTCTGGTGCTGAAGGTCTGTGTCGCCTCAAACCACATATATGATACTATATTTAGCCTTGCTTATGAGGTTTTGTGTCATCTTTGTGTCACGTGCCAGGTGTTTGACCCACATTAGCTTTTGCTGTTCTGTGTTGACGCAAAGATAATGTTTTTCTGCAGCCTGTTTAACACTGTTTATATTCACTGTAAACGCAACAAAACAATAAAATCAATTTCCTCTCATTTAAATAATTATTCCTACAATAAGTGCAAATGGCATCTACACCATTGTTCAGATTGGGTGACACAACATTTCCAACATCGGCACAGAGCGCGGCCACTGAATGGAATATGTGTTTTTGTAAATAAGTTGAATTTAAACATAATTATTCACCATCACCTCGCCTTCCAGTCTTCAATTAACCTGAGCTCGACCCGCCTGCAGCAGCAACCGCAGCTCGCCTGATAATCAAGAGTGAAAAATAATCTCAATCCGCCGCGGCAGTGATGAGTGAGGCAGGAGGAGTGATTATTGATCTCGTGTGGGTTGTGATGGCAAAAATCATTGAGCCCATCCAGCCGGAGTGGACACCGCCCCGAGGAAAACACGCATTGATCTCAACTGTACCAACACAAAATATTATCGCAGCTCCTGACACAGAGACCTCAGTGTTTTTAAATAACCATCGTTTTACGGTATTATCCACCTAGCTGCAGCAAAGAGACGTCGAAAAGTTTTACCAGGAAGCAAGTGAACCGAACATTTTAAAGGATACACGGTAGTTTAGCACAGAACTGATGGACACAACACTTAAATGAGCTTTAGTCTAATTCAATTACTCCATCAAAGCTGTCTTTTTCACCATGAGCCCTGGCGTAGGCTGCAATTTGAGTCAAACTGTGCAGCGCTCTGACAAAAACATCTTGAACAGTATTTGATCAGTGGTGCAATTAGAGCACAAAATAAGGAGCCAGAATAGGAAAAAGAAGAAGAAGAAGATGGCTCTGTGCTTTCAGCACAGAGCCATCTTCAACAGAGACTTTTCTGCCATTTCTTTGCTTTTTAACACTGTGGAAAAACATGCTGCACAATATTTTTTATCAAATCATATTAGTCTGTAGTTGAATCTTTTAATGCAGCAGGAATGGTTCAGTCCATTTCCAATGCAAAACATGCAAGATGTTTTAAGTACTGTTGAAAATGTGGTTTCATTTGTCTCCATTCTACAGCAGCCACATGCGTCACGTCTCCTTGTTGTGAGATACAGACGCTCAAGTGTAGAAACTTCTTGCAACAATTACATTTTTATTGGAAACAGGCTCAACAGGTTTTTGTAACATGTGGTGAACATCTTCCACAAAAACAAAAAATGTTACTTAAGAAAACATGAAAATTGTGGGTAAAATGCTCTTAGAGAGTTAAAAGAAGTTCAGTTTTTAGGAGTCAATTACTTGCTGACACCTTCACCCCTATGATCACCTAATAGAGCCGGTGATGTATGGCCCGCGCACTGGCAGAGGGGGAAGCGTGATCTCTATAATCCTGACCTGCCCTGGCATCAGTGGCTCCTGTCATCCAGAGTTATGCTCCAGGTTTATGGGGGTATCCCTGCGCTTTGGCCAGCCCTCACCTCCTCCCTCCCACCC
>NW_019525152.1:181892-191906 GCF_002814215.2 Seriola lalandi dorsalis
GTCCTCTCCTGCCTGTGTGCCTTAGATCAGCCTGCGTCTTTATGAGCTGTCTCTGCCCTGTCTACTTCTCTTAATCTCAGAGCAGCTATTAACGGGGGCAGCTCTGGCTCCAGCCTCGCATGGCAACACTGCTGTCTAATCCTGCTGCTGCTGTTTGGAGGGATGAGGCTAAGTGCTGACGCACCGCTCATGGAGAGGAAGGGAGAGACGGTCACTGTGTCTTCAGAAAAGCGGAGAAAAATCTGTTTGTTTTTTGTTTTTTTTTCTCTTTTGTTCTTTAATAAAAGCTTTGAATGTACACTTAGTGCTCTTAATGCCACTTATTAATGTTCTGTACTGTACGTTTCTTAGAAAAGCTTCACATCAGACGTGAACCTCTTTAAGTATTTGAAGTTCAGAATATGAGCTGAAATATCCGCAATTTATTACAATTTATTTCTCCTTAGTAAAGTCCTAAATGCAAGAGAAATGATAAAAGCAGTCTGTATAAACTGTATCCTCTGCATTGTTGTTGCCTGTGGCTGCAGAAGCCTTTTCTTTCTTTTCTTGCTGTAGGTCAGAACAAACTTAAATTTGAGCTTTGAAATGTCAAAACAATTGCACCCCACATAAGTGAATTTTTGGCTGAATGTTGAGCGGTCTGTGCAGCGAATGGTCAGTGTGTGTTTTGTGCATGTATTGCATAGTGGGATGAGAGAAGCCCCCCCCCCCCCTTAATCGGATTATTACACAAAAGCATGCTGGTGGAAACGGAGCTCGCTAATTAGCAGAATCCAATGGTATATCAATTATTCTTGTCTGTGTGTGGCGTCTGGAGAAAGCTGAAAGGGAACGGCACAAGATGGTTAGTCAGGAAACCAGGAAGTGTATTTCAGTTGTTTTTTGAACTGCTGCTAACAATTATATCATTGTTGGTTAATCTGTACTTTGTTTTGTTTTGTTTAATTAACCGATTAACCGTTTAGATTCAAGAGAGTTTTATTGTCACTGTCTCTGACGTTATCCTCTCAGGGTCACAGGGGGGGCTGGAGTCAATCCCAGCTGACATCGGGTGGGCGCGGGGTGCACGCCAGTCTATCATACAGAGACTAACAACCATTCACGCTCATATTCACACCTACGGACAATTTAGAGTCACCAATTAACCCTAAACTGCATGTGTTTAGATTGTGGGAGGAAACCCACGCAAGTAGGAGGAGAACATGCAAACGCCACCCAGAAAAATAACAATTCAAGAGTACTCTTGAATTGTGTAGGAACAGCATAGCGGTAGAAACAGTACTACAGAGGAAAGAAAGCCATTGGAAAAAGAAAGTAGATTGTTAAGGTGCAGCTTCTAGTTTTTGATCGGTGTTGAAATTAGAGCATGAAATCAAGAGGGTGGATCTCTGCTTTTATCAATTTGGAACAATTTTGGTCATGGACTCTGTAAATTATATCCTCGTTTTTTTAGCTGAATCTCAAACTCAAATGCATGTACAGACGGGAAGTTACTGTACAGTAATGTGGAGCAGCAGAATTTCCCCTGCACTGAGTAAGTGGGTCTCCCTGCCGCTTAGAGGTGCAGAGCCACTTGAAACAGTTCCATTAGTCTGGCTTTCAGCTGAGATATTTAGTGTCTTTTGAAGCTGTTTGGAGGAATTCCCACCATGTTTTTTCCCTCTGCATACACAGGGAACGGGCTTATGGTGTGCAGACAAACAGCGCAAAACAATCTCCTTAACAGCTAATTTAAATCTGCAGTGAATACTTGAATGTAAACAATGGAAGAAATGACGATGTGCGATGTGAAAAGTGTTGATTGTCAGCGCTCAGCTCATTGTTTCGGTTTCATCTCGATGTGGTTTCCCCTCTGTCTGTCTCCAGTTGTTGTCTTGCACACTCCGTGAATGGAGACAGGAGTGTGACGGTGGGTGAGGTAGTGGAAGGATGACCCTGCAGAATAAGTTGCTCTTGAATCCGGATGTGTGACTAAAGGCGTTCCTGTATCTCCTGCAGAAAGCCGGGAGATTAAAGAGATGATTACTGGGGCGAGTCAGATCCTTGATGATTTTCATTTCAGTCAAGTGCGCCTCGTTGATGTGTCTTGTGCTGATAACCTGCTACAACGCTTTCGTATCAAGAATAGTGAAAAAAATAAATAAATAAACATGTTTTAAGTTCCCAGAAACCAAAAATATTCAATTTACAATCAAATAAAACAGACAAATGAAGCAAATCTTCACGCTAGATTTGGAATTTTTATTGCCTGAGAAAAGATTTAAACAATTAGACAATTCATTTTCAATTGCCTTATCAATTAATTATCGAGTTGTTTCAGCACCAGTTGATTTGAAAAGTTTAATTGCAGATTGGAGTGTGAGATTTCTGACTTCTAAATTTCTTGCTTTTTACTGTATGTCTCTGGATGCCTGTGTGTGGCCACCGGGTAATACACACAGCCACTTTTAATCAGCGGGCTTCCCAGAACAAGCCTGGATGTGTTAAATTGCTCTCTCCTGAAAAATTAAAAATCAGCAGGATGTCATTGTGAGTCAGCGAGGTGCAGGGCCGTCTCATTTTCTTCCCACGAGTGTACTACACATACCGCACTCGTTCCTATGGGTTTGTTATCACACTCTGTTATTCGGCGCCTGTCACCCCAGCTGTTAATTATTCATGGTTAATAACCACCTGCATAGGCTTAATTTTGGCCCTGACATTTCATTAGCTAATATCAGATGCCTACATTTGTTTTCTGGAATCACAATACAGGATATTAAGTTGGATGACATTAACTTCCCATATGAAATTTATCTGATGAACTTTGTAAAGTGTAAATCATTTAATATTTCACCCACTGGAAGTGTCATTTCAGGTACAGCTTTCGTTGCGTATTTTATCTCTGCGGTGTGATTTCCTGTTCTGACGGCACGGAGGATGAAGTTTGGGGTGTTTTTGAGAATTTGCTGAGGGCTCTTTTTGTACTCGTGGACTGTTATCCTGGGCCCCAGATGTACTGATGAGCCCCAAGGAGTAGAGAGTCATGGAGGGAGAGACACTGACAGAATCAGAGTGAGGAGGAGAAGGGAAACATTAAAGTGTTGCTCAGTGTGAGAAAACTGCTGCATCTCCCAGCTGATCCTTTGCACTAAATTCCCCTCCAAGTTTTCGGGTGTTTGGCCCTTCGGTCGGCTTATGCAACATCTGGATCTGAATCACTGTATCAAGAAAACCTTTGGAGTCCTGTTGCATAACAACAAATTTAATAGCAATAGTAAGTCTTCATTATTAGTGAAGAAAGCTATGTACAAAAATGTAAAGCTTTCTTTCTTAATTGATTTACAATATAAACAAAACATTTGTCGTATCTTTTCCATCATACTTCAACTTGTATTGATTGTTTTTACGGCCACTTCCACTGTAGTGGCCGTGCAGCAAGCTGAAAACACAACATGTTATACCCTTATAAAGTTTATACGGGGAAGGTGTTAGCAAACAGTTGCCTATTTTACAAATGCAGCATGACACAGAATGACATTAGTATTCATTTGGTGCTGCTAACTGCTCCACTGTGTTCACCAGCTAGTGGCTAACCCTGTGTGTGTGTGTGTGCTATTTGTTGCTGGGCAGGGAGTGTACAGTGAATCTTAAAAGCTCATTGAAAAAAGCAGCTCTTGCTCTGGAAACGACTCCAATGAGACCGGTGGGAGCGGAGCAGAACAGTAAAGTTGCAGCAAACAAAACAAAAACAAAACCATGAGCCGAAAGACGCTAAAACATTTTGTCAAGTCGAAGGGGAAGCTGCATCGATGACATCAAAGCCATTTTATTTCCAAATGAAACAAAGAAGCATCAGAAACACAAACTGAAACAAGAAACTAAACTCTGAAAACTCATGGTCATACAGAAAGTACGTGCTGCATTGTTGCAGTCTTTATCTTTCCCCTCATGAGTGCAGCCACTGGAATAGTCAGTGCTGGTGAGAGATCACTGGGCCGGAGTCGGGCCAACTCAGATTTACATGCAGCGTGGGGGAAAAGAAACATGATTTGCAAAACAAATGATTTTAAATAACTTTTTATTGTGGATTTTCAATAATTGAATGAGACACTTGAAATGCATTCATACATTCATAATCTCAAGAGTTATGTTAAATGCCAGTGCATGAAGTAGTGTATCCTCTACGTTGCGAGGCAGGACGAAGGGTTGTAAGGAGGTCAGAGGTGGACGTAGCGTGTCTGACTTTGATGCACCATCTTCCCTTAACCCTTCCATACCCATGTTATTTAGTAGTGTAACCCTTAACTGTAGTTTCTTTGCCATAACCTCAATCATTGTCAAACCTGAACAAAACCAAAGCTTCTACGTGCAGATATTGTGGAAAGCCAGAATTGTAAAAACATTTCCACAGGATATAAAAAAGAAAACCTGCTGTCGTTGAATGTAATCCAGGGATTTGCAGAATCTTTTAATGATGATGTTCTTTTCTGGAAGATTGAGATATGATGAGTGTGAATGGGGCCTTGGATAATGTGGATTTGATTACAATCTAAAACAGAATTGAAACTGTCTGCCGCAGATGATTTTGGTGGTGACTCTATTGCTAAACTGGACCCGTCGTCTAACTGAAGACCTCTGCAGTGGATAGACTGTGCTCCTGTCCTCTGAACCGGTCAATATCAACCATTCCAGCTGAGCAAACATCGTCATCGGTGCAGATATCGGATCAATCTGCTCTTTCTGCGGCGCCCGAGCACAACGGATCTTCTGCAACGGTGGAGGCGTTTGTTCTCGCCGCGTGTTTCCTTTCATGCACACAACAATCAACGCTGAGCGATTGAGAGGAGGTGGGGAGAGAGAAGCGTGCCTCTGATTAAAGTACGCTCCCTCTGAGTTGTGACCCAGCCTGACCGTGGCAGCACTCCAGATCTGCTGATGAGGACGCCTCACTGAGGCACGCACTCTCTCTCTCTCTCTCGCTCTCTCTCGCTCGCTCTCTCTCGCTCTTTCTCTCTGGGCCGACATGGGGGATTTCTGTTGGAGGCGTAGCTCCTCTGTCTATAAACATTTTGCCCGTCAAGTGCTGGCCCCTAATTCACCTGGCAGCTCACTCAGCATTATATAAGACATCCCAGTGTTTTTACTGTAAAAGTGAAAGCCGTAACCCAGCATGCCGAGGGCTCTCGTGAATCAAGCAGCAAAAATAAATAAATAAATGCTCAGACTAGCAGGACACAAATATTGAGGAAGACCCTCAAATCCATCATTCTCGCTCTGTATAAACTCAAAAATAAATCTCTTTAACCACAATGGCTGCACAAGATGGCGGACCGCATTTGGCTATAAAATATTTCTTTAATTGGCAAATGAATTAATACATGATTCCAGATTGTCCTTGTCCAGTAATGTAATAACACGCATCAGTACCTGCCAAATAATTTGCACAGACTAATTTAGATTTGGCATTGGGGGAGCGGACTCAATTTTGAGATGAAAAGTTGAGAAATTCCCCAGTGCAGTTTAAAAACTTCAATCAAGCTCCAAGGTTAAAAAAAAAACCTGCTGTGCTTTTAATTTCCTCGCGCTAAGAGCGGTTTTACGGTCTCTGTGGCTCCTAGCCTGTAACTGAAGAGCATATTTAGGAAAGTGGAGTATGTTACACGATCTGGATCTGTCACTTCGGTTTAGCTCGCAGGCCAAAGAAAAACAATCAGAGCTGATTAGAGGAGCAATGGTGAAGTCATTGTTGGAGAGAACCCAGAAACAGATGGATGTCTGCAGCGACATGTGATGTAATAACTGCAGGAAAAATAAAAATGAAGGCGTAACACTGTATTTGTTATTCCAATAACGCAGTAGGTGAGTGATAACACAAGACGAGATGCAAAGATAACAGACGAGCTGAAGGTAAATGATGCTGTGATGTGAAGCGGTTCATCTATTATTACTATGGCTGCCTTTAATTTGATGAATGGACCTTGTGCTTTTACAGGAAGTAAAAATCCCATAAATTTTTCTCATAGACAGTGTCACATGACTCGAAGTTGTATCGGCAAGAAACGTTCTCGGTTCAGTCGTCAGTCCACCTGTAACAAAATGTCTGTTTCTGTGACAAAAATTCAACAGTAAAAGTTTGTCGATATGCATTTTTTTGGGGAGGTCGAAGTTAACTACAACTCCCAAGGTGCATTTGGGCAAGAAACATCCAATCACCGAGCTTAGAATGTGGCAGCAGGTAAGAGGTAAAGATTACTGTGTTGAGAAAACTGAAAAAAATGACTTTTAAATTCTGTCGTCAGGTTTGATAAGAAGCATTTTAAATTCACTGTTGATACCGGTTTGCACCAGAGGCTCATGGGTACTGTAGTATTCATAAAATTTGTACATTTTGCAGTTAATACTTTTTCAATACTTTTACTTAAGTAAAGGATCTGGATACTTCTTCCATCAGGTATAAAATCACAAGAGAGTTTTTTTATGTAGCAGCCTAGCGCTATCTTTTGGAGGATTATGAGCAAGCTATTGGCCTGCATTTTACCTCAGTGCTTTTCAGTATAAATTCACTAACATCGTAATATCCCACACATGTCTCCCATGTGTTTTCCGTACACTGTATGCATCCATTGGATTGGCTGTATCTGAGTAAGTCTCAACAGCCTGTATGTCGGCGCGATGACGCCGTTTTGATCTGCTCTTATCTGTTTGGACAGGAAGGCGCTCAGGTCAGAGGTGGGAGATAAACAAAGGATTTGTAAGGAAGACATCCAGTCTGTGATCAGACAACTTTATTTTGGCAAGCTGAACACACCGTGATGGAGCAGCAGGAGTGGCAGCGGGCCCCTCCAGCTGCTTCTCGCTTCAATGCAGCCAATTTTATTAGGTGGATGTCTAAAGGTTTAGCACAGAGCTGTACAGATGTGGATCCACATCTCTGCTGGTCATTAGGAAACTCCTTATTTATTTATTTATTTATTATTTAGAAAGAAACCTGATCGCCTGTTTCGGCCTTGTGAAGACTAAAGTTTTTTTGGCGTCTCAATCTTGACTAACTTCAACTCAGCTCGACTTGTTGGGATTAACTAATGGTGTTTTTGGCTGTTTCCAATCCCACATATTTGTCCTTAAAAACATGACAAGCACTTTAATTGATAGAAAAGCTGCATCAGTCCACTGTTCCCAAACACTACAGCAGAGAAATAGTTTCAGGATGGTTTGGAAGGATTATATATTCAACAGTTTCAGAGATGCTGGTTTGTAAATCCGACACTGAAACCTTCCTCACTCTGCCTGAAGGAGCTGCCAGTGCATTTTAAATTGGTTTCAATGCTGCATAAATGCTGTTTCAGGGGATTTTCCACTTCTCCAAAAGTAAAGTTCAGGGAAAAACACTGAATCCTTTTCATTTTTAGCCGCGCTGGCAGTGTCACTCTGTCGGTCCATCTCTCTGAATTTCCTGAACAACTACTAGATAGATTTACGTTTAAATTAGCACAGACATTCATGACTCCTCCCTCCACACCTGCTGACGACTGGCTCATTACAAATAAAAGCGAAACATTAGTTCACGTTAACGCAATAAGATATTAGCAACAAATGATCAGTAGATGTTGCATATGAAATGTGATGTTAACTTGCTAATGCTAACAAGCTAACAAGTTCATAAGCATTTAGCTCAAAGCACAGCTAATGCTAACAGTCTATTAGATATATTCATATTTATTCTTTCTTGATTTTTCATCCCATTAGCAAATCAAATACCGACATTAAAACAACAAAATATTGTCAGCTTAGATGAAGTGTTCAAAGTGCACATGATTGTGTCTCACAGGAAAAAAACACACTTGCTTTATATGGACATATGGTCATATTTATGCATGATACATCCATGCCACTACATGTATCCCCACATACTGTGTACTGGCATAAACATGTACCCACACTGAGACATGGCTATACATATATTCAGCAGGTTATCTTCTTCTGTGCTGCTGTAGTGGACGTGATAAATCCTGTATCTGCAGCCAGAAGGCAGTAATCTGAGGAGTGGATTTAATGGGCAATCTGTATTACTTATAATATGTATTTATATATATATAATGATATTGAAACTCATAACATTGATTGGCATCTATCTAATACAAAGTTCCTGTTGTCCACACGCGTCAACCGAACCCCAGTTTTCTTTATCTGCAATTAAGAAGAATCGGCTCTTATCCCTTAGTGATTATATTATAATTCAATCTATTTGATATCCTCAGAAATACTCGCTCTTTGTTTGAACTTATATAACAACATCTGTTTCAGCTGCTCCTGTCAGAAGTGCACTTGTGATGCTTTCATTATGGCTCTGGAAGGCATCTGCTGCGATGAGGCCAGACTGATTATATTTCACATCACCTGTGCTTAATGATTCACTCCACAAAGTGTTTTTTCACTTACGTTCACTCTGTTATATTCACACTGAGCCTGTTTATTAATCTATTTTTTATATACAGTAACGTGGGGGTGAGGCTCCATAATCACTGGAGCGGCGATGAAAAGTGTAGAAAGGATCCTCCTTGTCATTCCTGATGACACCAGCTCAGTATTAGTCTTTCTCCACTTTGCAGGGAGGAAGTTGAGCTGGCTCGATTCCCAACAGCACCAAGATTTTTCTCACTTTACTCCCGTCCTCTTCTGACTGAAGGCAGAAGCTGTGTAATTACTCTGGCCTGTTTAATCAAGCACATGCTAATCTGAATTGATTTTGACTTTAACCTTAATTAATCTGGCCGGTTGTATGACTGTTCATCAGAATGAGATCTTGGAGGTCTCTATTCAGTCGCACTTTGTCCGACTGTCGCGTGACGTCAATACTTCATTGATCGTGGGGCATTTTCAGGACGGTTCACCAAGTGTGGAAAACACTGATCAGATTTTTGCTATAAATTGTGGATTTGTTGCATTTCACCTCTTCATTAAGCCAATGTGTGTTTATGGTCAAACTTGTTTATTAATGTCTCAGAGCCAAATTAATAATTCACCTCGCTGCAGCACTGCAGTATCTTTTTAGGCCTCAAATCAGTCCAGTTAAAGGAAACTCTGGTTTTGGCCGTCATTCATATCAGTCGTCGTCATCGTCACAATGATTGGCTGAGTAGCATCATGTGACCAGTGCTGTGAATGCTTGAAAAGCTTAATAATCTATATGTCCAGGTGCAGGTCTGGATTGGACAGCGTCTGTGTCCTTCATGGTCAAACGTACTATACTCACCTGTCCAATGAGGGATTATGGTTGTTTCAGGTTTGCTCACTTGTGGCTTATCTCCAAATAAAGTGGTTTGAATAATGCGGCAAAAACTTTGATTTGTTTGTGTACAACTTGTCTGATGATGCTGTGGATTATCGCTGCGCTCCTAGATTTCAGGAAGTGCTTTAGTGAGTGCAGTGGTACCATAACATTTAGAAATGAGAAAAGTTTTACCAGGAAAATCATGTCGCTGTTAGTTTACTGATGTGTAACTGTTTATATCCAGGTTCTACCTTTTCTTTGTTTTTATAGCCACAAACCATCATGTTAAGAAGTCATCCACAGCGACACAAGGCCCACAGGCTCTGCACCAGCTGAGTGAGAAAATTACTGTTTGGATCAATACCATTCAACAGATTTCAGGTAGTGTTCCCGAAAGCAATTAGGATCCTCAAAATTGTTTTATCTAATAGACCCTGCAAGATGAATGCAAGGGGCCCATTGAGAAAATGTCCTTGTGAGAGTTCCAGTGCAGAAATAATAGGTTATATTTTGATTCTTAAGAGACGCACACAAACGCACGGCAAACCTCGAGGGTCTTTTATTCATTAGGGCTTAGACTGCAATAAAGCAGCATGCCAACAAATTGGATTAGCACGACATTTAGCGAATTAAAACACATTCTGTGGAAAATTGATCAGGATGAAACGAGATACTTGAAAGAGCCCGAGCTGCTCGCCGAACCTGCCACCGCTTTTCTTTCATCTCTTCAAGATTTACCGTTAGATAATTCACCCCCCCCA
>NW_019525152.1:191926-213520 GCF_002814215.2 Seriola lalandi dorsalis
CACACCGGAGGGAAAGATTGGTATCTGAAAACTGATATCTCCTCCTGGCTGCCTGATAAGTCTATTGTGGACAGATTTACACAGAACACTGTGGTTCACCCTCGTCAGTGGGTTTACATAAAAACACCTTTGTCACTGTAAATGCTGTGGAAAATAGCTTGAACACGGCTGGGGGCTTCTTCTTCTTCTTCTTCTTCTTCTTCTTCTTCTCCTCCAGACTGATTAATGGCCACCTCTGAAAATACACACTGGTTTTTTTTTGTCTTTACACCAAATACAATGACCAGGGTTATTTTAGGGATTTGTTCTATTTGGGCCAGCTGTGGTACATTTCTAGCTGCTCTCTGGCTCCAGTGTGTGTGTGTGTGTGTGTGTGTGTGTGTGTGTGTGTTTGTGTCTCTGTGTGTGTCTTTTCAAAGTGAGTGGGTGTTATGTAAAGCCTCCACCCATTCGGGGTATGTAGGGGCAGATCGGTAATAGCAGTGGATTCAGGACAGGAGTGTAAGATGCAGGATAAAATCTGAGTGGAGCAAAGATGTAAAACCTTCAAAGTGAAATATTTATACTCCATGCTCCAGGAAAGCTAATGGTGTCACACCATTTGTTTTCATTTCCTGCTTGGAGTTTCCAGCCCAGTAGCACTCTGTGTGTACACAGCATTATTTAAAACAGCTCTGAATGGAGGATTAGAAATGCAAACCTCTACAATATAGATGACTCCAGCCTCTGTTCTTCGGGGAAGTCCGTGGACCGTGTTCCACAGCAGGTGCTGGTGAAATACTTCAACATGCAAATGAACAGAAAAAGGGGCTTGTTTGGTCACATTGGACAAAATACAGGATTTATTCTGCGTGTAGAGATTGAGAGAATGGGCGCCTCATTAAAGGATTTACCTCTTTGCAGCTTTCACCGGCAATTCAGTGGATTTCGCTGTGTGTTTTTGTGAATAATGAGGTGAGGCACTGGCAGTAAATTCATCTCGCGAGCTGCCTCCAGCAACGTTAAAGGAGCTTTTTTTTCTTTCTCGCGGAGCCTCTCTGACCTCAATAAGAAAAACAACTCGAGAAGTAAAGCAGGGTCTGTGTTTTGAAGTAGGAATATATCGCCAAAGTCAAGGAAAACACAAGTTAAGAGTTTCTTCTTCAGAATTTTCTCACATCCACTGTAGTTTGTGATATCTTGGCTTATTTCCCAACATTGACTTTTCATGATTTATTCAACCAGCTCTCCATTAAATCCATGTAAGGCCGCAACTGACGATTTGCCCTTTGATTTATTGGTGTATAAAATGTCAGAAAGTAGTAAAAGAAATGCCTATTACAATAAAGTCCTAGGTGTTGGACTCAGATTGATTCTCCCGTCCAACCAGCAGACCTAAATATTTCATTTATGATGATATAACACAGAGAAAATCCGTCTGAAAGCAGATAAATTTTAGCACTTTTGTTTGACAAATTACTCCAAAATTATTGCCAAGTAATTTTCAGCTGATGGACTCTTTGTTTAGTCGACAAATAGTTTCAGCATTAAATCCAATTCTGAAATTCACCAGGTTTAAAATTGATCCAGCTTGGGCCAGTATATACAGGGTTAACTGTACCCAGTGCCAACAGGTTGTTTTGACTCAGTGTTAGTGTCATTTTTTAAATTACTGTTGTGTTTATTTGCCTTCAGTAAAATATGGTTATTTTGACTTAGTGTTAGACACCACAGGTGAACAGGTGTTAGCTTAAAACTGTCAGAAATGTATCTGTAATTGTACAAAATCAATGTGCATACAACATTCAAAATTGCATGTCATGTCAAGTTTGAAAAGAACTGGATTACATCATTTATATATCACATTTAGTTAAACTAAAATTATATATAATCATATATTTTGGTGGAAAATAACATGAACAATGAGTCAAAACAATCACTTGTCTTTGGTGGTTTTCTACTGTACCCATGGGTCAAGTTATAATTACCCAGTTTGAGTAAATATAGCACAGTTCTGGTCCTTACATGCACCTTAACAGAGGTAATAATATAAAAATGTAAACATATGTTAGCTTGCTGCAGGCTTCTTTTTCCGATCACCCCTCTGCTTACCCCTTTTGCCTCCTCAGAGGCCACATCCTTGGTTCCTCACTGTATATTTACAGATCCTCTATGTATATCTTATATTTACCCAGTGGGTGAGGTCAGGCCTGTAACGCCACAGCAGCAGTGGTCACACAGGCAGCCTTCCTGTCCGCCGCCGCCGCTGCTGCTGCTGGAAGTTCGACTTGTGCCAGGCGCGTTCAGCCACTGAGTGACAGAAAAAATAAAATGAAATGGGGCAAAAGAGTGACCACGCCCTGAGAGGAGAGCTGCTGTAGATGGCCAACTGGTCCTCCAGCTGACCCAGCTCCCTAATTGGATGGCATTACATAAGCTGGACTCTTCCAGAGCACTTGAGGAAAAACACAGTGAGTGTGCATACGAGGAGGCGCAGTCCCCGAGTGTGATTTTAGAGATAAAATAATGATTTCAGTCAAAGAATGCAGGTGAAACACAGAGGGAATTGTACAGTTTTCCACTCTGACTGATGAACCCACAATGCAACTGACAACACAAGAGCTTCACCATGTTATTTTCAAGCGTCAAGCCTGATTGCATCTCGCCTTTAATTGGCAGCAGTGATTCCCTCAGTGGGCAGTGGATGCTGTCCTTGCCAGCAGCCTCATGCTGCCTTCTTGTTTGCAGGATTCCACAGATACGCTTACAATAAATTCTTAAGTAGCACTGCTGTAAAGTTTTTCCTGTTGTCTTTTGAATCCGGTTCATTAGTTTCACCAGAAAACCACCAGTCTTCCAGCTCCACACTTCCTCAGAGCACAGTGCTTCCCCTCCTTTCTGTTTCATCTCATAAGAAGCTATCAGGAGAATCATCACAGGGCTAATTTTAGTATAAGGTGGTGTGTTTTCTGGGCTGGAAAGTGTCTGGTTTTCAGCATAAATCAGTTTGAAAAGTCTAAAGTTAAATCTACTTCTCTGTAATGTTTGAACAGTATATATAAGCACACCCCAAACAGAAGATATTCAGAAAAACATGGCAGCTGAAAAAAATGTTGACTTGTTTTTACCTCTGTGTTTGGTCTCCATCACCTCTGCAGGGAAATGTCTTGCTCTTCAGCTGCTAAATGCTCCACTAAATAATATATAACTTGTCTGGGACTTGGTGCAGAGCAGGTTGTGACAGTGAGATCTCTGTGGGGGGAAAACTGTTGGTTAGAGACTGAACCAAAACAGTAAAGCAGCAGGACAGAAAACTGAAACTTAAAATACGCTAAAACGCTCCATAAAGAAAAGCTGGATGATAATTCTCTGTGAGTTTGTGACTATAATTCGCCTTCATAGACAATTAATCATTTGATCCATTATTAATATAAAAATGTTTATTATAGGAGCTTTAAGAAAGACAGTGACGTTCCAACATGGCGTCAGAGTTTGCTTTGGTGTTTTAGTGCCCAACAATAAACATAGTAAAAAATAAAGATAAAGCAAAAGCAAGTACTGCAAGTCAAACAGCTTGGATATAAGTATAATTCTTTTCAATAAAATATTTACAGTAAAAATATGAATAAATATAATACAAATATGGACAACATGCAATATGAATGGTGGAATGTGCAATAACTACAGTATGAAAAACAGGAATATGCATGAGAAATGTGCAAGTATATAGTACTATTACTCCATTACTCCTTGTCCAGTGGTTGTGTTGTATATACTGTATAAAGACAGATGTAGCATGAATTTAAGGAGCTACTGTTGCTTTTGAACCTCACTGCAGAGTATTTTTTTTCTCCTGTGGTTTGTTGCCACCACAGCAGCCTCCATAATCCATTGCTAATTCCAGACAGACCATGTGCAATTAAGGTTTGAATATTCTCCTGTTATTATGATTTATAGCTCGTGCCTCGCAAAAAAATTAGGTCGTTAAGCACAGCTCTCGTAACCTCAGCTGGTCGGCCAAAAACAAGACTTCCAGTCCAGATTCCAGGGAACGTATTCGATTGAATCATCTGTTCTTGAATTCTTATTGATCCTCCTTGTCTTTGTTTACAGACGAGAAGTCGGACAATGCCAGCGATGAGCAGGGAATGACAGTGTAATATTCTCTTCAGAAATCCACTCCTGTTATTTACTTGTTGTTATTTACCCTTGAACTGGCAGCCTTTTAAAATGAAAACTTCTGGCAAAGCTGCTGCCATAGTCCACATGGGGGGGGGGGGGGTAAGAGGCTTTTTAGGCTTTATGCCTTTGTGACTAAATACTCTCTTCGAAGGGCTCCTAAGGATGGTGATAGCGCCTCATAAGTGTCCAATTACTCCCTCAGCTTGTTACTTGAGGAAGCTTGAGTTTCCATCGCCATCCGTGCAACGTCTTAATCCATTAAACAACTTTGAAGTCGTCTCCACTCGCTGTGAAATCAGTTGTGTGCTGATACACGTCTGCAGAGGCTGTCGGTGCCATGAATAAGTAACAATATAAGAAAGTAGCCTGAAGGATTATAAAGGATAGACAGAGGCAGGGTGTAGAAAATGTAACTGATCGCTTTGATAGTTGAGAAGGTAACATGTATTTACAACTCCTGGCTCGGCTCCACAAGGTCACGACTCTGCAGAGAGACAGGAGATAACTTCATTTTCAAAGGAAGCCGTGGATATGACAGCGATCAGGAGAAATTCCCCTTTATTTACTCTTTTTCCCCAAATGAGGCACGGATTTGAAGGCTGAGTAAAGACGCTCAGTAAATGACAACAAAGGTGAGGTTTCTGCTCAAGCACTGCAGCAACATCCTTTTTAGAGTCAAAGAGAAAGCAAGGCCTTGGAAAAGAAGGATATTCTGACTCTCCTCTGAAAGGGAGATTATCCCCAATTGTTCCTTTGAGCTCGCCTAAGCTGTCCTGATTTACTTTCAAATCAAATCATTCATTTTGCAGCCTCATCAGCGTACACCTATAGCACCAAGTATCAAGGGAAGGGAGTCTGACGGGCCGACTCCGGCCCTGACTTTAGCCTCGGAGTAGTCAGTGATAGAAAGCACAAAGCTCTGCCAGGCTCATTTGTTAGAACCGTACCTCTTGTGGAATTATGGTGAATGAAATAGGTCATCAGTTTTCATGCTTGGTAAACTCTTTTCATCTTGGGAGCCACCGAAAGGAAAACAAAACAATAATGGAAGGCGTGCAGCAGAAGTGGCTGCCAAAGGGCCCCTTTATTAATGACAAAGAAGAAAAAAATAAAACAGCTAACTTGATGAGTTTGAAAGATGAACGGAGGCCTCCCCCGCGGGGCCTCGTCAGATCCGAGAGGGACACCCTCAACAAATCCATCCATCGCTTCTCCTCAGACGATCCACACGGATGAAAATGGCAACAGTGTCATTTCTTTTCTTTGTCTGTGACTGAATAATCATCTTGGTGGTCGTCTGTTAACCCTTTCTAGCATTCGCTGCACTGTTTATACATCCAAGGTCAAAGCACCTTGATTTATATTCATTTATTTATAATTCTAGTAATTAAAACTATGCCCACTATTCAAGAGAAATGCACGTCCTGTATAAAACATATGACACAACATGGCGTAAGCATAATAATGACAATATAATACAGAATTTCATCAAACTCAAATCTATTTTCTATCCAGGAAAATTGTAAGTGCAACAAATAATATATTTTTAATTCCCCAAAAGTATTACAACCCTGTTCTGGACGTCTGAGTTGCTGCACACATCTATGATTTTCATTTAGCTGCTCACTGATGTCAGCAACCACAAACATCTAATCAGAGCGTTGTCACTTTCCTGTGACCAAAAAAAAAATCAGCCACAGGAAATTTATCACAAAAACAATGACAAGAGGATGAGATAGACTCAGCTCTGCAGGTTGTTGTGACTCAACTTCCAGAACTCTTGAATCTTTATAGTTTTTTTTCAAACGATGTTATATTAAGTGCTCCCAGACACTGCGGCAGCTTCCTTATGAGCTGAAATTAACTTTGATTAAAGGATATGTCAGTGACATCTAGGGCAAGATAACAACCCCTTCCAGACAAACATGTCAATCAAGTCAAGTAAAAATGAAACCACATGGAAATTTTGCCTCTGAAGGTGCATCTCAAGGAAGAGTGAAGTCACTGAGTCACTTTTTTTTGCCAAGAGTTGATGAGAAGATTGATAACCACTCGTGGCTGTGTGCTGATATGAAGGTAGTGCAGCTCGTTAGCTTAGCACAAAGACATGGGGAACCTTTTAAATTTTGTTTAGTGTATGGTCATGAGTGGTGTCAGATAGTAAGTGTTTTGAGTTAAAGTCACTGTCAAACTAAAGGGAAAATAATGATATACAGACGATTTAGTTGTACTGAAGAATCTGACCTTTTATCTTGCATCGTTTTATTTTATCTGAATCTGAAATCACACTTCTTGACTTCCCTTTGAAACAAACTCACTTCAGAGTAATTAGGAGATGAACAGCAGTGTCAGCGACAGTTGTTATTTGGCTGTTCACGCTTCTGCTAAGAAATAAATATTAATAGCACTCATTACTTTCAAATTTAGTGATTGAGTACGGTCATTATTTTCAAATCTTGACAGTCCGAGGCAATATGGATAATTAATGGGAATACATTGCTGATCAAACACACTCATAGCCGGGACAAACGTATCTAATGGAGACGCGACATATTATAAGAGTCGACCTGTTCATGTATGTGGTAATCGAGCCGGGAGGCGTCACAATCTTCCTGCTTTATTTTAAATGAACCGTGAAATCGATTTCCGGTCACACTGGCTGCCGGCTTGTCGTGTTTGAAATCATGTTCATGTCCAATCATCAAATCAGCAATCGAAACCTATTTCATGTTGATCCAGCCGACGGAGACGGTGGAGATGCATTTGACTGTGAAAATGATCACAGTGAGGGGCTCTGTTTAAACATGAGTGAGCCTCTGACAGCAGGGGAGATAATACAAGGGGCCTAATAATCACAACAGAATACAATAACAGTCTTGTGGGATTGAAATCTCCCTCCGGAGGTGTCATATTGGATCTAATAAAATGCTGCATGTATCGTTTGCCAGGGTTTGTTATTAGCAGCAGATCCATTCACCGCTGTGTTTATTGGATTGGATTCCACACAGAGATCCTGAATGACTTGAAATCCATCAGTGAGCTACATGTGTCAGACAGTAACAACTAACTTTCCACACCTAGCTAATGAAACTACATTTTTCACTCCGCTGACTTTTATGAGTTTTCCTCTTTGCTTTTCCTCGTGGTGTTTTCTCCCACGGTGAGTGAAGCAGAGCTCCACACAAACACTGTTACTTTAGCTCATCAACAATATGTTGATATCACTGCGTTTGCTGGCCAATAAAAGAAATTGCAGTGCAGATGTCTGAAATAGAAACAGTTAGCTAGTTAGCAAGGAGTTGCCCATTTTACATTAAGACACAGGGCAACATTATCATGCATTTGGAATCATGTTTCTGGTCACCTGGTGAATGCAAGTCCAATATTCACTCGTCTTTTAGCTCCATTTTTGGTCTCCACCAGCTCCTGAGTGAAATATCTGGCTCTATAGCAGCTAAAAAAGGTATCTAACTTTGGCTGGGACAGAAAAGGTGGGATTTTGGACAAAACAAGAAAACGTAATGAAGGCTGACAAACTGATTTTCTGCGACGCCAGCTTCCTCTTCTTCTGCTGTTGCCGTGTCATGCTGGCACTTATGTCTCCGCTCTAGCAGAAAGCCCCAAAAGTGAAGAATAAAAACAGCAGGGGTGTCAGTAATGTCCCCCATTTTAAATCCAGACAGACGCCCTTGTTGCCACAGCGCCTAATGAAACCACGACAGCACAATCAGAAGAGACAAATTAATTAATTTAAAAAACACAAATATAATTTTAGGTGGGATGTATCTTGTCTTCTTATAATCACAATCAGTCAAGTCATTTTTAATGCAAAAAAAGCAAAATTAGAATAGCTAATTTCCTGCTTTTGTGTTTTATATCTTATAAAACTGAATATCTTTGTTTTCCGATATCCAAAATTTGATATATTGATACTGTCCAGCCTAAGTATCGCTATATAAGGTATTATACATATATACGATATACAATAATATGAGTTGTTTTGGGGTTTTTTTAGCAATCCGTCACATGCTACGGTACAATGTTCAGTAAAGTAAACAGCCGAAAGACGAAATATTTCTCAGTTAATCAAGAAAGTCATCGACAGTTCAATCAATCAGGAAAATAATTGTGAGTTGCAGCCGTAGTTTTGATGTAAACCACTGAAGATTTTTGTCTTGATGTAAAACAAAACGGGAAACAGAACTTGTTAACATCACTGTCTGTCTTATTAACACCCGATTAATTGATTTCAACCATGTGACTCTACCTCTGAGTTTGTCCCGCGTCACCTTCTCCTGTTTGCCTTTCATTTCTACCTCCTGCTGGAAAACAACTTGACACACTTCTTCTCTCCCTCGTGGTTACACAGTAGGAGTAGGTAGTGAAGTGGTCCCCACAATGCTTCACTGCACTTCTGCAGAGCC
The DNA here is from genome assembly GCF_002814215.2 of Seriola lalandi dorsalis. NCBI lineage: Eukaryota > Metazoa > Chordata > Actinopteri > Carangiformes > Carangidae > Seriola > Seriola lalandi. The sequence continues at coordinate 200,512 of NW_019525152.1, forward strand.
AGGTAACTAGGCAACAGCCCTGCCGGTCGACGGAGGTGGGTTTTGCAGAGGATGCTGCAGGGAGACTGTGACTTTTGAGATCCTCCTATTGCGTCACTCTCATAGTATAAGACGCTTGGAGAGTGGAGGACAGGTATGGGGGGGGGATTGCTCACGGCTGGGTCAAAAAGCAGGGGATTTTTATATATATGTATTTTTGTGTGTGTGTGTGTGTGTGTGTGTGTGTGTGTGTGTGTGTGTGTGTGTGTGTGTGTGTGTGTGCAGAAGGAATTTCCTCTCCATGCAGTTGTATCAGAAATGTACTGGCAGACTGAGGCTTGTCGTTTTCTTGGCTGTCCTAAACTCCCACCTCGACTCCCACTGGGTCGGGCTGCCTGCCATATGTTGCGGGACACGGTTGAAAAAAGAAATTGTGCTGAGGGAGTTTCTGCCTAGAAGTGGGTCACTAAGATTGCTGGCTTACGATCAGGTACAATAAACCCACCTCAACTCACTTTTACCTTTACCACATATGCTTTTAGATTAACGATTTAAACTCATCAGATTAACAAGCAATGAACGTGTGTTGTTTAAAATGCAGACTGGATTTACTAACAGCATAAATCAATGCTTTTCAGAATAAATAATTGATTTCTGTTTCCCCTGAGGATTATTTACCATATGATGATTGCAGATTAGGCGTCGCATGCTCACCTCTATATTTACCTCTGCTGTTACATACTGTCCGTCCCCATGTGTTGTTTTCCCCTCAGTGATGCTGTCAGGGTGGGACCATCCATCTGTTTTGTTTATCTGTTTGTTTGTTAGTGTTAATGAAACTTATGGGAATGATTCATATCATCACGACATCGCAGCGATTACTGATTAGCTCGAGGAGGGTGGGGGGGGGGGGCATCACAGCTATAGGTCAGAGTTATGAATTTTAATAAGCAGTCATGTCGCCCACACACACACACACACACACACACACACACACACACACACTGGAATAACATATTCAGCTGTCCTTACTCTGCAGATTTGCCTCCTCGATGATCAATGTACTTTACCTCATGTTGAGTTTTTCCCCTCCAAAGGCAGTTGAAGCAGTTTTATTTATGTTCTGGCTGACCCATGGGGGGGGGGCTGCACCACACGTGGGCAGGTTGACAAGTTTACTTTTTAACACACACACACACACACACACACACTCTCTTGTTTGCATTTCAGAAGGTGCGTGCTCCGAGTTCCTGGAATTGTCTGCATGTTTAATTCATGCAGGAGTTCATGTATAAACCAGAGCGCCTGTGTCAGGTTGACTCTTCCTCTTCCTCCGGCTGCCTGGAAGCTGCAGCCACGGCGGGAAATGTTGCCCCGGCCGGTCAGTTTGATCTCGGACCTGCCTCCAAACAGACAGGCCTGTGAGGATTTACAGCAGGCACCAACCTGTCGATCACGTGTGTCAGTCATGAGGCTTCGATCTGACTGAAACATAGACGGTTGGTGGCTGTAACGGAGCTCTGCCTCAGAGTTTCTGTAACAACTTAACTCTGCTCTTTTGTGGCCAGGTTCGGTTCCAGGTTTCACTGCGGTTTGAGATTTCGCACCGGTGATTAAACCAGCTGCCAGGAATAGATTTGGGCAAACAAAACAAATTTATGGCATCTGAAGTGGAGCAGATTGGGCTGATTGGATGAATGTTTTATTTGTTCCTTTCGGAGCTTTAACCCTTTCAGTCTCAGGTGTCCTAGTGTTTATCTGCCTCTTATTCTCCTTTTTGCAAAATGATGTGAATTTTTGCATTAGAGATGATTCATAATTACTTTATATGTCTCTTTGAGGAAATACTGTCTGGGGGAGCGTGGGCGGTGTGGAGATATAGACTCTAAATCTGAACTGTGAGGCTGTTTTAAAGGCAAAACATTGGTTTTAAGATGCATCTTGTTCTTAGCCTGTTGTTTTCTTTCTAATTATCTGTGGTGCTTTGCATATTTTAATTGTCTTGGCTGTTGAATTGTTAAACCTTTGGCACTAAGATACATTTTGTTTTTTGCCTCATCTTTTATGTTTACAGTATTTAGTCTATTTTAATATATTTTGCTTAGAAGATGGTTCAGTGTGTCGTGGTGAAGTCGGTCCTGCTGCACCAAGGCAACGTCCGAATTCAAAATACAACTTTTGCAGTAATTTTGACTGGATGTTGTTTGCCAACATGAACTGTCTGAGAGAGTTCAAAAATGAAAACTCATTGCAGAAAAGAAATCTCCATCATAACCAACAACACTACACTGTGTCATAGCGTCGCATCGCCTTGCTCAAGGACAGCGGGTCAACTACGAAGGGTTTCGGTGATTACAGTATTTTGACAGCTGACTAATTTGCCAGTCGATCTGTTGTTTGTTTGCTCCATGAAATGTCAGAAAAATATTAAACTGTCCATCACAGTTTCTCAAAGGTCACATGATGACGGCTTCAGATTGCTCTGTCCGTCCATCAGTCCACATCCTACAGATATTCAGTGATAACGATATAAAGCAAAGAAGCAATTCGGAAAACTGAGATATGGGAACGTTTGGCTAGCGCTGAGTGTTGTTCAACAATATTGGTGCTTATAGCGATACCTTGACCTCGATACAGATTCTTCATGATACTTTTTTCAGTATCACTTTCATCAGATCCATTTCAACACAAAGAAAATCACAGTACACATGACGGTACAAGTTTGTTTTATTTCTAAGCTCAGTCTCTTTCCTCACTCAAACGTTATTAGATCTTAGTCCAAGCATGCTGCGTGCTTATTGGTCCATTTACTCCTTGATAGTAGCAAACTACTTCGGTTCCAGTTCAATACCCAGCCCTACGTTTGGCATTTAAGCTTGAAAAATGATTTATCCGATCATTAAAATAGTTAGTGATTATCTTTATGTCGACTCATTTCATTAGCTCCGTCCACGTCACCATAACAACACACAAGGACGGGTCTGTCAACAAGGCATGATGGCTGATTTTGCTGATGAATAACAGACCATTGATATTTTATTTAACAGTGGGAGACACCAAATGGTTTACGTATACGCCCCACTGAATTTCAGTATCGAGGGTAGAGGACACGTTAGTGAATAAATGCATGAAAATATTACACTGAAATCATATTAGCACCTGCTTCGTCCATCTGTCTCGTCTCATGTCCTCGAGCGCAGCGCTCCGTCCGCAGAAATGAACAGAAACAGTATCTAAACCCGGAGACGGATGAAGACAAATGAAGTCACGGTGCCCTTTTCTGATTGTTTTCTCTTTGTCAATTTTCGAGATTCCACGCTTGACAGCCGATGCACCTGCTGCTGTGCGGTCACGATCTGCCATTTCTGCACTGTAATTGTCTCATTTTGTGGTAATGCCAGCGAGCTAATCCGGGCGGAGAGCAGCAGGACACTGACACAGAAAGAAGCTTCTGCGAGAGGGGAGATGGAGAATTAGTTGTCCTGCGGAGGTTTGTGACCCCCCCCCCACTTTCTATGTGTTTAATGTGCGGCGTCGTTTTCATAGGAACCTGTCGGATGCAGCGGCGAGGGCTCTTTCCTACCTGACACCTACATTAGAAGGTGACAGCAGAGGTCAAAGGTGACACATCTGCCTCTCTCCAGGCTGTAGAGTCACAGCTGACACCGTGCCCTGTCACCCACAATCCCCTCTGGCCAGCAGAGTGGTGACAGTAAGTGGCAGACGGAGATGGTGCCCTGATGTGACACCTGCTGGAGCTCTGACCTAGGTTCTCAGGTGGGTGGGTGATGTGGAGTGGAGTGGGGGCCCTGGCCTCTCCACAAGTCAGCACCACCTGTCACCGTCTGCTGTCAGCAGAGAGCCCGACAGGCGACTTTGCTGCTTGTGGCGAATCTCAGCGCAGAGTTAAAGCTGCTTCCAAAAGAGACGTCTTCAAGGAGGCACGAAGCTTGTGACCCCTGGAAACAAAGCAATCGTCTGTTTTTGGCTCCTCATCACATGTTGGCTGTCTCTTTGTAATAGTTTCACTTCAGATTGATTATTTAAATATTCTTAGGCGTGAAATATGCAGGGATTCAGGTTCTCTTCTTCTGTCGTCCTATAAATCGCATCATATTTATTTATTATTACATATTAAATTAACGTGATCATAGGAATATTGTTCTTATTGGAGCGTGTCACTGTATTTTCCTTTTGTCGTAGATGCTCTTCCTGATCAGATAATCTGTCATTAGTGATAATAAATAACTGTACCGTCTGAGGCTGTTAAAATAGTTACATTAATATATTTTAATATCAGTATTTTTTATATCGTGACATGGACAATGTATGTAAAATCTCACATTAATTAATCAAACTGATGTTTAAAGAACTGACCTCTTATCCACTGATTTGCTTTACGTCAGACACTGCACATATGTATTTGTTTTTTTTCATGTATTATCAACCTTATAAAGTTATTATGGCAAATATCTGACCAAACTGATGTCCGTTAACACATCCAGCAGACACGTAGCAACGTTAGCATTCGCTTGGAGTTGTGTTTCTGGGCACTTTCTGAATGTTAGACTAATATTCACTCTGACATTTCTGGCTCTTTAGCTCGATAACTGTCTATGTTCAGCATCCAGTCTCTAACTTTATCTGCACAGTCACTTGATCGGAGCTGTCTGAATTTAAAGGGCAGACAACGAGCTGAGCGGAACCGCAGAGAAAGTTCTGTGGGTTTTTCATTACAAGTGAGTAAATGATTCATATTACACATTGCTATTTGATTTATTTTTAATATAGAAAGAGTGACTACTGCAGATTTAAAGTCGATGAGACTATGATGTTGAAATAAGGCAGAGCCCTGAAGCTAATCTTTGGATAATGATGTATTTTGGCCAAAGAGACTTTTTTGTTTCTCTGTTGTTTTTGAGAATAGCAACTTGATATTCTGTCTTAACAACACCTCGCCTGAGAAATGGGGCCTCCAGGAGTCTTATTAGCCTTCAGGTGGGAGCAGACAGGCAGACAGGTGACCATGTAACTCCACTCCTCCCGTCATGTTCATGAAGAGCCGATCCGTGGCTTCGCGGCCCCGTCAGAGCCCGACACTAAGCTCCTCATCTCTCTTTCTTCTGCCACCCATCAAGGATTTATCTCCTTTCAAACAGACCGCGAGCGGCATGTCGGCACTGCAAAGTCACGCAAGGGCAGCTCTCAGAGGAGTACCGGGGGAGCCAGAGCAGTCTGATTTCACATTTCAAAGCACTATATTCATGCCAAATCATCTTCTTCTCCTCCTACCATGCTAATCTGACATGTGATACACACAAGTGGGTTTTTTTTTTCTTTTTTTCTTTTACTAAATTCCCAAACCTTCCCTGGATGATCGTCCTGTGAGAGCATGCTCGACGACTTCACCTCCAAGGAGAGGTCGTAAGGGATGGACCAGACACACTCCAGCCTTCCTGAGGTGTAATTATACCAGCAGAGCTCAGCCTCTGCAGCAGCCAGTTGTTCTGTGTGTCTGGTCTCAATCGGCTCTTGGTTTCACTTTTAAAGGGTGTTAAGAAGGACTTGAGGAGAGGTGGTGGGGGGTGGGGGGGGGCCAGGGCTTGCTAATACCTGCAACCGAGAAGTGATAAGCAGGAGCTCTGACTTGTTGCTCTGCTTGAGGGAGTTCAGCCTACACAAGTTCAGCTTTGAAGGAGGAATCTGTGGCTTCATATCAATATGAAGATCAATAAATGAGCATCTTGCTGCTCTCGGCTGCCAGTTGTGACGCAGAAACTCAGCCCTCAGACAGTTTGAAAAAGTTTTATATTTTCCAAATAGATATTTCCTTTTAAAACATTGCGTTTGTTTTCCCTACAGCATGTACTCCTGGTAACTAAAGCGTAGGTATGTAGGAAAGACAACAGGGCGGATGGTTCATCATACAACGGACAGGAAGTGGACTGTGGAGACGCTGGGGTTCATGGTGTGTGTCCTCCCGTGTTGTCAGGTTCAGGCCAGAGCTGTAGATTTGAGACTCGGCAGACACTTTGAATCATTTATTATGCGGTCTTTGAATTTAAAGGATGATTAAAGTGTTTTTAGTTTGTTTAATTGGACCTCTGCTCAGGTTGAAGAACGTCACCAGGCTCAATGTGCTAATAAGAACGATGAAGGTGTTAATTGTATTGACGTGAAGCAAAGATTGCAGGAGGATGATGGACATGTGAATAAACACAGTTCAACTCGCCCACACACTCCTGAGGAGGAATCTAATGAGTCAACATATGTGAAAGACTCACAGTTTTCTTTTTTCAGACTCTTGACTTGAACTTAACCGAAACACACTGGAGCCTGGGAGTTAAAAGCAGTTTCTGGTTTAGTGTCGGTTAATCAGAAAAAAGTCAAACAACAAAATCCAACATATTTATTAAGAAAATTACAGAAACATTAAGTTTCTAATTGATGCACATCAACATTTTTCCAGCAGACGAAACAAATCCATCCGACAGATTGTGACGTACAGTGTGATGTGACATAAAGTCCACAACTCTAACAGGAACTCCAAAGCAGCAACACAAAACACAGTCGCTGCAGCATCTGGAGGCTCCACTTGAGAATAATTGAACATAATTGAACCGAGAAAATGGAGCACGACGACTGTCTAAAACTTTTAGCGATCATTGCATTCCTCACCGGGGGGAAGTGAGGCGTAATAATGCGACCACACCTGAGTCCCTGAAGACACATCAGCCGTAACCGTGTAAATAGGGTGGAGGGTGCTGCTGCTGCTGTGATGATTTGTTTCTGGAGACTCGACCCACACGAAACCCACAGACAAGGGCGGCTCCTCTTTTTTTGGCAGATTTGACGGCTAATTCTGGAAACAAAAGAATCGCAGCCTGAAATTAATGGATGTGGTTGATGATTAACTGATGATTTCACTCCTGTGAAAATGAGAACAATATCTTTTGCTTTTTGACGTTGATACGTGTTGTCTGATCATCCTCCTCCTCTGTGACCCTGATGTCACAGTGACTCGTCTTGAGAAACTGCTGCAGCTGCAGATGACCAATAAAATTAGTCATCATATAGTTTTTGGCTAAAAATATGATCCGTCTGTCCACCACCGTGTCTCAGACTGAAATATTTCTACAACTGCTGGATGGCCATAAAGTTTTGGAGAGACATTTTTTGGACCCCACAAGATGAATCTTGATGACTCTGGACATTGATTTTGCTGATGTTACAGGAAGAAGAAGAACATTTATGTCTCCAGTTTCATATAGTTTTTGATTTAATACTCACTCATAAATTCACACTTGTCTTACTTTGCACTTTCAAAGAGAGAGAGAAGTGGATGGCAACCAGGAAGAGTGTGTGCACACACTTCTACCTGTTGCTGAGGTTTCTGAAGTCATACTTACCAACAACAGCTCACAGTGTCACAGTAGATTCATGAAGGTGGAAAGAGTTCAGTGTTTTCTCTGCGATGTTTATTCGTTGTACAACATTAACCTAAGAATCCAAAGTAAAGTAATGATCATATAAATTAGTTGTTTTACTTTGTGTTGCACCAAAAACCAAAAGTATTCCAGAGTCTCTGCATGTGATGACTTTTTTTAATCCCCTACCCTCATTTAAAGTTCCATGCACAAACGCACATGAGAAGTTAATGACTTGCTTTTATTTCTTTCTGTGATTAATGAATCAGCTCGCTCTGACACTGATTAGTATGCAGCGCAGACACAGTGTAAAACCAGTAACCTACATCTGATTAATAAAGGCTAAATTAAGTTATTTATCTGATGGAGCACAGGGATTGTCTCGCAGATAAGTCACGAAAAACGTTTAATTTTCTAACAAACATCACAGTAGTTTACTGTGTTTGATGCATATTTCAGTCTTTTACAGTGAAACTGCTGCATATCGTTGATGTTTAGAGTTTAGATTTCATGTCTTATTAATACAGATATGTGTTGTATTTGCACCAGTGAGTCCATGTGTGTGTGTGTGTGTGTGTGTGTGTGTGTGTGTGTGTGTGTGTGTGTGAGAGACAGACATGACGAGACCTGCCGCCAGCTGTGACTCTTCCTCAGGTGTCGGTGTCTCTTCGTGGTATAAAGCCGTGTGAATCAGTGTCACCGAGACAGTAATTGCAGTAAATTCAGCCGGCTCATATTCATGCACCGAGACATGCTTTGTCACGTCTCTCTGACATCCAAAAAAATAAATAAATAAAAAATGCAGACTCCTCTCTGAGCAGCCCTGCCCTTCCCCCTCCTCTCTGAATTAATTTCCCTCTCTCTGAAGTCCCTAGCGAATATTTAAATGCGTTTGTATTTTAAACTCTCGTTTGGATTTGCCGTTACCCGTTTGAGACAAATCAGTTAACCTCTTCTTCACGATTTGAGACGTGTAGGCCGACTCCGCTGTGTCGTCTCTCCCTGTATGTTTTATGTTCATAGATCTCCTGCCCACCTCTTAACTTAATATGCTGAATGCTTAAGTGCTCCAGCATTTATGGATGCAACTGGAAAGTAGAAATACCTATAAATCTCCTGTAGGTGTGTGTGTGTGTGTGTGTGTGTGTGTGTGTGTGTGTGTGTGTGTGTGCATTAGCATACGCATGTGCAGCGTCAAACAGATTAATCGGTCGATTATTTTTTCAATTAATAGGCCTTTTTCACTGAAGACATTTTGACTTGTCACAGCAGGAGAAGCAGGTGCGAATAATAAAATTAATGATGGTTGAATTCCATTCAGCTGCTTCAGTCTCAGGGCCCCGGTGTGGGCTCGCTGTCACACTGTCATGACTTACTGGGACAGAGCCGTCATTTATTTCATTAGTAACACCTGCACTTTTCCCTAATGTGACCAGCCAAAATGTCCGCTGTGAAAAACGGGCCTGTTGTTTAGTCAGGGAACAGAAAAGTAAAAATGGCCGATCACAAGTTTTCTGTTGAGTGAATAATACATTTATCAACATATAATTTCATACCCACACTGTAAAGGATTGATAAGCACATGGTATTAATGGCCAATGAGAATGTGTTCATTCATTTATTCATTCATCCATTAGGCAAACCGCTTATCATTTTAGTGGGGGGGTGTAACATTCCCACCTTGACTTTTCAGTCAGATTTCTGTTCTATCAAGAATCTCTCTTAGCTGTTTGAACCGTTGAACATCAATATTTCCGTCGTAGAAACTCACCTACCAGCAGTTAGTCCAGATAGTAAAGTTGTAAACGACCCCCAAATGTTATCACGCTTATTTTTCGCTGACCTCCTTTTAAACGTTGATCTACTGCACTCATCTTCAGCAGCCGGGCTTCAGAGCAGATCTTCTTTGTAAAGGTCGACAAGAAGAGTGCTTTATTTTGTTTTCTCTTCTGAGTAAGTGGGTTAGGTTGTGTGTGTGTGTGTGTGTGTGTGTGTGTGTGTGTGTGTGTGTGTGTGTGTGTGAGCGTCTGACCATTCGTGGATCATTGTAAAGCTTTGTGTAGCGATGTTTCTCCAAGCCCAGATCTCAGTCACTACGTTGGTGAGGGACCGAATGACTACAATAGGGAATGATGGCCGAAACTCCAAAAGAACATTTTTCCCAGAGCGGTGATTATTCTCATCTTCTGTTAACATCGGCAACTGCAGAAAAATCGTTTCCTTCCAACACAAACCGCTCACCGCTTTAATTTCAAGGACAACAGAAATATTTATTTCAGCAAACTCTTTTGTTGCCCAACCTTTTTTAAAGTCGAGGGAACCGAGTCGTCTTCAGTTTTGTGGGTGTGAACGACGCATTTAAGAAGAGAATAAGAGACGCCTCTTAGTGAGCAGCCTACCGCTGTTTTGGTTATTCATATGTTATTTGCACATAATATCAAGATGCTGTCACTACAGATGCTCCGACAGACAGACCCGTAACAAACACCAGAGAGGCACATGGGTAAACAAACCACGGCACTCAGAAAGCACGCATTCCTTGCCCCTGTCTGCTCTCGTGTTCCCGGCTCGCTGTACGTGGCGCACGGACATATGGTGACCATCTGGGCAGACCCAGGGACGTCAGAACATTGTGACTGGGTGATATTCGTGGGGGCCCCTGCAGGTCGCGTTAACCCCTTCAGCGGCGAGGACAGACGTTGGACTATTTATTACGAGCTAACGCCGGGGCAGTCGGGCTGGGAATGGCAACGTGAGAAGAGCCGCGGCCTCGCTGACACACAGAAACCTTCTCAGGCCATCAGCTTCACACACACACACACACACACACACACACACACACACACACACACACTATCCTCACACTCACACGTCCACAAACTTTGCACTTTCAATTCCAAGAGCAGCCCAGGTTTTATCAGAGAGATGTCAGCAGCTTAACGTTACTGAGAAAATAAAAGTCCAGGGTCTTGACACTTTCCGTGACGGGGATTTGTGTCTGTGCGTTGTTGTCCTCCGCTTCACCTGGGAGCGCTTGTTTATGAGACCGGTGTCTCCCTGCAGAAAAGAAACATCATTGTCTCTCACCTTGCAGAATTAGCGCCGGGCATTTAGGGAAATATGCTTGTTAGCTTTTCTTGCAGGGAGATAGCTGGCTAGCAGGTGTTAGCTTCATGTCTGTGTATATGGATGTGACAGTTCATCAATCTTCTCATCTAACTTAACAAAATATCAAGCTGTTCCAATAACATTAAAACATATTAACCTCCCTAAAGCATCACCATGTTTAGCTTCAGGTTCTGGCAGCCAGTGATGATGCAGCTCTGATCTGCCTCTTCGCAGCTGCTTGTCTGTGCAAACACGCTGGTAAAAATAAATCCCCAGTCTTTAATGGGTGTTCAAACCAAATGAAGCACTACATAAATGAAATGCAAAGAGCTCTGTTGATGAGTTTTATAGCGCAGTCAGACAGGACTATGCAACTCTAGAAATCATTTTATCACCCATTGTGGCGATCCGTAGGTAAACAATAGAATTACCCATCAGCATTGTAAAAGTCTTTGGCAAACACGGCTCGCTGTTTTTTTTTTCTCTCTCTGCCGGAGCTGGTCACTTTCCTTGAGGCCAGGGCGGCAGGATGACTCCTCAGAAGGACAATCACTGTGAAGCTGAGAGATAAAAACATGACTTCCTGTCTCTTTGTCTCTTTCCTGTGCTCACAGCTTCCCTCTTTACAGTCTCCACACATCAATCACTTTCGCCCTCTCCAGTTCCCCTCATTTGCTTTACATGTCTGCCTCCCTCCGCATCCTTCAGGTCCATTGTAGTTCGTCCTCATTGTTCTTTCACACTCTCTTGATCATTTCTGTCGTGCTCTCACTCTTTTCATTGTGCGATCAGAGCTCTGCAGCCCTGCTGGGATGTGTGAAATCATTGGAGGCTAGCCCGTGGGCTCCAGCCAGTCACAGCTGTGTAACCTCAGCCACTTCCCAACCTTCCACGACTGGCCGCGATGCCCCGCGGCCCAGTGACCTGTGTGCACGCTGCGTGGCCACATCAGCCATGTCGCCAACCTTAACATCAAGACCAAGTCATATCGCCCCCAAATATAGAGCTGCCAGTCCAAATCTGCATGGGGCTTTTGACTTGCGTCACGGCTATTGTCACTGTTCAAAAGTGGATTTTCATGCCTTGCATTTTAAAACATCATCAGAGGAGAGAGGCCTGCTCTGGTTGATAGATTCATACATTTTATTTACTAACCTGTTGCACAAAATGACCATCTGCTATGTTGTTCATCTCCACCACCTTCATTATCTGCAACTGCCTCCACAATCCTGCAGCTTTTCTATTATAGTCATTTCTTTTTGTGTATAAAAGCAAAAGTAATGGATCCTATTGACCAACAGCTCCGTTCGTAAAATGGGTGAAATAATATAAATTGAAATTATATTCGACACTGTTGTTAGTTCTTAATTAAAAAATGTTTCAGCCACTAGTGCTGATGTTTTATCCCTGCTTCCAAAAGCCACAAAATAATGATATTTTTATATTATTATGTCTGTTTTTTTTTTACTTCGCAACTGTCACAACCAATAAAAACACAACCAATAAAAAAATAATAAACAGTAGAAACGTCAACAGCAGCAATAGTTATTAAAGTAAATCATTTCGGTCTCCGTCTTCAATCAAACATACTTGATTAAAGGACCTGTACATGCACACAGGTGTTAACAATACCCTCTCTGATTAGTTCACTCAGGCTGAAGTCGGTTGGACCCGTGCCAGGAAATTTGTTGTCAACAATCTGTGTGAACTAATAAGAGATAATGGGTTGTTTTCCCGCCTTAACATGTGACGATCAATCGTGCACAGACTGTACGTGCCCACACAGTCGTGAGAAGAGATCTAATAAGTGAAAACACCTGTGTAGGAGGACGACTGTCTCATGTCAGAGTTGTTGTACATTCATCTCAACATCTTATAGTTATAATAATACACTCGACCGGGAGACAAGGACGCCTCACATCCGTTAAAGTCAGTCCCTCAAGGTTACACACAAAGATAATGGATGTAGTGATTTGAGCTGAAAGTACCAATAATGTCAAATAAAAATATGCAAAACTGATCTATAAAAGCCCATAAAGTGATGCAGTTATTCAGCCTTTTTTTACCAAGTCATACCCTTTTATCAGCTTATATATATATATAGACACAAAAGGCCACTTCAGCATGTGACTGAGAATCACTCATGGACGACAGTGCTATGAGACACGCAGCTTCAAAAGTTTAAAAAGTTTTGTTCTTAAAGGCAACAAATCAATGAACAACTGAATTATGATTCCACTTAAATTTAAATGACAAACAACTTATATCAAGGTCCACTCACTTGCTTCTTCCAGAGTTTTAAACGGCGTCTCACAGTCCTATAAAGAAATAAACTCCATTTACTGAGAAAGTACTTGAGAAGTACTTGATTAACTTGCTATTAATCAGCCAGGTTGCTGCTTTTCTATGTCATTTCCAGGCTTCCGTAGCTTAGAGGAAAATGAGAGGTGGTTTCCCAGGCTTGCTTTTGTGGTAGGGGGAGAGGGGGAGTTATC
>NW_019525152.1:213540-223811 GCF_002814215.2 Seriola lalandi dorsalis
GGGGGCAACTTTGACAGATGTTTTCCTTATTCCTACAGATTCTATAGAAGCCATAGATTGCTCGATATCGTTTAGAAGCTTCCCCTCTTTTGTTGTGTTGCCGAATCAATAATGTTGTGGTCCTTCTGGAGCCAGAGGAGGTTTAGGATCTTGCTGGAGGGTACTTTGATATGGCCGCAGGGGAGGATCAAGCCCGAGCCCTCTGTTTGGAGGACAACCTCAGTAGCCAGAGGCAAGTTTGTCTTTTTCTGCAGCGTTTTTTTTTCCCCCCTTGTTCTCAATCGAATGGCATTTTGGAAGAATTATCTGATCGATAAATACTGGGGTTTGAGGGGGGTTTTGTTTGAGATACAGTGACTGATGCAGTGTGAGAACATCCTGCTGAACACAAGAGAACAGATCAGGTTATTGTACGGTAACAGCATCCTAATGCGCGCTCGTTACCCTTCCCACAGGGCACGGGATCCAAATGTCAACATTGCCCCTGCCAAATTAGAGTCGTGTTCTGTTTGAGTACGCACATGGAGGGAAGGGAGGGGCTGAACGGTATCAATCCATCTCTTTACACCTGCTGCACCGTGTGAAATACCCAGTCCGGGTGAAGATCAGCACCAATCCTGCAGGGGAATCCCACAGGAAAGACTCCCCCCTCCACACTATTAAAAATGTGTAAATGTGTGATCATTTTCCACCTTGAAGCTGACCATTAATTCAGTTATGTGCTATATATAGCTGTAATGTAATATGCCTCTTTTGGGGGCCGGGAGCAAATCGGTGATTACAGAACATTTGGGGTTTTCCATATGAAACTGTCTGATTTTATTACAGGATCCTGTGGTCGCTGTGGGCAACCTTAAATTAGGATGGTGTTGCATTTAAAACACCTGATCTGCTCCCTGTATTCAGCAGGAAGTTGCAGTCTGTTTAATGTACATTAAAAAATATCTCCTCAAAATCAATTGGGTAATTCTTCTAAAATGCTTTTTCGACTGAGAGCGGAAACGCTGCGAGGACGCTGCTCTGTAGTGAGGCAGCAGAGTGAGACAGACAAGCCAAACAAAAAGCTTGATGTTAATCCCTATAATGTGACTGCACCACAGTACCTTCAGCAGGAAACTGATCTGGATCCTGGAGGGCTGACTCACATTTCAAAAGGTCCAGAGGTTTTTTCTTTTTTTGCTCCAACAAGCACAAACTTATAAAAACTTAATATTAACCCTTTAACGTGCAGTTATCCGAAGATTCACTGCGCGCCGTAAATGAAAGCAAACAACACCGACAGAGAGCTCGAGGATTACACTTTTTTGTATTTGGTTTCAGCTCAGTTCGGTACAACTGTTAAAACCTCAAGATTTTAAATTTAAAAAAAAAAATTACATGTTGTCAAAGTTGCTAGGCGACAGGAGCCGGTAACGGTAAGGGAGGGCACAGCTGGTGAAGTAAAGCAAAAAATCCTCCGTGGGCCGACCGTCTCCTCTCGGTCTGGCCTTTGCGGTCTACGGCGGGCCACAAGGATTTGGCTCCTGAATTGTTAAAGTAAAATTCTGCTGTATTTCAACCTGGTGTATTTATAAATGTGTCTGTTGCGGCTCCGAGGGTCGTGCTGACTGCTGTAGACAGTTGTAGTAAAAAGCTGTGCGAGCATCCTGCAGCTTTCCAAATGAAGGTGAATAATAGAAAAATCAATTTTTACATGAACCATTTCAAACGCTCGTCCCTGAGTCTGACAAAAAAGGAAGCACAGAAAGTTTGTAACTATGCTAATAACTAAAACAAATAATAATCCAGCCTTGGAACAGAGCATATCTCTACGTCTCTACGTGATGTCATTGTAATGCTTTTAAAGATCACCTTTACCCATAAGCCCTGCACATTTTTCTTGAGTTTTTGTGGCTCGGGTACAAAAAGATGACAAACACATTCATAATCGGCTCTAGATTAAGTTTGAATTGGCTCGGTGAGTTTCCCGAGTGAGGAAACAGCTGTCAAACGAGCACAACACTGACACCAATTTAACTGCTGGAAAAAAAAACGGTAGATGTGGGCAACGACTCAGGTGTCTGCTGACATTATTTTCTTCGCCTTTGTATTAGAAATGCTGCTTCTCAAAGATTAAGGCGGTATTGTCGTTGAAGCCTTTTTCTTATACTTTTTTTTGCTGGTGGGCTTTTTTTATCTGTTGTCACCACAGTTGGACTAAAATATTCAGTTGAAAGTTTTATTCATACCAGAGTTTATTGTAGGATATTAAAGTTTTATGTAAACAATATGGCCGAGTAAATCTGCCCTTAGATCATAAATAGTGTATTGCACAGTAGAAGATTCAAGTGGAAATGTGAGCTAAGTTTGTGTGTGTGCTGATAAAGGCCCTTTTACTTTGTCTGTGTGAGTAATACAACTACAAGAGTGTGTGTGTGTGTGTTTGTTTGTGTGTGTTTGTGTTATCGTTTTCAGACCACTTAGTGCTGACCCTCTTTGACACCCAGTGTTTTTCTTCTCGTCGTCCCCGCTCGTCACACACAGGCTGATATTTGTGTTGCGCCTGATTGACTTACACTGTCTCCCCGTCTCCCCGCCTCCGAGTGATTGGGATGACTCAGGCGGCTCCATTGAGAACATAGACTGAACCTCACACGGCAACTCAACCGGGGATCGGAGACCACTTCTGAATATATAATATCTGCATAAAAGCAAACAACAGACTGACTGACAGACAGTGGCGTCGTTCACGGCACAAAGGAAGGTTGTGTGCTGATTTAATTTGTGCCATGATACGGCCCCTCGCTCGAGATGGAGATTGTAAATATAGTAAGGCATCTGGCGGGCACCTGCAATCCATCTGGCTTGGCGTGATAAAGGTGCCTGAACGATGAAGGATTAGGCTTCTCATAATGGTGATGACTCCGCGGCAAAACAAAACAAACCTGCAAGGACCGACACACCACGGTCACAGGTTGTTTTTTGCACAATCCTGTGATATACAGAGCGTATGGATTTATTACATTAAATGCCAAAGGTTTGTATTCGCTCCAGTTCACTCCAATTAAAGTTGTTTTCTGATGCTGTGTCGCTCGCTGGCTGCAGATCCTGCACAGGACCACAGAGCTGTTGGGAAGGCCATCTGGTGCAACACCTTTCGCCCAGAAACAAATATGTCTCCTGTGATTGGTGATTGCTGTAGACGTTTATTTAGCTCTCCATGTGAGGCAATTTGATATTTTTCGTTTGAAAGGTTGATGCTATGTGCCATATGTCATTCGTCTTCGGGGTGCATTCATGTGCAAAGTTTTTGTGTGACAGATTTCATATTACTTTCCTGTAATCACAGGAATTTGTGGAAAGTTAAGTACATTTTCTTCTGCTTCACTACAGTTATCTGATTTTCAGAGTAAGATTTAACATAAGAAAGAAAGACTTGTGTGTCCGATTCCCACCAATGAGATATTTCCCCTCTAAACATTTCAGATGGTTTCATGTAAATAACTGTTAGAGAAATATATAGAAAATATATTTAATTTATAGAATATATACATTTGTGTTGCAGAACTTTCTGTTTCCTCTTTCCCATTAATCATCTCGGACCCTCTGGAGGGGCCGACTCCCATTACATGTAATCTAGTTACAACTGTCTCCACTTATACCAGCTTCATCAGTACAGTGTCATATCTAATAGTCGTGTATAATAATGTATCAGTCACTGGGGACTTTTACTCATGATACTTTAAGACCGTTCGCTGATAATTCTTAATTTAAACTTGAGTAGGATTTTCAATGCAGGACTTGTGTTGAAGTATTTTTGTGTTGTTGTATTGGTGCTGCTGCTGCTTGTTGTGTAGTAGGATCTGAGGACTTGTTCTTCCTCTGATCACAGCTCTCAAGTAAATTCTCTACACAGTCACATTTTAGGAGGTGAAAAGAGGCTGAGAGCCTCGAATGCAGTGGTGGGAAATAAGGAAGTATGTTTACTCCTGCACTGTACATCTACTTGGGGAAAATCCGGTCAGCTGGGTCTGTGACCTCCTTTAATTCCCTTCTTAAAACATGTCACAGCTTTTCCTGGTTTTACTTTCCCTATTAAATGTTTTCATTTCTCTTAAAATGGCTCTGTGTTGGTTTTTATGTGCCTTGTTGCTTTATCTGTTTTTCTTCTCTTTGAAAC
The DNA here is from genome assembly GCF_002814215.2 of Seriola lalandi dorsalis. Classification (NCBI taxonomy): domain Eukaryota; kingdom Metazoa; phylum Chordata; class Actinopteri; order Carangiformes; family Carangidae; genus Seriola; species Seriola lalandi. Next base: position 217,700 of record NW_019525152.1, read on the forward strand.
CTGTTGAATTTATGTCTCGTCTGTTTTATTTTGCTGCCTCTGTCAAGCTCTTTGTAAAATGGATTTTGAAAAGTGCACTATAAATAAATATTGTTATTATGAGGTACATTTATGCTGCTTTTATCGGGACAAAAAGATGACCACCAGACTGTCAGTTTGACACATATTTCATCTTTAGTTCGGGAAATTTGAGAGCATTGTAGTTTCTTGAAACAGAGGGCCAAGGGCACGCACAGACAAACTGAGAAAAGTCTGCAGTGATGCATCTCAGAATATGCAAATATGTTGAGAGGAGAAAGTCTGCAGAGAGAGTCATAGGAAGGAAAAAAAGAAAAAGTTTTAATGTTGGTGAGAAACAGCCAGTTTGTAGCAGATGGGCATTTGCTGGGAAATCATTCCAAGTAAACACATCTGCATGTGTTTTCATTACATGGCCGGATACATTTGTTTGTTGTGATTTATTTATGAGGTTGTGAGGGTTCATCTCGTTGGAAGATATTACACCAGAAGAGATGAGGAATTTTTCATTGAAAAACAAGTGTGATGGAAACTAGTTGATCAATCGAATGCTAATAAAAGATTGGAGAAATGTTCAGGTCAGCGAGCAGCAACTGAAGATCACAACAAGACTGCAGGTACAGAGCCACGCTAGCGGCACCGAGAGACCGAAACGCTCATTACACACCAGAAAAGCAACTTTGATTGGTGAGAAATGTTTAGAATAGCTAATGCTGCAGTCATGTGATATGTTATAGGCATTATTGTTACGAGCAGGAATTGAGTGATCATCCATGTAGGTCAATATTGAAGTTAAAGATATCCAGAGTTTCTGACTGCTACACAACTCAACATCAATTCAAGTGAACCAAAATGCACAATTACAAAACCAGGTGAGAACGTTCTCTCCTCTGATTGGTCAGATTGTCTGTCTGGCTGGAGCAGGAAAAGTAAACACAGGAAGAAGGTTACAGGAACCGGCGAGCTCAGACTCATGAGCTCACCTGCTGCTGGGGTCGGATCGAGTTCGGAACTCTTTCACACCAAAAACTAAAACCGCTCCAGAGTTCGTTCGGGACCGGACCGAGACCGCCTCCTCCAAAGGGTCTGGTTGGGAAAACGAACCAGGGTTTGGTTTAAACCGGAACCTAAAGAGTGCAGGTGTGCAGGTGTGGAAGCACCTTTAGTCTCAAAGTACAACCAAGGCTGATGAGGCGTTTTTAGAGGTGACATTATCCTTTCATGCAACATATCACAAAGTTGATATGTTGACTCAAATGAAAGTTACAAGCCAAAACAATCTCGCAATTAAATCTCAGAGTGGGAGTTCTGACGTCCTCAGACTCTTTACATATCTCATGCATCTTGGAAGTCGGAGAAACTGTGCCATGTACCTGTTTCATATTAAGATCAGTCAGATCAGTCTGAACCCTCCATCCTCACTGAGTCACCTCATGCACTGATAACATTTCTCATCGGAGAATAGAGTGACTCTTATCTCTGTCTCAAGGAATCGCACTGTTTTCACCTCCTCCTTTGTGTCTAAAGTAAACTCGAGTTAAGTTTTATGCTGCTTAAATGTTTTGAATGTGAGGCAGTAGTTTCATGTTCAGCTTTGATCCTCCATGTTCAATAATAACTGTAGGACCCCCGTGTCACCCCTTTTAGGTGCAGGAGTGCAGGGACTTCCATTTAGAGCTGCTCTCACGCTGTGTGAGAAAGATAATAGTAGTTCTCTTTCAGACCCTTTGTGTGTTGTCTGTCTGCGGAGCGAGCGGGCGGGCAGACACCCAGCTCTGAGAGCCGCTGAAATAAATGTTTATAAGGGCGATGCTAGAATATGGAACCCACACCGAACTGAGCTGTTATCCATGATGTAGTAGGTGCTCGTCAGTGATTACCGCAGACTGGACTTCTACATATACAGACAGCTGGTGAAGGCTGATATAATGACTGAAAAAGGACAATCTTCTCCTTTATTTTCTATATGGCAGGCCGGCTAACTTTAATTGAGATAGCTGCAGTTGGTCCAAGTATCAGCAGTTTGAATTTGGCAATTTCTTGGGGCAGTTATTCTTTCTAAAATGGTACATAGCCATTTATGTTTTATTATTATTTATTTTACTTAACTTATAAAATGATTTCTTTTACAAAGCATGTCCCAAAAGATGATTTTATCCTCTGCATACAAATCAGACACAAGGTATTTATACAGTGTGTTATAAATAACTTATTATTTATAAGTGTAGGGCAGCTACATACAGTAACACATCTTAAGCTTCAGAAAAATAACTTTTGTTTATATCCAGCCTAATTATTTTTCAGGAGGAGCTGTCAACACACCAGTAACACACAAGTTTAAAAGCAAAATAACTTTAAAGTGTAACGTTTGCTGAATAGCGGCCCCTTTGGCCACAGGCGGGAATTACAGCAAAATGACACATTGAATCTGACTTCATTTCCCAAGATTCCCCTGCATCATTTGCTTTAAATACAGTCTACTGTATACTATAATATACAGTAGACTGGATATAAATCACCTTTACTTTAAATTTAAGGTCATTTTGTTTGCACCACATAAACATATGACTACATTTACATATGTAATTGATCATAGATTAAATCAATGACATGATCTTAATCTGATTAAGGCTTTAATCTGCTAAACTCATATATACACAGCAGATGATAGACGTCTTTGTGAGAACAGAATTTAATAGTCAAGTCAGTAAATTAGTAAATAAATATGAACTAAGTAAGAGGAGCTTCTGTTTGGAATATTTACCTCCCACACGGTATGTGTCCTCAAGGTCATGCGTAAATCTCCAGGCTCAAAGATGCAATTTAATACTTTATTTATTCTCTCTATTTGGAGGTGGCTGTGTGTATCTGATGCAGACAGGCTGTGTGGTAGAGAAGCACGTGAACGGCATCATATCCAGCTTTACTTTAGGTGAACAACACCTCTTTGCTCTTTCAGAAAACAATATTTCACAAGAAAACCAAAAAAAATGTGACAAAACTTCTCTTTAAATTAGAATCTGCACACGGCTTCAGATTTGTTTGCATGCAGATAGGTTTTCACACCACATTTGTGTTGCCATACGGTGACGCCTGGTATGTATATACACGATTGTGAGATAGTATAACTGGTTCAGCTGCCGACGTCAACAAACCATGTGTTTTATTATTCTTTTTTAGACGAGATGAAAGCTGCCGATCAGCTGTGGAGCCACAGAGCTGAAACCGCATTTAAAAACGTGCGTGCCCATACACCACTGCCATTAAGGCACATGGGGACTGTACATATGAATGTGCTTTTGCCCACTCAGATCATTTTCCCTGCTCTTTTCTCTTACTGCTGTGGGCCACCACCAACAGCTGGGTCATGGATCTGTGGCTGACATTTGCAGTTAGCCTGTTGGGTCGGCTGTTTAATCATTTTGGCCATTTCACTGCTAATGTGGTCTGAGTCCCAAGTACATTCATTCATTATTGATGAGAGAATAAATGTCTCTGTGGTATACTAGATGCAGCAATTACCCGACTGAATCATCCCCGTTATGATGAGATGCTTTTTGTTGGTCATCCACATGTATGTGGCTCTGGGGCTTAAAAACTCAGAGTTTTCTTGTGTATATGCTGTTTTTTCTTTTTCTTTTTCTTTTTTTTTTCCCCAGCTCAGCCAATCACCACGCTGTTAGGCAGCAGTCGCCTGTTGCCGTGGCAACTACCTGTTAATATTCCGGCAGAGTTTTCTCACTGACAAGGGGGGGGAGACCGCCACTTTCTCGCTACAGAAAATCGATTGGACATTCCTGGAGAAAATAGGGGAGTTGAGCCATGTGGTCGGGGGGGGGGGGCGGAGCGGTTGCCGCAGTACCTGCACCTGCACATGTCTGGGGTGATGGTTCATGGCGTCAGTGACCTCACTAACCTTGAGCGGCAGAGGCTTACTGCAAATAGAAATGGCATCATCATGATTTAGGTTTCAGCTCTTAATGGCCAGTCATTTTCGCAAAAGTGTTTTTTCTTCCGCTGAGATTTTCTCTCGAGGAGCCTGTCGAAAGGTCAGGTGTTAAAGAATGGAGCTTTCTTTGCTCTTGAGTGGTTAAGGCCATTCAGAAGGGATTAGTTGTCTATCATAAAAAGGGACAGCGTTGATCACGAATCCCATTATGCCCCCGGCTTGATCTCAAACAGTCCAGACAATCCCATCACCCATCTCTTTTCTGAAAAGACCCTTTTTAAATGGTTTCTTTTCTCAAGCAGGAGGCAGGAAAATCTGCATACGGAGCTATTAATTACATTCACACACACTCACACACATATATGGGTTTGCTTGTGTCGCATGAGCAAGCATGTAGAAGCAAATAATGAATTTCCAAAGAACCATATGTGGAGCTGATGATAAGTTGATTAACGGAAAGTAATTGTTAACGTCACTTTGTAAGTAAAAATTTCCCAATTATGAAAAGTATCTTTGTGTTTTTTAACAAATAAACACATGTATGATGATTTTTGAACACCAAACCATTAATGGAGAAAATAACCTGCGCATTAATCAATCATTAAAAAGTAATTGTTAGTTTTAGCCCCACCTATATATCAAGAAATATCGATAATTCAGTAACAGCCTTGCTTTTGCAAAAGACTCAGACATGAAAAAAAGTTATATAATACAATTCTGGTGTGACCATTTTTATCAGAAGTCAGCAGCAGAGGTGCAGGGAGACGAGAGGTATTGCCTCTGGCTCGGTGAGAAAACCTAACAAGGATAATAAGACTATTCTTTATGAGTAATGCACGAATGCTGAAACTGTCTGCAAGAGAAAAACAGTCTGAATTCAAAATGTCAAGGTGCACCATTAAACCTGCAGTGTTTTTCTCAAAGCAAAATTCATTGTACTGTCACCCGGTGTGCAGTGCTCCTGAGGTTGGTTTAAAAGTGTTTGGGGGTGACTTTTGGACTTCACAGTCATCTCTCGGAGGATTTTGGGAGTTTTTTTTTTGTTAAGTTCTGTCAGGTTGTTAGAGGCTCTGAAGCTTTTCATTTCAGTTAAGGGATTACACTCTCCTTCGTCAACTTAAACCTTCTCAGAAACCTCCGGACAATGTTGAAACTTCTTTGTCACGAGGCTGAGAGTGAGGCTGAGTGTTGATACTCTGAAGATTCAAGGTTCTCAGTTCAAAAATGTTGATGGATGAATCTGCCAGGTTTAGCTCCTTGACATTCGCCCCTTTAACAGACCTTTAACTGTTCGTAACAGGAATGTTTTGCCTGTATTCTGCCTCGCCGTTCTGTATAAACACATCACAGAATGGGGGGGGGCATTGGGGTCATGGCTGTTCCAACAATAAGCCGGCAGCGTGTGTAAAAGGGAGAACTGGCATGGTGTGCGGCGGCGGCGGCGGCGACAGCCAGAGCCGGAGGTATATTGTTTTCAGGTTGTCTGAATATACTTCCACCCGTCCCATTCTCCTGGACACAATATCACAATAACACCTTGACAGAACTTCTTCAAATTTGGCACAAACATTCACTTGGACTCAAGGATCAACTGATTAGATTTTGGAGTCAAAGGTCAAGGTCATATGCTTCTGGATGAACAGGAATGTAACGCGAAACTAGTCTGAGTGGCGGAGGGATACAACTGCGAGGCGGTAATTCATGTTTAGCTTTGCACAGAGCCAGGCTAGCTGTTTTCTGCTGCTTGTAGTCTTTATGCTAAGCTAACTGTGCCATGGCGCAATATTCGAGCTACTAAAACTCGACTATGTGAATCAAGCAGCTGAAAAAATTGATCTAATATCAACTTAATCTTACTAACGAGCTCCGAGCGTCTCAGGAAACAGTGAAAAGTGGGAGTACTAGTGGCTTGTGAGCTAGCTGCTAACACACTGCCTGTTTACTAATCTTTTGCAGAGCAGTTTACACCTCGAAAGAGGAGCATGAAATTAAAGTTGATGGTGCAGCACAGCTAATAAGCTACGATAGCGTGCTTCAGCTGTCAAACGTCAGCAAGCTCAGGGCAGTTTTCATGAACTAGCAGGTGAAGATACAGGATCCCACTGAAATGAACTGATTCTGCTGCAAAATCTCACCATTTTAAAT
>NW_019525152.1:223831-246220 GCF_002814215.2 Seriola lalandi dorsalis
TAAAGGCATTTGAACAAAGTTAAGTGGAATTTTTCCATTATTCAAAATTTTCACGCCAATATTTTCCCTTTTATTGCAAATAAATATCGGCTCCAAATATCGGTTATCGGCCTCCTTGACTACTAATAATCGGTATCGGTATCGGCCCTGAAAAAACCATATCGGTCGATCTCTAATTTTAAATGCATCCGGGCCTTGAGTTTCCTCTTCTTCCTCAACCATGACCCACTGAGCAAGATGCGTTTGGATAACATACCTTGGGAAGTCAAATTTTCTTCTCTTTTTGACTGTTGCATCCTCTGTATATCTCTGTGGATTGAGGGGAATCCTGCATTGTGTTATTGTGTCGCTTCTTTTTGAACCGTTTTCACTTCATCAGACTCGTGTAAACATCAAAAATGTGGCTGAGAAGTCGCTTCGTTAACGTATTGGCAGCTCAAGGCTTTAAAGCTGGGTAGTATCAAAGAGTGGCATCTTTGTTTTACAGTTTCAAGCTGTGTGAGTTATTAATTGCTTTGATCCAGGCTGTGTGAGTTTTTGTGTCTTTATTTTTTTCGCCTCTGCTTTTCTGCAAAAATAATTGTCCAAGCCTTTTTCTGGAATGATCTATTCCTGTACAGAAAGCTGTCGTGTGTGTGTGTGTGTGTGTGTGTGTGTGTGTGTGTGTGTGTATTTGCCTGCACAGCTCAATATTCTCTACATTATTTACGACGACTTGCATGAGCAGCAGTATTTCTGCGGAGGTGACTCAGGGGAGTTCGGTACAGACGCTTTGAGCTCTAAAGTAGTCTTGTCCCCGTGACCCAGTCTCCCGTCTTCATCTGCCCGACAGCAATAGAGATGCAGGGAGCCCCGGAATAGAAAACGCAGGTTATATCTGTTTATCTGGGATTAGACTGTTTCTGAAGTGTACGTAGATATATTCTGCTGAGCTCATCCAATTGCCTCGGAGGTCACGGAGAGATGTGGTTGAAGTGACACAGAAATATGAGGTTATAAAACACGCCTGTTACGCCTCTGAGTCTCATGTTGCTTGTCATTTTTTAATCAGACGTTTGTGTCAGCATCCCCGCCTCTTCCTTTCTTCTTTTTTTTTTTGCTTCTTCATCTCCAAGGGGGCCAGGCTGGCTTCTTTCTCACCTCTGATGTTTATTACACAAACACCACCTAGGATCAAATATTCCTACTTTTTTTTTTTTTTTCTATGTGGAGAAGCCAAGTGTTAGTGAGAGATAACATGTAGAGGGAGTGGGAGGTGAGGAAAGAGAGAGCTGCAGACTTGTTTATACGTCTTGATCTGACGGGATGAATAATTCAGCAAAGGGCTCCCCGGCACCCCAGAATTATATTAAAAGAACAGTTTGGGCAGTTGGGGGGGGGCGAAGTTGGCTAACAGCAAAAGATGGGAGTCTGTGATTACAGAGAGCACCGTGAATTATTTAAACCTGTTTCCCCCCCAACACACACACACACACACACACACACACACACACAAAACATACAAGTGCAAAATCTCTGTGAAAGCCAATATGGCTTCAGTGATTAGAGGAGATTTCTCTGCGACAGGAGATGGAGAGGCACTGACAGCTTCCTTTTTACCCGAGGTCTGAGGAATCCTCGCTTTTCTGTTTGCCGTCAGCTGTCTGAAGTCTTCTTTCAGAGGTTTAACTCTGCTTCTGCTTTTTTGAGCTTTGCTCTCCCTAGGCGTTTGCAGTGCTGAACCTAGTGCAGGGCAAAGCTGTTTACTCTTGTTTAGAAAAACACGCTTTACTCCCAGTTTAGCTGTATAAATTCCTGGAATCATGTTTATTCATGGAACAGATGTAGTCGACCTTATCACAGTTTGAGATTATAAAGTTAAAGCTGCTATGATCAGTATTTATAAAAATCAACCATTAGTTGAGTGGCTACGTGTATGTGCAAGATGTTGGAACAAGTAGGGATGTAACGAGTCTCCACATCGATGGTTCGGTTCAGTCGCAGTTCGTTGCAAACGTTAAACCCCCCTAATAACAAACCCTCAGTCAACTCTGCAATTCCTCTGCAACTTTATCCTTCTGGTTCACTCTCACTGTGTCATTTCCACACACACAGCAGGCGACTGTTTACAGCTATTTCTCTAAGGGTTTGGGGGGAGAGGGCGACTTAAATTATCAGGTGTCCAGAAACACAACTTCAAGTGAATGTTAATGCCGCTCTGCATCTGCTGCATGTGAAATGAGGGAAGAGTTTGCGAAGTTCACTGCATCAACTTAAGAGGTGCTAAAATGTCAGAGTTGTGTTTACAGCTCGTATACACTTTCCCCAAGCAGCCAAAAAAAACAGTTAGCTCAGCTCATTTCATACCAAACACCTAACTTTAAGGGTCCCCTGGAAACAAACTGCATCCTACCTCGTCTAAAGGCATCACATCGTAGCTTCCTCTTCATCGCATCCCACTGCCCCAGTATGTATCTTCTGTATATCTATGGATTGGAAACATGGCTAACCATTTTCTTTTCCTTGAACAAAAAGACCAGTAGTTGTGTGAAGAATAAAAGCTTGAAATAGGAACATACGAAGAGCAAAATTGTTGGTTTTGGGAAAGTAACAAAAAGTGTTTGAATGTGTTTTTTTTTAAATTTGGAGGTTCCATAAATCTGATTCCAAGAGCTTTTCAATCACTATATTTCAGTGTGAAGCAGCTCCTGATTACACCTTCAAATGAAATGAATAAGGTCTGGAAAAAAAAAAAAACACCAGCAAATCTCCAAATCAGTGCTCTCTGAGGAACCTGTCTTCTCTTTGCAAGACAGCAGCGGAACAAAACTGCCGACCAAAACAATCCGTTATTGTTTCAGCGTCACATATTTCACTCAAGCAATTCCATTTGAGACACACCCTAATACCAGCTGCTCCATCAATACTGCTCAGCGGTCGAACAGCAATGGAAAAAGCTGTTATAATAATTACTGTGTGTTCTAAAAGAAGCCGACCTCCACGGAAAAAGGCTGTGGGAAGAAGCGGGAGCGGGACTCCGACTGGGGAATACTGGAATTCTTGGGCTGGACGCTGTGGGAAGAAGAGATGGTGGGAGGAATCCGGAGCTGGAGAACTCCCTGTCGGGAAAACTCCTGCTAAATGAGGCTCGTGAGCCTGTGGCTGCTGCATGGGCCTTTTGTCTTATGTGTTGGCATCAAACACAGACAAAATTGACTAAGTTCCTCCATGTTGTAATTACTATTTGTTGGGGAAACGGCGTATCCCCATGCGCCGTGTCATTAGGATTAGCACTCGGCGGGGTATTGCTTTCCATTCTCCTGTAGCAAAAAAAAAAAAACTCAATATCCCATCTGTCACAAGCCATTCTCTGCAGCTAAACAAAGCCTGGCTACAGTAACAGCACCTAAATGGATTAATCCTCTTCAGCCAACATTATCTGCTGCACCTTGTTTGCAGGGAGAGAGAAAAAAAAGCATGCACACTAAACACACCTGTGATCACTACAAGATGTTATGTAAAAGGGAAACACACATCCCAGCGCTGCTTATGTTCAAGGCCATGCTTTGGATTCACAGCTTTGAAGTAACAAATGTGGCTCGCAACCTAATTGGCTCAATTAGAATTCAAGCGATGAAGTAGAAGTCGAGAGGAGAGTGATATCGAGCTACAAGAGGCCTCGAGTTTCAGCGAAGAGACGATTTATTTCACAGATCATAAGCAGCTCTGCTAAAATTCTGCACTTTGAGTCGTGTAATTTCGACGTTGACAGAAACCTTTGTGTAAAAGACCCGCCGCGCATCACCAGAGACAAAATGAATCAGACTCCCGTTCATTAAAATGTTCAGTCGGAGTTTGTATTCATGATACCGCCTGGGCTGGTCTCAAAGAGTCAAGAGGTACATTGTGTTATTAACCTGCAACTGTGTCTCCTTGTTAAATCCTTTTAAAGAAATGTTTGCTCTGGAGCTGCTGCATGTGAAATGAACATGGGTTTTTTTTTTTTTTAAAACTCCACTTTACCAACTCTGCTTTGGATATACTGAAAGTGCTGATTGGTGTTTTCCCCCTGCTTTTTCTACACTTCCTACAGTTTGCATCCCCTTGTTATTCCAGAGCTGGTGATTCATTTGACATCAGCATAAAGCGAGAAGCTGAAATGTGTTGCTGAGGGAAAACTTTTTCTGGTAGTTCGAGCCAATATAGGATTCATAAGTCTCTCCTCTGTTTGACCTCTTGCCTCTGCTGTGCACTGTCTGCAGGTGTGCTGAGCCTGCCGGAGAGTCTGAACCTGCACCGGGACCAGCAGCGCTCCGGGAGGGGCGGAGAGGGTCATGGATACACTCAGGCCGAGCTCCGCACGCTGGAACAGTCGCTGCTCGCGACCCGGGTTGGAAGCATCGCAGAGCTGAGTGAGTGCAGTTTAACCATCATTATTCAGTTCGCGGTGCGTGTCTGAGAATTTCAACCCAGTTGGAGAGAAACAAAATATGAATACAAAAGTCCTAATTTATTTATGCATGAAAATAAGTTTTCAGATTTCCCTATTCTGGTATTTGAAAAATATTTGTGACAAAACTTTTCCTCCCACACAACCACCTGTTATTTTGGGGGATCTCCCTCCCCTGTCTCTGTTCAAAGATGGTCTTCAGCAGTTGCCGTGGGACACTGTAAAACTACTGTATTACATGTATAAAAATCCCTCATTTATAGAAAATAATGAAAGTAGACAAGTCTCCAGACTCAAACTGGATGAACTGGACTGAAGGTGAAAGAGAAGCAACCTGCAGGTGCAACTTCTGAACCAGTGTCGCAACAAACTTTATACCGAACAAGATTTGATTTCCTCTGTAGAAAGACGTCATGAGTGAGTCACAGTCAGAGTCATACATTTAGATTAAATTCACGATTTAAGATTCATTGATTCATTGTTTTATCTTCATTATCTTTTTATTTGTTCTCTGCTTTAACTTTAGAAACTCTGTTTGAAACTTTTGACCAATTAATTTTGATGCAGTAACATTTTCCGTTGGCGACAAGCATCTTCACACAAAATGACTATTAGATTAGATTTAGAGAAAAAATTCAGAAATATTTTCAAGCTGCTCTTGAGACATCAATGTTAACTGATGACATTTAATTACTCCCTGTGGCATTTAATGGATGCAAACTACATGTGGAATTCATAACTGATCAGATTCAGTTAATATTAAGATCAGTCTCTCAGCTCCATGTTGCATATTTTCACTGTTTTGTGTTGTAGTTCACAGACTTTCACAAAGATAATGCATGAATTATAAAAACTCTTCAATATCTACAGCACATATGATCACCTGGTGGAGACTGAGCCGCTTGCTTCATGGTAAAGATCCAATATCAGCCAGTCATTTAGTGTAGCTTCCAACTTAAGCTAAAAACCTGCCTCCTTCAACATTAGCTGGTATTAGAATAATAATGGAGTTTTATTAACAGTCTGTACTTGGAAAACTGAGTTTAAAGGGCACATAATGATCCATTTAAATGCTCTTTTTGAACCTTTTCTATCCAGCTGAAATTAAATTCTATAAATTCTTGTGAGTTCTATTAAAAAATGGAATAAACGAAAAAAAGTCTAATTTAAAAATATTAAATATTGACATGAAATATTAGCGACTTAGGGCTACAGTAATTGGCCCGCAGAAGCTAATGTTTGATGAGCAACACTATGTAAGTTCAGCGTCCAGCACATTATAAATGCAGCAGTAATTGTTCTGCACATTAAACTTGATCTGTTCCACGACTTATTTCCTTATCCATTTTCCAAATAGCCCCATTAATGTGAAGGAATGCACACTCCCCATCCCTGTGGGCTGTCATGGTGGTCCGAGGCCATCCCCACCCCTCCCCACCACCGCGCTACTCAATTATCCGCTCACCCTTGTCTTCATCCGTCACTTCCTCCTCCCTCCTCCACCGACACACTGCTGCCAGGAACTGTTCTATTACAGCTGTTCTAACACCTGTTTATGAGTCCCGCCCGGGGACCTTTTTAAAATCCAAGGTCACCGCCTCAGAGGCTTTTAACCTCAACTTGAAAGGAGGGGTTCCACCTTTAACTCCCGACACCCCCCTTCCTACTGCCACTTCCACACTCATCCTCGCCCCCCCCACCGTTGCATATTAGATCTCACACCCCCCCAGACATTTGCACAAATGCGTATCTGTGTGTTTGCCTCTGTGCACATTTGCCCCCGTGGCACATCATAAACCAGTAATTCACCATGCATCATTGATTAGAGTAAGAACTTATCATCTTTTCCAGTAAATGCTATCACCGACATACGTGTTATGTCGCATTAGTGATTCATCCTGGAGGCGGTTCGTCCTTAACATCTGGACTGAGATAAAATTGCCACAAGAAAAGATGATGCATTTACATTTATGGTATATAATGACACAAAATAATCCCATAACCACCACCACTACTACTCCTACATTATGAATAAGAATAAGACTGGAGATATTCACAGTCTGAGCCCGGAGCCAAAACACAGTGAGATAGTAATTAACTAAATTTGCTATGTTCATGTTGCTAATAATTCCTTCTGTTTTATGCTATTTAAACCGGAAACCTGTCTTGAATATCTTGTTCTTACTCCCTGTGGACTTGAACGGTGGCTCTGAAAAGTTTGTAGCTGGAGAAAAGCAGCTACAGGTAACAGCAGGTAACTCGGTCTCACAGTGGTTATGATGAATTGTTAAAGTTAACCCACTTTAATTCTGAAAAAAGTATTAAAACAGCCAGTTTTAAACCACTCTGTCTGTTCATTTGCTCTGTATTTTAAAAAAAAATATACCTGACCATATACAGCTTTCATTTGTTGCTAGGGCGGTTAAACAGGTAACCATGCTGGCTGCAAGTGAAGGCTGTGTTTAAGTTATTATTTTTTGCTTATACCAGAATGTACAGATAGAAAGCACAAACGTGGATCATGCTGCAGGAGTCTCTAACTCTAAAGCATCATTATTAAAGTTATCAAAAACATTTTGGAGATGGAGCGAAAGAGTGAAACTCAGGAGCTCATGTTGACAGTGTTGCAGGAGGTTTAGTATCAGAAAATGAATTGATCAATAAGTTGTGTTTATCATAATTGTGAAGGGATCACTCTATTCCCACCACTAATCACTGGACTTTTTAATTACATTGTTAAAAAAAAAACAAAAAAAAAAACGTGACAATCAAACAACAAAAACCTCTGAACAAGCAGATTTGAGGTTTGTCAGACCTGGACACAACCTCCATCTCACTGTGATATTCTTATCTTTCCATGAGGTAAATTCAAAATAATGAGAAGACCTCCACAGTTTTCCCCTGACGTTCATGAGTTTGTTTTCTGCCAACGCTCGTCTATCTCCTGTTCTGCTTGACAGAAGCTGTTTCTGGGCATCGGTTACCACCACACTAATGTTGTTCAATAGATTAGTATAAGGTTTAAAAGCGACATGGATCAGCTCTGTTCAAATTCTGCCAAATGCAAGTACCAGTACCACCAGGGGCTCGGTAACCAGTAGCTATAAATTAAAATAATCCATTACACCACCTTGATAATGGGGAAAAAGTAACGTTATATCATATATAATACAGTCGCCAATAGTTCTGCTCATTAACAGGCTCTAGGAGGAAGGATTTACAAAACAGAAAACGGTCTCATTACTTTGACGAGAAGAGAGAGATGTGGGAAATCAGTGTTGTGAAATGCACACAGAATTAATAAGGCAAAAAGCATTTTAACCCTTCTGCAGGCCGCTCATTATAACAGCTGAGAGACTTTGGTGTATAAGAAGAGAGAAAATCTGATGTAAATAACAGCAGAGCAACAAGATGAGGCTTTTAGTAACATGTGTCTGCACAAATCAATTATTCCATAGCAGGGAGTGCACCAGTAAGACATACATTAAACATAAAAGCAAATAAGTGAGTGCACCTTCTTGTAATTGCTGTTGGAAATGCTAATAAGCTTCCTGAAGCGGCTCTCCTGTGTTTATCCCTGCTAATGTGAACATATCAGTCCAAAACATTAAAGGCATTTCTGTTCACGCGCTCGGATCAGAAGGCAGAAAAAGCAGCGCCGGCTGCTGTTTGATTCCTGCTCACTGCACCGTGTGTGCGACTCCCTCTGCCGCGCTGCCTCAGCTGGGCTTCCTCACCTCCGGGGTCGGCCAGTCAAACGCTGCCAGAGGTCGACATGTGGCTCATAATGCGGCAGCGGCGGCGGCGGCCAACAGCTCGCAGACATTCAGGGGATTTCAGATGGTTCCGGTGGCATGATTTTCACCTCACGCTGCGTTATGTGAACAGATTGATCCACAGTGAACGAACCGCTGAATAACAGGAGTGTGGATCTGCTTATGAAGTGTATGATGACTGCATTAAGGGGCGCTACTTTTAGCATGTTCCACCATCTGCCTGTGCGAGAACCTTAAAGGATCTGATTTGCTGCAACTTTCTCGTCTCATTTCTGACATTTTTTAACTACAGACAAGTTATTTATCAAACAGCTGTCATGTGAAGCGCTGCTTGTATCGAAGCAGCCACGCATGCATTAAAAGGCTGATGATATTCTGTATTTTTCAAACTGTCAACAAACCACATCAGAAGATCTAAAGTAGCAGTGAATTGATCCTAACAACAAACATTTTCTATGTATCCAAAACCGATGTATAAGAAGAACACATCAGTGTATTATTCCACCGCAGAAAATAGTCCCCAACAAATGTATTTATTTATTTACCTTTTATTTGTTCATGTGAATTTGAAAAACATAATAAAAACAATTCAACAGATAATCCATAAAGAATTTAAATAACAAACAATAAAAATAACACACAAGGAAAATTTAAAACAAAAAATGAGTCACCAGTTTAAAACACTACTTACCCCTGTTTGAGTGACATTTGGTAAAAGCTCCAGAGCCCAGCTGTTTTAGGAAACTGACAAACCTTTTTTAAAAATCAAACTACATATGCTTGACCTACTTTGAAAGATTCACATCAGAAACACAGGGAGAATAAATGATCTGTGTCACAGACGAGGGCGGGAGAGTCAATATTGTATTTGGTATTTTCATGGGATTTGTTGACAAGAAACAAAAACACAGAATAACCCCCAGTGTTACGCTTTAAGATTACACAAAAATGGGGGAAGGCAAGTGTGACTGTGTTTATTTCACTGGATTAAAATTGTTCATGTTCAACCATTTTTCATACAGTAATACAGCAAATGCACTGTTAAAAGATCCAATAGAAAAGACATAAAAATGACTAGAACAGTCATTAATAGAGCAGACTAACAGATGATTAACACCTCAGCTGCATGTTTCATGTTTAGGTGATTTCACAGATGATTCCTTCAGAGTGCTGGAATAAACTAAAGAAGGTCTGGTATGGGTTTCCTGAAACATTAGTCTGCCACTGGAGCGGCTGAAAAATGAGCCAGAGCAGTGAAGATGAGATATAAGATGGCAATTTTCCCAACAAGGGAGTTGCAGATAAATAAATACCAGTGGTTATTACATCTCAGAGAGATGTAGTGTGGTTGTCTGTGCGATGTGGAAATCGCTCCTCCACCTCACCACATGTATTAAAGAAAAAAAGAAGAAAAAAAGAAAAGAAAAGCAGGTGGTCTGAAAGAAAATATAATAAACACCTTTTCAAAATAAATTTCAATGTAGAGAAACAAGGTCTGACTACGCCTCAAAATCCTCAGGGGGGGAAGAAAAGTTATTTCAAAAAACAGTCGCTAAAAATAAAAGAAAACACTCCGACCATCTTCTGGCTCCAAATAAAGAGGCAGTGTTGAGCGAACTGCTAATGCACTATGGTGATTTCACTCTTTTGATAAGATATTTACAAGTGAGCATTGGGCTGCAATTACCCAGGGATCTCAGGAGGGACGTCAGACACATCAATGACATGCACATCCTCAACACAGCTCTCCAGCAGCCGTCCTCCGTGATTTTTACATCTTTATTTGTCCAGTAAAGAAACACCCAAATGAAATGTTGAGCCGTCGTAGCAGCACAACTCCAGGGATTTTAATGTCAGGCTGTCAGATATTCGGTCCAGACTGAAATATATCATAACTATCGGATGCACTGTAAAAAATTATTCACGTGGTTCAACTTAAAAAACTTAACTTCAGTTGCTGTCTTAAAAAATGTCAGTAAACTCAAGTTGAAGATGATCTTCGTTCAAACCCAGAAAGTGAACGTGTGCAAGTTGTTTAACTATCATCAACGATGTTACATCCATTCAAGAATCCCTGCTTTATCTTGTTAAACAAACATTCACTTCCACACTGTTTCAAATCACTATTTCAAGTTAAGATAACTTCAACTGTCTTCATACCAATTGTCATTTCACGTTCAGTTTACTCATGTTTTTTAAGGCAGCAATTGAATGTATATTTTCAAATGAAGTGGACTTATATTTTGACTGAATTCAGTTCTAATCTTCGTCATGGTCAACATTGTTTTCATTGTTATGAAAAGAAACAACCAGGACTTGCCTTCGCTTGTATTAAAGACACACAGCAAGTTTATGTCATGTCATGTTTTTCATGAAACGACAAAAAATGAGTATGTCTGTATGACTGTATTTTTTTACAGTGTGGGTTTCTGTGAACTCGCCACCACCAGGACATGTCGATGCCCAGGGGATGAATCTTGATTTAATTCTGACATCACTGGGTCAAATATTTGCTTGTCCAAAACTTACTTTACACAGTTTATGACCAAATACCTGCAAAACTAATGACTCTATCATAAATATGTTGTGTCAAGAAAACGGTTTTACCATTCTTCACATTTAATATTGCAACTGGAAGGCAGTCCCAACATGACACTGATTATACGCTGTCTGTGTTTCATGTTAGTAGATCTGTAGATCCCTCTTAGCGCTGGTGCTGAGAGCAAGACAAAGAGTCTCAATGTTTGTGTTGCAAACTGATCCTGCAGGATTCCTGCAGAGTCCAAGGACGCCAGGTTTCCTGTTTTTGTACGTTACAGAAATCAGGTTACTGTCAAAATATAAGAATAAGCAGATTTCCTGTGTGTGTGTATGTAAACGCCTGCGGCACTCAATGCATAATGCAAACTGCAGGCTGATAGAGGATGTCAGTCATCTCAGTGGGGGCCTGGATTGATTTACGCTAATTATCCTAATGTTCATAATAAGAAATAATGTGCTAATGATAGGTTAATATAAAAAATGCTACGCACTCCACCTCTAGCATCACAGCAGACACTTGGAACAGATCGATGACAGGAAGCAGGTGTTTCACGGTCGGACACTGTGTCCCCACACAAAGCATTAGAAATCTGCATGGTGTCAACACGTTCAGATAGTTTTAAATTAAAATCGATTTTAGCCTATTAGCTCAATACCTGAACGATAAACAAGATGGCTTGAAAGTAAAGCATCCACACAGAGCCAGTTGTCAGGACAATTTCACACCCGACTTGTTCGGTAATTAATGGATAATAGAAGAGGCTGTTAAAGAGCAACATTCATCACTATATCCATAATTTCATTCTCTGGAGGTGGAGAAATAAGTCTTTTATTTCTGAGGTCACCATTATCTCCCTGCTCATCTCTCGCGCTCATATTTCATGTCTTTGTCCGCGGCGAGGAGAGCAGATCGCCGGCAGCAGATCTGGACAGTTGATGCTCTGTGTGTTTGCTCTTTTCCTCATCTCTCCTGACACTCGGCCATGAGGAATAACTTTCTCTCCGTTTGTCTTCATGTGCCGCGTAATGTGCGCGGCGTATAGGGTCTATAGGCGCTGAACTGACATATTGTGACCAGGTGTGACAGAGAAAGGCCGTTCATCTGTCAGCGCGGCGGCTGGCCCGCGGGTCAGAGAGCAGCCACTGGGCAAATAAACAGCGTAATGTAATCCAGTCCAGGCCTCAAACAATGGGGCCCTCCATTCCTGAAGCTGGGTGTGCCTCCACCGCAGAGGATGGCAAATATTTCAAGTATGAACTTAAGATTTTCCTGAAATCAAACCACATATTTGATACTATTTAAACTTGGCAGTTTCACTCTGTAAAACAGATTTTATTGGCAGTTCGTCACTCCCATTCTGGATTCAAAATGCCTTCACATACTGAGGAGGTTTCAGGAAATGAAAGCATGTGACCCAGCTCTTTTAATGAAGTGTTACCTAAGAAATAAGAGAAGGAAATGGAAATGGAAATCTTTTTAATTTCTTTATTGAATCTTATTATGTTTACTCCTCAACATCTACAAGTAACTAAAGGCTGAAATAACTCAGACCTCTAATCACCTTTTGTTTTGTAGCTTTAGCTTCATGTATTTCACAAGCTGCTTACTCCACACAACAAGATCCTGATTCACTGCTGTTGAATTCTTAAATCGACGGAGGTGATAAGTGAGAGCGTAGAGAAGAGTCGCCAGTCTGTCGGCCCCTGTTGAACTACCAAAACACAGCGTCTTGTGCCGGTCCGTGTGCTTCAGAGAGCATCACATTTTAGCAGTTATTAATTAGTATTAATTAGCTACAACAGATGATCCGATCTGCTGCCTGTGATGTCCGTCCTTTTAACCAGAGGCAGCAACAGTCCGCTAACGAGGTGAGGGCAGATAAAAGATAAGGAGGGAGACCACCGGCTTTCAGAACCCGTCCCTGGTCGTCGCTGCTCAACAAGTGTTTGCTTTTGTATTAATCTCCACTTTCTGTTACCATAGTAACCATTGGTGTCACCAGAATAAGGAGTGGAGTGAAATCTAAAGGATTACAATTTTAAGACACATAGACTAAATCATCAGTTTTTTCATATGATGACTAAACACATAATTATCATCTTTTGAGTCTTTTGATGATCCGTTGATGTTTTTCTCGGGCTTTCGCTCGCTCTGTATTTTCCCAGGCTGACAATAGCCAGCTTGAGAAATGAGTCACGGTGTATTCTGCTGTGCACAGGCAGAGAGGAAAGGTGCTTATTCTTCAGGGCTGAGTTGGTTTCACAAATGGAGGAATCCCTCCTCTCCTCCCTGCAAAGCTGCAGGAGTTTGAGAGAGGCACAGAAAATTGCACAGCAGTGGGATTTTATTTTCTCTTTTTCCAGGAAGTGATTGCTTACTGAATACCTGACTAACTATAATCTTGGCTGGGGTTGGATGTTGAGCATCTGCTTACACTTGTTTTACGACCATACGCTTCAAATTTCTTTCCACAAACAGGCATTATTCTCATGATGAATGATTATTAAAAAGAATACCCTTTCCCATTCTTTTTTTAACAACCTACATTTCACCCAGATTTCATTAATATCACCGCTTTTTAAAGCTGTGACTCAGACTACTCTCCCATCGTCTCTGCTCCATTATCCCACTCTGTGTGTGTGAATGTGGGATAATGGGATAGCTTCACACACACACCGGCCGAGGAGATTCGGAGGGAGGTGTAACATTTCATCTTGAGGCCGTCCGTTCTATTCTCATTTTTTATTATATTAGAGTTAAAATACGTCTCCTACTCCACCATGCATCATCTTTCCTAATCTCCTACGGTCTGACCCATTTCTCAGCATGAGTGATAGAAAAGGAAAAAAAACAGGAAAATGAGTCAGATTTACTGTTTTATCTCTTAAGATGATAAGAGCTCATAAGAACCATTATCTCGTCAGCTGATGACATGATGTGGCCTCAGTTTTAAGGTGTGTTTTTAAACAAATAAACACATTTTCCTTACTCGACCACTTCAGCTACTGATGATAGTCGCCCTCATGTCCTTTCCGGCGTCTCTAATGGACATGTCAAAGCTAAAGCTAGAGGGAAAAGTTCCTGCTGTCATTTTCGTCCTCTGCACTTCCTCCGTCCTCTGCAGTGCCATTCACATCCCCGTGTCTGTCCATCTTACAGTCACTGATTTAGAAAAAATAAATAAATAAATTGTAGACTGAGCTTTAAAGATGAGGCCGGCTCATTCAGTCACTGGACCAGGATTGCGTCCATTTTCCTTATCTGTCTCCCGCCACCTTTAGGAGGACGGCGAGGGCATGCTGACACAAACAACTCACCTCACAATCCCTCCAAAGACACAAAACACACACACACACAAACACACACACACAACACACACACACATACCTCTTCATCTTGCAAAGTAGATGCATGCTGGAAACTCTTGTACTCTGTTGCCACACGCTGCAGTAATTACGTGAGGCTGGATTCATTATTGTATAATGGTTTAATGTCCCCCGGTACCTGCCACAGGATCCCACTCGCTCAGTGCTGCAAAGATTAAAGTAGAGATTAAAGAGCTGCGTGAAGAATGACGCCAGTATTTTTCAAAAGGAAAGACGTAAAGCTGTGTTTTCTGGGTGAATTACTCAGAAATACGGGCTAGTGTTCTTGTTCATGGCTATTTAATGGCGTCATTTCAAGGTCAAATGACGTCAAGGTCAAAGCTGGAAGACTTTAGGTTTGTTTCAACAGCAGCTAATTGTAAGTACTTGCATCACATTCAACGACCGTCATTTAACATGGAAACAACAATTATATATGGTGTAACTTCAGCATAAAGACAGAAGGCGGATTAAGATCTGAAAGTAATTCTCAGTCGGGGGATGCTAACTTCCCTATAAACATGTTTTTGGTATTTTTCAGATCATCTTCCACCGGCGCAAACTTCCCAAAGACACCAGATACGTATTTGCGAAGTATGACGTACGTCGACAACATTTCCCTTTTAATGGAGTGATGCAGCCAAAAAAAAACATGGCGTCTTGGTTTTATTACTTGACTCAGTTTAAACGTCACATAGCTTCAGTAAAAAGAAATAAAGTTGGGAAGCTGTTCCTGCTCCTGAGCTTGAGTCATGAAGCCTTTGGATAAGACACATTTTTTCTCAAGTTGAACTCTTTTCCTTTCAGACTGGACGTCCGACCTGTGACTCTTTGTATCCACTAGCGTCTTTGCATCTATGCTGCCTTTTAGAAAATGTGTGTTCTGTCTCAATAGATCTTGGGAATCTGTGCCAGAAAAACACATCACGTCCCAGCTACAGAGGTCAACGCGCATGTGTCCCACAGTGTCTAAACACAGGACCTCGACTACATTACACTTCTTTCTCCATGAATATTTGGAGAGAATATTTTCTAGCAAGTATTGACTTTGCATTCTTGGATTCGTTGTTCACCTTGGGACTCCATTCAAAACTGTTACTGGCTGTTCTTTTGTCCTCTGTAATCCGTTGACAAAATTTCTAAAGAACTGATATAAAAAACACAAAACACAAAGGAAGAACAAGGACAGGCGGTAGATAAACATCTCAGCAGTTTACTCGCCAGCTGAGAACACATCACATGGTCACAGTTGGCCAGCAGCAGCAGCGAGTGGGGGAAAAACGAATGAGAGCCAAAGATTCACTTAAAGAAAGACCCATCACACCCAAACGACACTCCGTTTTTACAGCCCCGCAACTGATCATGCAAAATCAAACACAGGAGCAATTTGAAACTGTAATGATGCTTGTTCGTCACATCTTCTTGAGAGGTTCGCTCCACAAGGACACAAACTTTAACTGAGGACTCTTGAATTTAATTACCACCAACTGGCCTCAGTTTTAAAAGTCTCGTTGATGCGGACGTCCGATCATGCCATGGTGCCATGATGTCGCACTCTCCAAGTGTGCGACACCTCTCCGGAGAGGTGCAGCACCCGCAGGCAGATGTTCGTCATTAATAATTATTACCCATCAGCCCGACATGCGAGAGTCGAGGATACTCGAGCCCGCCTCTCTCTCAGCTCCTTGTCTACCAGTGACTTCAGTGGATGAGGGAGCAGCTGAAGTTTAAACATCCACTTTACACCGGAGTCCTGCTGCAGTGAAACGGACTCGACACCGTAGACGCTGCCTTTACGGCGGCGCTGGTGGTGAGAGATAATGCAGACGCACTAATTGAGTGTTTTGGAGGAAGCCCAGAAGGCTAATGGAAGTTTTGGGGTAATAAGGCGGTGAATTGAACAGGCTGCTCTTACTTCTCATCTCACTGTTTCCAGAAAAAAAAAAGGATAGAGAGAGAGAGAGAGAGAGAAAGACAGGGCAACTGTTTGGAGACAAATACCGGCAGCTGTTTGCAGCAGCGCTTTGATGAAAGGGGACTTCACAGAGGGGCCTGAAAGCTGTTGGAATTGTGACTGAACTTCTGTCATCAAGAGCCGTATCCTCCTTCAAGTCCTCAGGCAGT
The DNA here is from genome assembly GCF_002814215.2 of Seriola lalandi dorsalis. Taxonomy (NCBI): domain Eukaryota; kingdom Metazoa; phylum Chordata; class Actinopteri; order Carangiformes; family Carangidae; genus Seriola; species Seriola lalandi. The sequence goes on from NW_019525152.1 coordinate 240,068, forward strand.
CGGTTTATCATTGAGTCATGATTCATTTACTGTAAGAAGGCTTTTTATTTAGTCAACCCTTAATGAGCTGGAGCGTTATCACAAGGTTATATTAAGACGTTAATTGGGGTGTGATAAATATCAGTTTTTGAGTAACTGGGCTGCTTGAATGAAAGCACGTGGATATACTTCAGGTGAGCCTTAAATATATAAATTTAATACAATAAATTTATAAAAGCCTCATCAGCAAACTACCTGCTATCATCTCTCATCTCAGCTTTATGCTTTTATTGTTATTCTGGGCCATAAACGTTATGCTAACTGTACGCTACAGTGTCTATAATGCACTTGTTAGCATGCTAATGTGGCAAGGTAAATCAGCACTGCCATCGAAGCAGCTCTGTGCCAGAGTACGGCCTCGCAGAGCTGCTGGCGTTGTTGTAGACTTGTTAAAGTTGCGTCATCGCAGTTGTTGTTTCTTTTTCTGTGCCTACACTTTTCTGTGCTGTACACGAGTACCATGCAGAGCGCACAAGTACCCTGATATTTCTTTACAACATGTACTTTTCATTTGGTTTGATTTGTTTTTTTCTGTAATTAGAGGGTCTAGTCATCCCCGGCCTTCCTGTAACTGTGACGCATATCAAAAGAAAAGGAAGAGAAATAAGCTCTCAACTGAAATGTGAATGCTGCAGTCCTATTTAAGTACATTTGACACAGCGGATAATCAAGACCACACATAGTAAGGTTATTTATTATACACTGCAGCGGTCTGCAGTAGCGCTTCTGCAGATCTCCACAGAAGAGCCATTAAAGTCCCTAAAAGAGCCATTAAACTGAATAAAGTGGCATCCATTTAGAAGTCCCCTCCTGTGAGTTGCAGGAAAGATGATGACAATACGACGAGAGAGATAGTGTGTGTAATCTCCTGCTCCATTTCCACCACGGACTGGAAATATTTGGAAAAACTCAAATAAAATGATGAGCGAAAATGAAGCTACGGTTCAGAAACCTCTTCAGACTGAGAGAAGTCATTATCAAGAAGGCCCTTGTATTGTTTCCCCTGGTTTTCATAATAGTTGTTAATGAAGAGACTTATTCCAGGGGATCGCTGGGACTTTTACAAATGAGCCATCGCATCTTTCTTTCAGTGCACTGGGCTTTTTTCTGCTGTTGTTTCATCGTAGTCATCAGTCCATCAAAGTACAGCTGCACCAGACAGCTGTGGGACATCTTACTGTCCAAAAAATAGCAGCAGCGATATTCTCTGCTGTACCAGTAGTATCAATAATATTTTGCAGCATCATGGGATCCTCATCCGTCAGTGGACGACTGGGAGTAAAAAAGAAAAGAAATGAGCCTGGACAGTATGACCCAGATTGGCCCTGATATTCTATTCAATAATAAATACATCCCAGAAGAAGAAAATGGAGATCTCGCTCACTAGATCTAAACTCTCTATAACACATGTAATCTGTTCAGAAATGGGATACGATCATTTATAATTCAAAACCAAATATTTCAGTGAGTTATTCTGTACCCCATCGTCACTGGATCCTGGGGGTGAGACAGATGGTGTCGTGCTGCTGGCAGTCCCTGCCTCCAGATACACAGTATTTAGTGATGCAGTGGCTGGATAAACACTGTACAGTAGCTAAGTTTTTAACCAAAGTTACAGTATCAGCATAAGAAACATTTAAAGCTGCACTGCTCGATTCTGGCCACTAGGGGGGAAGAAGGACTCCAAAGCAAGCCGAGAGACGCACCCTGTTACAGTGAGTGACGCCGTGAGTCTGTGGAAGTGTTGACAATCGTCACGGAAACACTGGCCAACAACATCATCCCTACGATCACTGCAAACTTATATCTGGACCAGAAACCTCGTGCTGCTGTGGTTTTAGCAAATCCTCTTTAGGGTGAATTTCACTGCACACATATATATTAGTATCTTACTATATAAATCCTTATTCCTTGAATCTTTTTTATCACAAGTGAATTATTCACTCGCCCTTTAGCTCTGTTTTGGGCTCCAGAAACTTTGACAAAAAAATATCTGTCTCTTCAGCAGCTACATTTCATAAGTTTCATACAAACTCTCTGTGGAATCGCAATGAGCGACCAATATAAAAACACTGATTACTGGAACCTTTGCATTGTGAGTTATTTGTGCACAGACTCTCAAATAGTGTGATTTTGAGGTAATAGGTGAAAAATATCTTTTATTATATCTTTGCTATATTTAAACTTACTGCCTCGGCCATTTGTGTGAGCGTACCAGCATGTGAGTAGTGTCTGATATTTTTTCGGCCCCACCTTTTGCAGTTGGCGTCCTGCTGCTTTTTCCATGTTCCTGTTTATCCAGAACACAAACAGCGAGTTACAGTACCGACGAGTTCAGTGTGTAAAAAGACAAGGATGGATTAGCAGTTCCCTGACGAACATCCCTCCCTCTCTTCCCTCTGGAGCCTGTTTTCCTCCCAGAGAAGACAAGAAAATAAAACACGTTCAGTTATATTTATGCTGTTTTTGTCTCATTCCTGTTTGGCTCACAGGTCGACCAGCCCAGCAGATAAACTCCCGCTACTCCAGATGGTCACTCGGCCTCTGATTGCGTCAGAGCCAGGTTACTATGAAAGTGTGATTCTGGATTATAAAACCTCCAAGCTGAGAGCACTCATATGTTTAAAAGGTAGCTGCTGTTCTGGATCTGTCACCCGATCCCCTGTCTATTCAAACACAGGCGCTTATCACTGACCTTCCCCCACATGCCCAATATTAAACGTGTCTGCTGGTGATTAATTTCCACTTGAGCAGTGCTGGTAAAAGTGTCTACCAGTTCTGTGTTGATGATGACATGTCCTGTAATTGACTGTGATTAATAGTTGCCATGGAATTGCTAATGCGCCCCAAAGGCAGAGCTGTGAGTCGGTCATATTACCAAGTGATGATTAAATGTCCTCAGTTCGGCCCCCGGGGAGCTATAGGCCATGACAGCGTGTCAGAGGACGGCGGAGGAATCTTCCATCTCCATTCCTCCACACAAAAGTTTTCTCACTGTGATTATCTCAGGTCACATTTGATAAGAAGTTGGTTTCCCTCACTTTGTCTGGCTGGATTTCAGACTCGCTGGCTGATGTTATACTTATCGTTTATTGCTTGCTTTAATGAGGTGTGCTGCGTTAAAAACGATATGAGTCAGAGTTTCATTTTCATTTAAATCCTTCAATTTAAACACCACGAAGGAGTAAAGTTGGTCATCACACAAACTTACATGTGTTCAATTTAAAACTGTTAGTTTAGTTTATTGATTAAACAGGGACAATGCAATTTAAGGTAGTTCTAATACAAAACATGAAACAGATGTGTTTATAGCTATTGGTAATTTTCAACTTAAGATAATCATTTTCTTTTATGTGCATAAGAGGAAACACTCCTCAGAGTGGTTTTGCATCCTTACTTTTTTAATGTAATCAATAAAAATATCAATAATAATCAATAAATGTATAATAATTGTGTGGTATGTGAGAGGGGTCGCTCATATTGAACTGTTGCATTTTAGTGTCTTTAAGCTTTTTGTTTTCACTCACAACTTTACTGTTGTGATTCATTCTCACCGGTCTCATAATGTATTATGTTATAACGTTATATAACGTCATGTTTTCACGATGTAGGAAATAAATTTAACACCAACATCCAAGTTTCATGTGGATAAAATCAAAACAGTTTGATTCAAAGATGGAGACCGCACTCGGAGGATTATGTCCCGATGCAACAGAAACATGATGTAACATTAAATTATGCTTTTCCCAACTACTGTTGAAAGATAAAAATGATACCAAACTCAGCCATGCATCTTCATCTCCATCTCATTTTCATTAAAAGCTTTGCTCTTTTGATGGATTCATGCTTTCGCCTCACAGAAGGGCCTCCGTGCTGAGCAGCTGCTGGAGATGAGTGTCCTGAACTTGCACCCTGAATCCTATCAGGACTCCAATTAATAATTTCCACCATATCCTCCCTGATTCTGCACCAACTGGAGGAGGGGGGGGGGGGAAACAACAAATCTTATCAAAAAGAAAAGATACAAAGGAATCAAAAAAAAAAAAAAAACAGCCACACATGAGATGCAAAATATGAAATTTCTAGATCAGCAGATTCACACAGTGTTGACAAAACTGGTAAATTATTTAATATCAACGGAGGAGTAAAAGAAAATTCGTGCAAATAAGAGTGAGTAACCTTGACATCACCTCCATCCCACACATGCACTGAGAGGAGTGTGTGTTGTGGGCTGATGGAGGAGTGCATCATTTACTAATGACACAGTACATGACTCCTGGGTATTGAAGAATTCAAACTTTGTAAAAAATAAATGTGCATAATTTCCCCATAACAACAAAAGACAAGACCTATTAAACCACTACTGATGTTAGTCGGGTTACTAGGGTCTTAGTTTGCACAAACATATTCACATTAATAACTTATTAGTAGAGAGAGAAAGACAACAGTCAAAGTAAATACGCTCATATAAAATATATTCTGAGAAAACAAAATTGTTGAAATGAAATCTGAATGTTGTTAATCTGCTCCTCATATACTGTAGCCACTTTCAAATATGTAATACTTTACGAGGCATATTATTAGACTCATAATTAGTTGTAATAATCCTGTTTGGGTTTGTGCTTTTACACTGTATTGCAAGACAAATGTAGTGACTCAAACCACATTCCCTGTGGCATCCCATTATGAGAACATAATTACACTGTGTTTACTTGTAGCTGTTGAGAGGATATTTGCGGATTAAAAAAAATACATGGTGTGAAATGAAGTATGTTATAAAACCTTAACCTGGCCCTATATGCTTTCACCAGGTGGAGAAGATAACCCTTCAAGTTGACTTTAAATAGCTGCAGCTGGTGAGGTGTTAACATCTGAACAGTGCACTTCAGGTGAATATACTAAAGTCTGTATACTTCAGTGCCAGGAGGCTGCCTTTGGTTTGTATTGATGAAGCCTTGCTGCTCTGCCTGCTGCGTTTGACATTATGTTTTTGTGGAGTCACAGTAGTGATTTGTGGAGATTATTAGTGACAGGAAAACATCGAACCCCAAAATTTACATTAGTTCTTACGCGTTGATTGTAATGTATCAGTCGACAAAGACAAGTGATTATCGGTTTTGTCGTCGCTGTAAGACATTTCATAATGCAGGTGCAGCGTTGCGGTCCAGACTGAAATATCTTAACTACTGTTGGAGGATTGCCATGACACTTTGGTCAGACATTTTATGGCCTGCGGAGGATGAATGCTACCGACTCAGGTCATCCCCAGACCTTTCATTTGGCGCCACTAATTGGAATATATACCAATTATTTGGTATTGATATCCTCAGTGTTTGGTCAGTGTTTGTGGTTTTGAGTGAAATATCTCAGCAAATATGAGATGGATTGTCATGAAGTTTGCTACCGCTGTTCATGCCCCGCCCTCAGGATAAATTGTAATAACTTTGTTGACCCCTTTACTTATTAGGTGACAATAATTTATTATGTGAAAACTTTGCATCACAAAACTTGTACCAGTAGATGAAGACAAGGTAAGTATAGGTTTTGTAGCTGCCGTGTTTTGAAGTGTTGACATTTCATTATATCAGGGAGTTTTCTTTTTTTTTTCTCTATGCTGTTTCACCATTTCTTCTCTGGGAATAGGGAACAAAGTTTTGTTCTGTAATGAGTCCTTCCAAGTGGGAAGGACTTGGCTTGGAGAAAGGAAGACACGAAGCTGTCCCCTATGATTAATTCAAATGAGATGAAGCATGAAGCCCATAGGAGTGTTGCTTAGATAATTACAGCAAAGGAGACGGGAGCAAATGTTGTCCTGCTGACGAAACCAAAGTCACAAGAACAATTAATGAAGGCAAAGAAAGCTTGATGATCAACCGCGGCGGTGCTGGCTATAGCTCAGAGGGACAGCGGTGGTTTAACCGTTTGCTTGGTGGCTGCCTCTAAAGTTTGTTGTGGTAAAAAAAAAATAGATAAATAAATGTGGGCCATTATTTATGGACGTCATGCGATTACAGAACTCTGTTTCTGCTCAGCAGCTCTGCAAACCCCAGGGGAGCGTTGTCAGTTCTAGGAGTTGTGCTCTGTCGTCTCTTTTATCGGTTACAAACCCCCCCC
>NW_019525152.1:246240-262924 GCF_002814215.2 Seriola lalandi dorsalis
GGTGTTTCTTAATGTAAATGCATATTTCAGTCCCTTTTTTTTTTTTAGTTTTGTCTCCTTAATCTTTATTAATGTCTCACTCTTCCTCTTAACATTCAGGCCAGTAGCACACTGCATAAGCACACACTGAGTAGCACGGGGACTTCCTGAGTATCTGGAGTGGAAAGGTTTTCTATGCTCAGTTTATTTCACCTGCTTGAGGTTTCAAGCTAAATGCGACTGAGCACCAGACATGCATAGCAAACAGAGTGTGCAAGCTGCAGAGTGTAGCACAGTCTTGAATCATATGTATACGAGCACCTCTGTAGAGCGACAAGTAATGATTGCTGTATTTAATGATTTCTATATTGATTTTTTTTATAAAGTTAGAAATGAATGAAAATGCACGTTTCCTAGAGCCCAAGGTTGTGTGTGGTCAGCAGTTCAAACCCTGAAGGTTGTATAATCTACAATTGTATTAACCAGAGAAAATCAATAAATCTCCACATTTGAGAAGTTGGACCAAGGCAGTGTTTAGCATTGTTGTTGCTAAATGACTTACATGATTTACAAATTATCAAAACTTTTAATTCATTTTAACAAGCAAGCGTTTTCTTGTACTTGTGGTTGTAGAAAGAAACACATTGTATAAATCCAACAGATTACACAACAAAATACATCTGTACTTCTGTATCTGCGAATTAATAGTAATGGGTCGGGTTTGGTTCAGTTTAGGCACAAACACGACTTTATTAAAGGAGCTATTTGTAAGTTTTGCTATTGCTACATAGCTAACGTTAGCATTAGCAGCTGTTTACTTACCAGTCTAGAAGAAACGTTGTGAGTTCAGCATTAAAAACGTCATTCCTTTACTCACCAACAGCTGTTTCCAGTGGTGGAAAGCAACAGCAATGTTAAGTCTAGTCTCTATCACGTCTTCTCTTCTACTGAAGTTAGCATGCTAACCAGCTAGCCCTCGTCACTGTAGCCTCCAATCCGCCCTGAAGACTCGGCGCTGCTCAGAGGGCGTATTATAACCTCTTGTCTTGTAAACGCAACAATGGCTGAAGCTCAAGTAGCTCTTACAAATAGCCTCTTTAAGGTTGGGAAGCAATTTAATTTAATTTTAATTTAATTTAATTGTCGTAACAGTTAAAAAAAAACAAAAACAATGTTGACTGTCAGTAGGAAACAGGAAACTCCCGTTGCAGACTTTATCACACGTTACACAAACCTTAAACAAACTGGTGTTAAGTTGGATTTATAGTTGTGCACAGAGATACCACATGGTGACCTTAAGATCTTGAACCTGTTGACCACGGCTGCTTGAGTTTCTAACGCCGGTGGAGACTGTCGATAGTGACAACGGCGTTACTCGGTAGTGTTTTCCTTTTTCAGTAACACACAATCAACAAAGCCATTCTTCTGCTCACTGCACTTGATCACAGTAAATAAAAAAGGTAAACACAGAGCTTGAATGGCATTAGTCTCCTCTTCAGGTTTAAGACGAGGCGAAATAGGAATTAGTTGTAGCACATGCGTCACTGTATTTTGCAAAGTAAATGAAAGAATGTAAACACATTCTAGTGTGTTGAATATAATTAAAGCACAACAAACACACACCGTACATCTGTCTGGTTCTGTCAGAGGGTGAAATCCAACGCTGAACCAAATTTACACTGTAGATATTTAATGGCAGGACTCCAGTTAACCATTTGTGTTAAGTATAAATCCATGGTACACTAATCATGATTTCTGCATCTAACTCCTTGAACTTAGTGACCATTTATAATTATGTTAGTTTAACATGTCGCACCAGGACAGAGGTAGCCTGATCCCGCCGTGTGTCTTCAATCACTTCAACACAGTCGTGGAAACGGGGCTTGATTCACTTAATTATATATTGATGTGTTTAATTCTTTCTCAGTAAGTGTCTATGAGGCTCCCTGGAGCCGGAGTGCAAACTGTGCCGAGAGCAGCGTGCTCTGTTTACGTCTGACTGCCTGTGAACTCTGTCAGGGGTCTTTAGTCTGACAGATGGAGAACCCTGGGCTTAGACTCACCGTGTCATTCTGTCTAAGGAATGAGGTTTCAAGACGGGCCAACTTGACTCACACTGGGTATTTTTGGAACAAACAATCAAACAAGATCAGGGAGAGAATCTGTGTGTGTGTGTGTGTGTGTGTGTGTGTGTGTGTGTGTGTGTGTGTGTGTGTGTGTGTGTGTGTTGCTGCAGATCACAGCTTCATATTTTCAAACACACACACACACACAGGCGGTGGTGTAGTCTGTTTCCCATGCGTCAGACTCTGTGTCCATGTCCGTCTACAAACCCCCAGCGTTCCAGTAAACCAAGTAAATAATTAGATCAATAAGGGGTATTAATTTTTTCAGAGGAATCCACCCTGCAGGCTCGCACTGCAGTATTTTCCCCTCTCAGAGCAACATCGTTATTCTTAAACATATCACTAATGACCCGATCGATAAGCTGCCGTGAAGCTGCCAAAATCCTAAATCAGAGAATTATGACTTTCCCAACGTCAGCGCTGAATATCTGCCGGTGTTGTAGAGACGTATTGAATTTCAGAAGTTGAAATTCAAACCTCCTCCGGAGTGCAAAAACTATTAGGATTGTAAAAATTTCTTTAGACTTTCATTTTTCTGCTGTTCTTGCTGTGACAAGGCGCAGCTTTGAATAGTTTCATAGTAAGAGCAGTGAACCACATTTATCAAGGAAGAAGCAGAAAATGTTGCTGAGAAAAAAAGGTTGACTTTATCTCTGTGGCTTGTGTAGTTTTCACAGAAAACTGTACAGTTTGTGTGTGTGTGTGTGTGTGTGTGTGTGTGTGTGTGTGTGTGTGTGTGTGTGTTATTGTAGCTGTTGGCACTACATTTCTAAACCTGACTGTTCCAGAGGCAAAAACCAAGTCTTTGTAAAAAGATTTTTGTCCCTACAAATTGATTAAAGGATGATTCTCCTACAGTAACAATTATCATGGCAGGAAGCTCACAAGGTTTAAAATGCTTTCCACATTCATTTGACATTTAGCACACACACACACACACACACACACACACACACACACACACTGACACTGATATTGTAGTTTCACTGTGACTTAGTAGTTGGTCGCGTAAGAAAATGGAAGAGACAACAACGAGAGAAAAATAAGAGCTAAAGATAAAAGTGACAACAGAATAAGAGCTCACACTTCTATATGATTTAATTTCAAGGCAGCATTTTCCCACTCGGCAAGGAGTGTGTGGGCATATGTGTATGACTAAATGTACGATGAATCAGAGGGTGTGTGAATGAAGCAGTGCGTCTCTACATCATCATAAAAGTGCTGTGAGTACTCATGTGTCAAATGAATGGTGTAGGAAATGGATCTGAGTTTTGAGAGTAATGCGTAGGACTTTGTTATTAAGACTAGCATTTCATGTGTAATGAATTTCTCCTTGTGTCACTCTGTATGAGTAGCATATCATGTGCTGTTCTCATATGTAAAAAAATAAATAAATATCTTCCAGGTGATTTGGTGTCCAGGGCCATGCACCACCTGCAGCCGCTGCACATCAAAAACCCCAGCAACGGGACTCCGGTCCACCAGAAGACCAACGCCACCACCCCCACCCCCACCACCACGACCACCACGGTGCACTGGGAGCCCGAGGCCCTCTACACCCTGTGTTACTTCATGCACTGCCCACAGATGGAATGGGAGAACCCAAACGTTGAGCCGTCCAAAGTCACCTTACAGACTGAGAGGTGAGTCCGACAGTAACCCAGGAAGTGATGACGCTTGTTTTTACATCTGATTATTTTGTTTCCTTCAGTCGTACTTAAGAGTTTTTCTCATAGAGACAATCTGTCACCAATAAGAGCAGAAACTATGGTGTCCTTGAATGTTCAACACAGTGTAAAAAGCCACAACACAAATACAAAAGCAACTACACAAATGCTAAAGTCACAACACAAATATAAAAACCACAACATACAACGTACAAAAGCAGCAACACCTGTGCAAAAGTGGCTTTTGCATTGGTGTTGTTGCTTTTGCATTTGTATTGTGGCTTTTGCATTTGTGTTGTTGCTTTTGTATTTGTGTTGTTGCTTTTGTATTTGTGCTGTGGCTTTTTACACTGTGTTGACCTGCCTGGTAAAAAGCTGAGAGAAAGTATTTTTTGAACAAAGTAGTTTAGTGAAGGACATTAGTTGAATCTGGAGCCCAGCGATGAAGCCAGTGAGGGATTTTACCAGTTTGCATCACTTCTTCTCACAGAGCTGCTCAGAAATAATCTTGATGGTCAAGTTCAAACTCAGAAGGTGGAAAGAAAATTCGTGAATGGAGGCTCCTGCGTGGGATGGTCTGGCCTTGAAGAGACCAACACTATTAATGCATTCAGCAAGTTAATCTAACAAGTCAATAAATGTCAGATTTATCTCCAGAAATTTACCTTCCAACAGCCGATGAGGTGTAGAAACAAGTGGTGCACAAGGTTAACGATAATTATATGTGTGTAAGTTCCACAGAGCTCACGAGAAGAATCTGTGCCTTTTATTTCTGGTTTTCATTATTTCCATTTATTTAGCAGGGAGTGATACAATAATCTGAACAATATGACAAAGTAACATGATATTACATGAATTATATATATGGTTGTAAATAATGAAATCAGTCAAAAGAAAACTGCATTTTTTGAAGGTTTTGAGCTGGAACAGGCTCTGGTGTCCGCTCATAATGTATTCATCTTGAAATTCAGACTTTGGAGGGCGTCCCTGAACTAGTACAAAGGAAATGAGCCAAAACTTCTTGACAAGAGCTCCTTCTTCACCATTCACTTTAGTCAATTAGCGAGTTTGCACTCAATGATATGCGGCCCTCTGCCTCCACTTATCGAGCTATAAATCAAGAAGTAAGATGATTTCTGTGTCTGACAAATGTTTGTGTAAGTTAAAATCCAATCTCCCAAAATGTCCATCGCCCACATTTCTGGCACTCCTCACACACCGTAAAAACGCTACGTCGAGCCGGCACGACTTCCAAACGCTCTCCATCTTGATATGCAGACACATACATCCTCTCAAACTGCAGCTGTCAGTTCGTGGGCACGCTACAGCGAGAATATTTTGTAAAGTGTTGTTAAAGGTTTGTACAGACATTCCTACTTTTCTTGCACGAGTTTTTCGCCCCACAAGCGATCCGGTAAGATGCTGCGTGGGCTGGTCATCGCTGACACCTCCCCAGGCGTTTAGCAGATTGATGGGAACCAGAGGGACTTCACTCGGATGGACGGATGGACAGATATTCCAACATCTTTCCTCCGCTCTTAAGAGATAAAACTCCATCTTGACCACCCTGGGGAGCAAGAGGAATGTCAGGCGGAGTGACATGTCAGCAGGCTCTCGGGCCCCCGCAGAGAAAATTCTCTATTTAGTATTCTGCTGAAAGGTTGAAGACGAGTGGAAAAGGGCCTGAATAACACAGTGGGATAAGAAGGAGACAGACTATGAGTAAATGAGGTAAAGTAATCTTTTGGGGTTGTTTTGCGAAGCCTCAGATAAGCCTCTGTTAGGTGAAAACTTATTGAAGGGAAGTAAATTGCCGAAATGACTTTTACATCTGAGTTTTGAATGTCAACATGAAGTTAAATTACCCAGAGAAGAAGAAAACCAGTTAATCACTCCAATCTTTGAAGTCTGTAAGAAATATGAAGACTATTATATTCAGCATTTGGTCCCAGACGTTGACTCGAAAGGAGGAATTGTTACACTGGCAGGTCTCTGGGTGTTGGTTGTCGCTGCAGGCCTGCCGTCTGCATCGATGGACAACAACATCACCCTCAGCGTTTTCATTCAGGAACGTGGGGCGCCATCTTTTTTCAAACCTCCACTGTAAATATGCCTTTCAGGAAGCAGACAGTTAAAGCACAAGCTCTGGGAAAAGGGAGGACAGTCCAGGAGTTCAAATTCCCTGGCAGACTGTAGGTGTAAAGACAAAGATAGCTCTGCTCGTGGCATGAGCAACTGATGCACACAGAGTGTAGACTTGTCAAACACAGAGCGTCGATATCTAAAAGCTGCTGCTCTGATTAAACATGCGCTCGCAGCAAATTTGCAGAAGGACCAGGCAGCTGCATACACAGTAAACATAACGGCCCCTAATGGTCTCTCTCAGTTGGGTTCTGCTTGGTTCTGCCCCCCCCCCCCCAGTGCATCCTGAGGTTTTTCCTTGCCACTGTCACCAAGTGTGATATCGTAAAGAATACAGTCTAGACCTGCTCTATATGAAAAATGCCCTGAGATAACCTCTCTTATGATTTGCTGCTATATAAATAAAACTGACTTGACTTCTGTTTGAAATAATTTTTTGGAGAAATTATCTTTGCCGGCGGGTCATGAGGGAGAAGAAGCTCTGCAGGGGATCGTTACTGACGGATTTGTAATATAATTATCCGACTATAACGTGAAATTAGCCCATTTAATTTAATGTTTTAAAGTTTTCTGATGTGCATCCGAGGCTACTTCATGGTTTCAAAGGAAAATAGTTTTATTATCATCTCAATTGGGATCGGCTGAGTCAGAATAACCCGTAACTCTACCATTATGTCTCTTGAAGAATAAGTACAAATGTTGTATGTGAATCACTGAGTCCATAAAAAGGCTGTATTCACTAACTGCAAATGAGGGGGAAAAAAAAAATTTTCATATCTGCCTAATGAGAACCTCCTGAAAAGAGTTTTTGAAGCGAGTCCTGTCTGCCAACGACCTGCTTTAAGGGACAGACGCTACAGAAAGCTCATGTTGGACGTGTCCCAAGGTTGTTCTCTTTGTCATTAGTTCACTAATGTGGAGTAGAGAAAGAGCCGTGTCTATGAGCCCGAGAGGATAATTATTATGAACGAGCAGGATTTACTGAGGGCGCTCTGCCAGCGGACGGACTCATGAAAATCATTCACATCTACGAACTTTATCCCGTCCAGGAGAACAGTGTGTGTCTGTGCGTCTGTGCGTCCGGAAACGTTTCACAGTGAAGAATCAACAACTTAATGAAGCAGTTAATCGATAGAGGAAATAAATCTGTTATCGATGATTGTTTTCATTTGTAAACATAAAGAAGTAGGTGACTCATGCTGCGAATGTAAATTACTGTAAAACATAGTGACATGTGAAAAATGTCTTTGCTCAGTCCCATTTTCATGCAGGAAATATTAAAGTTTTCATTAGGTTTTTATTTATATATGTGGCGAGTTGTTGACATCACAAAAATCAAATTAAAGAATAAAGAATACCACAATAAATAACATTTTGTGGGATCCTTTTAGTATTTCCAATAAGTAGATTGACAGTCGCAGACAGTAAATGACAGTTGGCGCATATTTAAAATGTTATATGTTCCCATCCTTCGTTAGTGCAATTTTTTTTTTTCCATTTCATATTGTGTTGTGCTACTTTATGGTTTGTCGTAATTATTTCTTCTAAAAGAAATTGGCTTTGTGATTTTGTTTTATTAAAACTCAAAGCTCAAAGTAGTTCTCAAGCTTTAAATACAAACATTTTACCAAACAGAATTATTGGATTTGTTATATGGACAGTTTTATACTTGAGACAGCTGAATATAATAAGAGCATTATTGCTGGGTTTTTTCTTTCCTCCACATTGTGGTATGAAGTTACTGTGACTGAGCGAAAATCCGAGAGCACCGACAACTTGCTCAGCATTTCACTCCGAGAGGTTTCTCATAAACCTTGTTCCAAGATAAAATAGTCACCTTGCACTTATGATAAATACCTGACTAATATTTTTTTTCCCCAGGGTTTTGGCAGTTAGAGCTCAGTCCGCCCCAGTGGAGCTCGGTGAGCTGATTGCTGGGCGATGTGAGACTTTGTAATCTCATCCTCTGAGGATGGAATAAGCCACTGCACAGCGGGACTGAGGCGTCGCATCATAATGCGGTTTCAGAGTGGTTCAGGTTGAACAAGTGCAGATGTTGTGCCGTCGACGGGCGCCGGATGTAGCGACAGTTCATTGGAATATTTAATTTAACTGTTAAAGTTGTCAAAAACAGCTGCTGATCACACCTTATCTATACTAAATGATCGTTCACTAAACTCCTCCCACAAACAGCAATTACCCAATCATAGCTTGTCAGCTCCGAGGCCCAGCTGGTCTTTTCTCAACAGCCACAGTATTTCTCCACTGTATGGAAACAAGTCCTGGATGCTATTAGAGTTTAGGCTAATGTTAGCAGCTCTGCACACAGTCTATTCTCCAGCAGCCCCAGTCACAGTTACAGGAAGTTATGTTTGCCGAACACGTGACTTAGTCTTAATCCTGAAGTGCTCCTCCTTCACTTCTACATCATCTACAATGGACGAGGATGTTGACTTTCTGCCCGGGACACGAAGCCTCAGCCTCAGCCGTAAGAAAAAACCACGAGAGAAACATCCAGGAGTCAAGGACGCGGCGTTTTCAACCAATTTTTAAAGCTGTAGCTGCAGCTGCCAAAGACAACACTCGCTGCAGCTGTCAAACTCAGCAGCAACAGAGTAGAAAAGAAAAGGCTGCTTTTGTCCTCCTTTATCTGAAATCAAGAACGCATTCTTTCAACGGTTACTGGATTTGAAGTGGTAATCTGCCACTGCCATCGTTGTAAACTGCATCATGTGCTGTGTGAGAACAGAGAGCTTGCCTCATTTAACGCTCAGTTAAGTGTAAAAGGATGGGGGCGCCTCAGTACCTTACCTGGTTAGCTGCACACCATTAAGGCCGGGTTTGAATCCAGCTCTCTCTCTCTCTCACTGTCACTATCACAATAAAGGCGAAATGCCTAAAAATAACTTTAAAAAATACATATACGTGGATGGAAGGACATTAAAGGAATCGATGGACATTTTGGGAAACACTTTTATTCACTTTCTCGCCGAGAGTTCGATGAGAAGATTGATTTAATCCCGCTCTTGTGACTGTGCATGAAGTACAGAGCTGGCGCCAGGCAATAATTAGCTTGCAAGTTATAATAAAATATATATAGCTGTTAATTAAGTCTCAAGTCTGTTTTATTTTATATGGTAATATAAAGATATTTAAGGGGTTAAACGTCTGCAGGCCTGTACACGGCCGTGCACTGTGCCCACACACACACACCACCACCTGAACTTTAACACTCGAACGCCTGCAGGTTCCCTCTCGGCTAAATTTAAAATCAATTCATCAGAGGCTTTTAGACATAATTATAGCAGTTTATAAGGCATGACCCACAGTGGACCTGCGACATGTCCCATGTTGGCTCGGTGGAGTGTTGCTAGGTGTGTAATGATGGGAAGGAGCTCTGTTGGATAGGTACGCTGGCACACACACACACACACACACATACATACACACACACTAGTCCTAGAAAGAAATGATGAAATATGAACATGTCAGCCAGGCAAAGACCCATTACTGATTTTGATTAAAGGAGGTAATAACAGCATTTAGGGAGGTTTCAGCATCTAGATCTCTTCCTGTTCTGGACTGTCTGAGTCCTAAATTATGAATACTGATGTGGTGTAGCTGTCTTTTGAGTCATCTGTAAGGGCATCTTTAATTAGAAAGTTTGTGGCTATCAATGTTGGACCACAGTCTATATTAAGTGATTTTATTTGAAAGGTGAATAGAGCACACACTGTGAAACCCGTTTTACCTGGAGAAAACCTAATCTGACGCGTGCGTTATCCTCTGCAGGCCGTTCCTGGTACTGCCTCCGCTGATGGAGTGGATCCGGGTGGCGGTCGCGCACACTGAGCATCGACGAAGCTTCTCCGTGGACAGCGACGACGTGAGGCAGGCCGCCAGGCTGCTGCTCCCCGGCGTGGACTGCGAACCACGACAAATAAAGTAAGATTATGATTCTCATAACGTGGTCGTAGGGCAACAACCCAGCTGCTTGTGGAGGTAGAAATAACCTCACTGCTTTAGCTGCACCCCAGTGAATGACACCGAACTGTAACTGTGGGGAGGGATTCAGGTTTGTGACACCTGTATTGCAAGAAAATACCAAGTGAGAATATCAGCCACAGTCTTTCTTGGTTCTGGAAGTGTTGCATCACCAATAAACTTTTGCCCGTGAGCCCATTATCTCAGAAATATCCCAGCGGTCACACAACAGGTCCAACTACTGTATGCACACATCCTCAGGAAAGTTATGATGTGCACCTATAAATCTAGCCCTCTTTTTTTGACTAGAAATAATTATAACATGCTTGTTATAAAAGCAAGATATCCAAACTGTCATCATAACAGAGAGCAGATGAGACTGAGGTCCCATATGTTACACTTCTCCTGTGTTTTATTTTGAAGTGTTGATCCATAAGAAGATATATTTTCATCTCAGTGTAGTTTTACATCTCCTCTCTCCGGCTTCTCTCTGGAGCTCTAGCAACAACAGGTCAGTGAGCCAATCAGAAGAGAGGAGGCTCTGAGCCTCTCTTCTGATTTTAAAGCTCAGTGTCTGAATACAGGCTGTGTGCATTCCTCTGTGGACTGAGGCTTTGATACTTTCACAGTATTAATATAGAAGCTAGAGCTGCTTTATAATCAAACAACACATGGACATCTACCTTTAGACTGTGTGAGACCTTTGAGGCTGAGTCCTCGCCACAGTGGCTGGGGTTTAAATCCAGCCCTTTACTGCATGTCCTCCCCTCCCTCTCTCCTGCCTTCCCTGTCTCTCTCCACTCTCTCTGCCAAAAGAAATTAAAATTCAGCACATAACTAACAAGACATTGACAAACATCATGAAGAGGTTCCTCTGTGACCCCGTGGAAACTTCAGCAGTGACAGCTGTTCTCAGCATGGATTAACAGGCTTTTCAGGGAGACGTGAATGAGTAATAATGAGTCATAGCAGAAGCTTTACCTGGAGAAAAGCTACTTTAGGAAATGAGGAAAGTAGAGAACAAGAAGCACGCAAAGGAAAATGATATGTTAACAAATGCAAACTCTAGTGAAATGACTTTGTGAGCAAACAGTTCAATTTTTTTTTTATATGAACCATTCATTTTATGACACCAGGAGTTTAAGTTGCGAAAAAGCAGAGCGGCAGTCGTTTTGTGTTTCCTCCGGTGTGCGGCGGAGATGTATACCCACGGATCGACAAAATCCATTTCTGAGATAAGCCCCCACCTAATCACAGTAATGGATCTGTTTATTCCGTCTGCAGAGCGGAGGATTGCTTCTGTGCCACCCGAAAGCTGGACGCAGCCTCCACGGAGGCCAAGTTCCTGCAGGATCTGGGCTTCAGGATGCTCAACTGCGGACGGACGGACCTGGTCAAGCAGGCCGTGAACCTGCTGGGGCCTGATGGCATCAACAGCATGAGCGAGCAGGTCTGGCACTTAACACACACACTCCTACACGTATGCACAGCGTTGACATCACACACCTACACTGGCATAGTGGAGAGCGATGAGCAATGAATTGTGATTTTCTAACCAGTATTACCTGGCAACCCGTCCCAGTTCTCACACATGCTGGGCACAGACTGCTCCCTGTGAGTAATGCAATGTGCTACATTCTTGTGCCATGATGCAACTTTTCAAAATTCACATTATTTAGACTGGATCAAAATCAGGCTGCAGCAAATGATTCTTTTCATTACTGATTGATAAACAGATTTAATTTTAAATGGATAAAACTCAATAAAAGACGGTGACAGAGCGAAGCCCTTCTCGCCCTGGTCACTCAGTTTGGCTGAACGAGTCCTGATGGTTCCAGACCTTTTCCATTTCAGGATTATTGAGGTCACCGTGCTCCTGGAAACACTCAAAGCTTTAGAAATGGTTTTATACCCTTTGCCCCAATCTGTGGGCCAACACAATTTCATCACAAAGCTCTACAGAGAGTTTCTAGGACTTCAGGGTTTTTGTTCTGACTCGCAGTGTGGATTGTTAGACCTTCTATCCAAAGGTGTCCCGTCAGTTCATTTTGCCACGGGTGGACTACAGTCGAGATCTAGACTCATCTCAGGGATAATAAAAGCAAACAGCAAAAGGGTCTGAATACTTCTGCGAATACACACGTTTGCAAAAAACGTCTAAAAGATCGTAGATTGACGTTAATCCACATACAGATATAAAGAGACTGACAGTAGCTTTGCATTATAACTCCACTGTTCATCCAAAAGATGAGGGAGGAAAAGAATGATCTCGTCATACTGCAGCACTTTTCCCGGCCTTGAGCTTTGATGGGTTTTGCTTTGACCGTCGGGTCGATATCTCGGCTTTACTGCATCCAAGTGTTAATGTCATTTGGGAATTTCTAAATTCCCCTGTCAGTGGAGATATCGGTTGTTCCTTGCACTAAGTGGAAGTTAATAGTGCAATCTGATTTTCCATGGTCAGAAAGCTGTGCCTGATTAAGTTCAATTAAGAAACTTTTAGCAGGTTTCCACTCAGGGTTTGTGTTTGTACTTAAGCCCCTTTTTTGAGTTTGTTTCTAACGTAAGATTTGTCTTTTAAAAAACACTGACTCTGATTTCTAGCAGGTTGATTCATGCCACATTCAGTCAGATCGTTCAACTGGAAGAGACCTGAGTTCCCTTTCGGTATTTGCACGTCCTTATCAGTATAACAAATTGTATTGACACTTTTCCTCCTCACTCCTCACATAAATATGTCGCCGTGGTGACACACAGGCTTTTACTCCCTTTGTAAAAGTCTAAATGGTGCAGGGGACCAGACAGCGTTACAGGAGCGATAAAGTGAAATCTGCTGTCTGTCATCACGGCTGAGAGGCATTTGAACTCATCGTGATGATCATCGGGGTCAGTCATCTATCGCCCTGCAGCCGTCTGCTGATTAAGTAGATCGGCGTCCAGGAAATGTTTAAGGATGAATCACCACAAAGGGATGTGAGCCCTCAACATAAAGTGCTGTGCTGTGTTACGAGCCGGTCGTAAAAAAGGCCTCTGTTGAACATAACGGCTCAGATCAGGCATATGATTGAAGTCTGTTTTATGGAAATCTCGTCCAAAAAAACACACTGGAAAACATTCTCCGCTTTAGTCCGGACCGCCTGGTGCACGGGACGCTCGCTTTACATTAAAGTTCTTTCGTTATTTCATTTCCTCTTTGCAATAACACTTGAGTGAAGCTTGGCCACGCCGCTCGGAGCGTAATGTGTGTGGGCTCGTCAGGCTCAAGAGAGTGCTCGGTGCATATGGTGGCATGCAGAGATATATGATGTTACGGGAGGAGTTTTGCAGCTCGCCTCTGTTGTCGCTCTCGTCGGTTATTTTGAGAAAATTAGAACTTGAGAGCAAACCGCTGGAAAAGCCTCTGATTGACAGGATGGGCTGCATGTTATGTAGGAATACCGAGTTTATTCGAGTGCAATCCTTTAGGCACGGAGCTGATTAGTGAACTTATATCTTCCACATATGGCACTTCAGAGGTTCCTTATGACAGAATGGTGATTTAAAGAACATTACGTAAAGAGAGACTCGGGGACTAAATGTATTTGCGTTGGTTTCCCCCGTTGAAGTAATGAGCACAGCTGCTGGTGAGCTCCTTATAGAACGGCTAATGGGCTCCTCAGGGCTTTGCTGATAGCACACAAATCCATGTTCACATTTCTTATGGTATGGTTAACAGAAATGACCAAAGCGTGAGCCCTCACAATGTAATGTCATGGGTGTTTGTTCGGTACGATAATGAATAGACGTGATAGATAGAGAATAGTAATTTGTTTCTCAACACAACAAGCGTCCGATCATGAGTCTTTCTAAAGCTGCAATAAAACCGTCAGATGTGTATTTTGTATTACTAGCTGTACAATAATTGTCTTATTATTTATATGATTGAATTCAACCCTTTTAGATAGATAATCAGTAAATCTAAAGAACTCAAAAGCCACAGTCTTTCATGTGTTTTAGTTTTTTCTCCAGAACAGTTAAAGTCCCAGAATCCATTAGGCCACAGGACCGCCAGTCCATCGCAGAGCTACCGCACATGCCCTCACATTCACACCACTTAGATGCTGAGGGGAGTTAAGAGTTTAAAGTCCACCGAGCCTGGGTGTGTTTGGACCGTGGGAGGAAAGTGGAGCACACACTCAAAGCACGGAGATGGATTCAGACTCCGAGGCAATACAATACGAAAAATGTATCCCTATTTCTCACCTTGACCAAATAACCCAAGGTCAAACATTAGTATCTGCTCTGCTCCGGAGATGTAGTCAGTGTGACGAGCTTTTTTGGTTTGTTTTTAGTTTATAGAAAAGTATTCAACATTTTAGAGGAAATAGTGGAAAGTACATTTCTTTACTTCTTTCATATAACAAAACAAGAAGTTTGTGATTGATAGAAAAGAGGTTCTAACTCTTTATTTTAATAGAAGGTATAGTCCCTGACAGAAAGGAGTTAGAAGTCTTTTATCCAATCTGTTCTCACTTTCTCTGTTAGAGGCCGGCAAAGGGAAACTTGAACATCAGAGACAAAACTCAATCTGAGCTTCATTGTGTAGGTGACTGGCAGGGTGATAGGCGTCCCACACACCCACCTGTCTAACTATCTCTGACAAGCAGGTCCCTCCACAAGTCCTGGTCTGTACCGGGCTGCACACAACAACCACTGTGAGAAACACTCCCATCAGGAGCGCTGCTCAGTTCATCAGGACGACACACAGGAGAAAATCTGCACATGAAAACTTTTGCGCTCTAGTGTTTTTAGAGATTGTTTCTGTCGTGTTGCGTTTTGTATATCGTATGTAATAGGAGTAACCCCCCCCCCTCCCATCCTCCCTCCTGCAGGGGATGACCCCGCTCATGTACGCCTGTGTCCGCGGCGACGAGGCCATGGTCCAGATGCTGCTCGACGCCGGAGCCGACATCAACAGCGAGGTCAGTGTCGCCCCGTAAAAAGTCTGTGAAACGCAGTAAACGTCACATTGGTTCCACATTTTTATTTTTTTTGTTTTTTGTTGATGTATCTGTCCAATATGTTCATTTGTTTCTGTGTACCAGTGAAAAAGATGAACCAGCTTTGTGTCACCCCTCTCTCCCCCCCCTCCGCCCCTTCCCCCTCTGTCTCCATTGTCTCACCTGCTCTCGGCATGCTCTCTGTTCTCCTGGCAGCTCATTACATGAAGTGCACTGATAAGAAACAACAAACAAGGACCACTCGCACAGTAACAATGATAGTTTGTCCCGGCGCTGATACGGAATAATAATCCACTGATACTCCCCCAGTGCGCGGGGCAGTTACTTCATTACATGTTACATTTTTAACACTGTAGACGTGCAGCAGCTGTTTTTCCTTTACACCACATCAAAAATGCATCGCTGTCGTACGAGAGTGTGCACTTATGTAACTCGCTCCCGCTGACTGTACGTGAAGCATGAACCTCATTGCATTTATATATTGTGTTGAAGTAAGAAAAAGTAACAGTGGAGCTATGTTGCTTTTTGTCTGCAGTGTGTGAATGTGTGTGTGTGTGTGTGTGTGTGTGTGTGTGTGTGTGTGTGTGTGTGTGTGTGCAGCTGCTTCAGTCTCAGTTGGCAACAAGAACATGCAAGAATAGAAAAAGCCTCATGGACTCTCCTCCCCCACAGTGACCTCACTGTTGACTCCTGTGGTTGCTCCGATGGTTTAGTGCTTGTGTTTAGTGCAGGTGTGTCGACTCAAAAGCAAAGTGCTACCTGAGTTTATGTGCTGATAAACTGCTCATTTCCCATGTATTTCTAATGGAGTCATGGCCATGCAGATGTTTTTATGTCTGAAATAATTTATCTAATGACTTAATTAAATAATCTATGAGCCACGATTCAATAAATGTTGTTTGTTTTCCTAAACCAATGTCTTGGTTTTGGTCTCAGGGTGATTAAATGGATACGAAAGTCAAAATATTTGTATTTTTTTAACAGATTTTCCTTTAAATCAGACTTTTTTTTTCTTGTGAAATATTTTTGCCTCGAAAGATCCTTCAAAATAAACAGCTTGAAAAGAGAAAAATCCCTCTGAGCCTTTAAGTAAAGTTAAAGCAGACGCTGCCGCACATCCCTGATTATCACTATTTAAAGCATTTTGTTAAAATGACACTCCAGAGTCTTTATGTTTGAATATATCGCAGCCAGTGACGCCGTCTGTTTGTGCTGAAACTGACTGATATTATGAAGTAATTAATAATTCATCGCCGTGAAGACAAAAAACACCAACAGTCCCAGCGTTGTTTAGCATCGCAGCTGGAATGAAACGTGACATTATATTAAACATGCGTGTGGAAGAGGCCTCCTCCGGGCGACATTTAGAAATCATTTCTTTAATTCACTCTGTGATAAAAAGCCACTGTAGAAATCGCGGAGCAGCATCGTGGCTCTTTAATTCGACTCTGCCGCCGGTTTTTCTTCATGAGTCAGCAGCGCCCGTCTCGTCAGTGTCTGTAGTCTTCGCCTGTGTTGTATTTTCTCTCCGGTTTCATTCCCTCTTTGAAATGAAATGAAACCCTATTTAGAGATGGAGCTGGGCAGATAGTACGGCGTGTGGTCACAGGGCCGTGCCCGGGCAGATATACTCAGTAACCGCGTCACGTTGACACCGACGATTCAGATGAGACGTAGAACAGAAGTGAAACTCAAGAGGGAAAAAAAATCTCCCTCTGCCATCCTGCCCTCCTTCGCTTACACTTCTCCTCCTGCATACTGCTTCTCGCTCCTCCTCCCTCCTCCC
>NW_019525152.1:262969-263993 GCF_002814215.2 Seriola lalandi dorsalis
CTGAGCTGTGAATGTTAATGGCTGTATATCTCTCTCCCTGAACCTCACCTATGACTTCCCAGGTGCCAAGCACAGTAAACAAGCACCCCTCAGTTTATCCTGAAACGCGCCAGGGGACGCCACTCACTTTCGCCGTGTTACACGGACACGTCCCTGTCGTGCAGGTAGTGACGTTTATGACCTGTAACCATTAACCTGTGGCCCTTGCCGTGACCTTTGCACCAAAATGAGGATGATAATGATGATGATGATTATTATTATGGTGCCTCATAATAATAATAATAATAATAATAATAACAATGCCAGTGTGTCCTTTTTATTTCTCCTTCTTGATCCTATTTGTGCAGTAATGATTTCTTTGTGGAGACGACCCGATCGAGGCGAACTCTCCAGACCGAGTTTGTTTTTAATAATGTATGCTCTTCAGATGTGTAGATGAGTCACCCAGTCCCCTGGTTTTCACCAGAACTGGATCTGAGGATTGGTCCTACAGCAGCAGGGAGGAATTTCCAGAGGCAAGCGAAAACAGAGCAGACCTCAGCCAGCCTGATACACAGCCGCAGGGATGCCAAATTTCAGTGTTTTGTTCAGTTCTGTTCAGTTGTAATATATAATAGATTCTCTTGCAGTAGTAACTCTACGAGCTGACTCTGGCTGACAGCCTGATGAGCAGCCTTCAGGATTTTCTCAATTATTAATCTGCACCACTGCAATCAGAGTTTTTTGTTTTTTGGGGGTGGGTGGGAGGTGGAGGGGGGGGGGTGATAGAAAAAGAAGCCATTTTGATTTTTCCTTTTTCAGCTCGACACCAACAATAACTCGCCCCAGACAGAACCTGATGAGGAAGTGCAGCTAGGAGAGTGTTTAATGTCCAGAGCTCGGACAGTCTCTAAATGAGGTGGTTTAGGTTTCCAGCAGTTGAGGCTTTTCCCTCCTGCCAAGCCTGATTGTAACACACCGTCTCCCCCTCGCCTGTTTTCTTCCTCCCTTCTCTCCCTCCTGGTTTGTGCCCCCCCCCCCTCCT
>NW_019525152.1:264013-292902 GCF_002814215.2 Seriola lalandi dorsalis
CTGGATAATAGAGCGAATGTGGAGGGCGCCCTGCAGGATGGGGCGGAGAACTACACAGAGACCCCGCTTCAGCTGGCCTCTGCTGCAGGTAATCACACACACACACACACACACACACACACACACACACACACACACAGCCTTCCTGATGTGAACATTTGACCCAAGTATTCTCATTCCTGACGAAGCGTATGAGGGATTAGTCGTGACATGTTTGATTCTAAGCTCACCAGAAGGCATTCTTACTCTGCTTTAATCATCTAATTAATTCATCACTTTCAATTACGATCTCGGATTCAGGACGGCGGTGGATTTTAGATGCTGCCTCTCAGGGTTGCGCCGCTGTGTACTTGTGCAGCCATGTATGAACGAACCTGCAGCAGGTATATTTAAATCCGTCAGTCAGAACGGGCTTTAAAGTGTCCGTCGGAGCAGAACCGAACGTGCGTTTAAAGAAAAGTCTGAAATTGTTCGGAGTCTCTCATATCTGTGCAGTAGATGTGAATCAATGTAAATATAAATCAAAACACAACAGGTGGTGTACGGGAGTGTCTCTTTAAGGTGTGCGCACGCCCCCACGTTGCCACGGTAACGAGATGAAAACACACAGCCGGGGCTAATGAACCGCTATTAACATCCTACTCATGAAATAATAAATAATGTAGCCGAAGTAAAGACCACAATCCCAGAGGTAATTTGTGTTAATGAATAGCAAAGAGTGAGGAAACTTTCCAAGCACAGAATTATTTAAATGCAGGTTCAGACTCTTTTTCTGACTGTTTTTACTGTGACATTAACTTCACTGGGATGTAAAAAGCTCAAATAAGCGGCGCACAGAGCAGAGTCTCCATGGTGTCAGATAACGTCTGAAGTGTTGGTATTAATCGCCTTTACTACGGTAGTTTCTGGGTTTTTTTTCTTCAGCAGATCTCGCTGCTCTCGTCACTCGATTCCATTTAAAGCTGCAATATGGAATTCAGTGAATGTGAAAAGGGTAATTTGATGATTTGTATTTTGTTTTATTGTACACCTGAAGCGCCTCCCTTCGAAACACAAACATCAGTGGCGGAAGAAGTTTTCAGATCCTTTTACATGAGTAGAAGTACCAATACCAGACTGTAGAAATACTCCACTACAAGTAAAAGTCCAAGTAAATGTATGTAAAGTGTTTCTTCTGCAGAACAAAAAACATCAGTAAATGTATTTTTCAGTTTATTATAGAACAAACACTGAGAACATGAAACTTTAACACACTTTTTTTACCACCTGTATCCAGTCACTTAATACATTTCTGGACTGTAATGTGTCTTTTCTTATGATCTTGAATGTGTTTCCCTTCATCTCATTTCCTGTTTTGTCAAATTAAAGGAATCTTGCACGAGAAAGAAAAATGTCAAAATCTGTTAAACTGAATCGAATTCTTAAATTGTGGAAATTAGTGTAAAACAACAACTTTCCTCAAATGTCTCGTGAAGTTCTAGTAACATAAAGTCATTATCCTGGTATAACTGGTCAAATTGAAGCTGATTTAAATGTAAAATCTCATCCTACAAAGTAAGTAAAGTTGTCAAATGTAAATACAGGAAGGTAAAAAAAGAACAGAAATAATAGAGTAGCTCAGAATAGTACTAGAGTAAATGTACTGAAGCGTCATCTGAGTGTTTTGCTCTTCAGGTAACTTTGAGTTGGTGAGTTTGCTTTTGGAACGAGGGGCGGACCCCATGATCGGGACCATGTGTCGAAACGGCATCTCCTCCGCCCCGCTGGGAGACATGAACTCATACAGCCTGGCAGCAGCACATGGCCACAGGTAACACACACACACACACACACACACATGTGCCAACCACCAGTGATGCGTATATCTATTACCACGGCGTTGATCCGTTTACACGCTCTGCCCCGGTCGTTCTCCCTCCCACCAAATCCTGCAGCGTATGAGAGGCAGATATCTCAGTTTCCCTGTCGGACAGCAGGCGACGATAAGCGCCGCAGTCTGCTCAGAGCCACTTACGGCTTCAGTGTGACATCGTTTCCCTGCAGCTGAGTAAGATAAAGCCCATTAACATTCAGGGCAGTGAGAGCTGCTAGGAAGTGGAGTGGAGGCGCAAGCCAACAACACAATGCAGCATTATTAAGACAATCAATTATGGTATGATGATCATGCTGCAGCGTGTTGTGAGCGAGGTTCAAACTGCACAGGAGAGGAGGTGAGAAGTTCTCACACGCAGTTGCTCAGGCACAATGATGAAAAGGTACAAAACACGGCTCGCTCTTTCAAGTTCCTCTTTTTAGAAGTTTTGAAAGATTCTAAGAAAAGATTGATCTGTTTTTATCTCAACACATTAAGCTGAAATTAGCAGAAAAAATTAGCGAGCCTCCACCAAAAGAGGAAAAAATAAACCTTCAACTTGTTCCAGACTTGTTTTTCTTGCAGGTTATATCTTGTTAGCTCTTAAGCTAGTCAAAAAAACATCTAAGAATCATTTCAGAGGAAGGAAAGTGTGCAAAGATTGAGACGTCACAGCGAGGGACAGGATGTCCGAAACGCCAGCGCCTCCTTACTGAAGCAGATGGTTCACTGATGCGTCCTGAAGCTGTGATCACACTGTATATGTTAATGTAAACAGCTGAAGTCTATTCTTCTTCAGAGGAGTCCATCTGTTACTGCTGCGTCATCCCGGAGCAGAAACCGTGCCACGTTGTGATGAGTTTACAGACTAAAAACAAAGCAAGAGAATCACTTTCAGCTTCTACATTTACGACTCTGCGGACCCGGTTCAGAGGACGCAATTGTGCTTCGTTAAGTGCATGAGAATATTTGGAGTGTCATCAGAGCTGAATGAGCTTAACGTGGAGTTAACTCAGAATGTGTAGGTCAAATTTAGATCCGTTTTCCGGCCTGTGATCATCCACCTCACAGCTTTTCCTCCTACGACTGACCCCAGGCTTTCCTGTTTCTCCCCGAAGCTTCCTTCTCTTTTTACCTCTTGCCCCCCGACCATAAAACCATCTGCCATTCAGTCTTATCGCTCTGCTTTCCTTTAATCTCCATCTGTGTCTTTATCGTCTCCCTCTTCCCCTCCAGGAATGTGTTTCGGAGGCTCCTGTCGCAGTCGGAGAAGGAGAAGGGGGATGTGCTGTCCCTGGAGGAGATCCTGGCCGAGGGTTCGGATCCCGGGGAGAAGAGGTTGGCTCTGCAGGCTAACAGCGGAGGGACCCTGCGAACAGGAAAGGCCAAACTGAGAGCCCTGAGAGAGGCCATGTACCATAGCGCAGAGCACGGCCATGTGGACATCACCATAGACATCCGCAGCTTAGGTCAGATTTACTAATACATGCTTCACTGGCACACATGCCTCGCTCTGTGCTGCCTCCAGCTGTCCTGGAGCTGTGCTCATGCTGTGCCTGTCCTGTCCCGTCCTGTCCAGTCCTGTGCTGTCCTGTACACACCCTCAGCAATCACCGCTACTCATCCAACCATGAAACTGTCTCCGAAGCGAGACTTTTTATATCCGAGGCGATAATAGCCCGGGCCAAAAGGTGTGAACACGATTATGAAAAGGTGTCCTCGAGCGCTGCTCATCTTGTAGACGTGGCAATCATCAGCTGTCAGCCCGACATCGTCCACTTCATCGGGCACAGGACCTCGTGTGGCTGTTGATTTGGTTTAATTGATTTTAAGTGACAAAACAGTTTCGCCACACGGTCCAGCTGTTGGTTGCATCACAGTGTTCCTCAGCAGATGGAGTTATAGACAGGAAAGGAATAGTTTGATATTTTATTCTCTTGGCAAGAGTAAGACACGAGAGGATCGATGACCCTCTCGTGTCTGTGCGATAGGTATGACGCTAGCCAGTTAGCTTAGCTTAGCACAAAGGCTGGAAACAAATGGAAACAGCTAGCCTGGCTCTGTGGAAACAAATCCACGTACAGGAACCTGGAAAGCTCATTAATCAACACATTATATCCTGTTTGTTTTGTCAGTACATAAAACAAAGTGTAAAAGCAACATGCTGTGGTTTTACAGGGGATTGTAACTAAATATTATAAGTTTGTCAACTACTGTTTGCAAGAATTACACTTTTAATCTCAGCTATTGAATTTTGTTTCAGAAAATAGTGAAAAATGCCCATGAAAACGTCCCAGCGCCCAAGGTGAAAACTTTAATTTGCACTTTTTGTCCGAGCAGCAGTCTGAAACTCAAAGATAACGAATTCACGATGATATAAAACATCAAAAAGCAGCAAATCCTCAAATGTGAGCGGCTCAAACGAGTGAATGTTTGGTTGATAAATGACCTATCAATGAATTTTCCACTCAGTTAATCATCTAATAATTTCAGCCGCGCTGTTGAAACTCGGAGCTCCCCCCGTCACGCCATGATTTACGTTGATTTCATGCGCACATCATTCACTGCTCATCATATTGTTGCTGAACATTACAGTCATTTTTTTCTAACAGGACATCCTTTGATTATATTGCTGCTTTTTTTTTTTTTTTTATTCCCACCGGAGCCTCCGACTTTCCACTAATCCAACACTCACCGTGCAGTTGCCCTTCAAAACTCGCACTAACGCCATAAAGTGATGGAAACATGGTCGGTTCTCTCGCCCCTTGAAACCGCTCAGACGTGCAGACTTTCCCTTTCTGCCGTAAGTGTGTATTTACTTCTCCGTGTGGTGGTGTTCCCAGGCGTGCCCTGGACGCTGCACACCTGGCTCGAGTCCCTGCGCACCTGCTTCATCCAGCACCGCCGGCCGCTGATCCAGGGCCTGCTCAAAGACTTCAGCTGCATCCAGGAGGAGGAGTACACCGAGGAGCTGATCACGCACGGCCTGCCGCTCATGTTCCAGATCCTCCGCACCAGCAAGGTCACCGGGGCTTTCTCTCACCTGCATGTAAACAAAGTGCTTGTTAGGGAAACATCAGACAGAGTGAGGCTGGGTTTGCTGGGAATACAAACTGTCCTGTGCTCATGTGCAACGGTGACATTAATACTCACATTTGCATATATTTAGTTGCATTCTAAACCATATTATCATACATTTGCATGAAATTTGGTCCTGAATAACTCAGAGGCCGCGGAACCGTAATCTGTGTGAAGTTTGTGCCCTCACTCGTGCTGGTGTGTGTTTGCAGAACGAGGTGATAAGCCAGCAGCTGTCGGTTATCTTCACCCAGTGCTACGGGCCCTTCCCCATCCCTAAGCTGACAGAGATCAAGAAGAAACAGACCTCGCGCTTAGGTAAGAGAGCCGGTTAAAAATAGTGGCTGCTCCTCAACGCTCTCCTGTGCTTCCTGCGCTAAAGGAAGCCGAGTGACGAGGGAGTGACGGCAGGGTCTGAATCACAGTGGGAAACCAGGGGATTCTTGTTTTTCTGGGGGGGGGGGGTTTGTCTCCCACTTTGGCGAGGTCGGAGATCACATGTCAATCAAGCTGATTTAATACGAGGAAACATGTTCCTGGTCTTTCTTCAGCAGCTTTTATAAACTCTCTCGTTCGGCCCTTTAAAATCACAAAAAGGCAAATGTTAATTACATTAATATCACTCCACTTTATTGACTAATACAACAATTTATTCTCAACATTTGGGAAATATCACAGTGTAATTAAATTCTTTGTTCAGTTTTTCAGAATTGAAACACCCCCGACCCAAGATTAACCCTTATCTTCTTCAGCAGCTCAAAAACTGTTTTATCGGCTCGATGCTTCGTGATTTTCATTTAATGAGAATTGTTGATGAAGTGAAGACGTTCAGATTTCTGCTGACAGCAGCTAAAAAAACATGTTTAATTACAACTGATCTTCATCTGCTGCATGATAATCACCTGTGACTGACCCTCCCAAATCTGCTTCATAACATTTTTAACAATAACAGAATGAATGTATTTCCTGATGCATGGCCACTGTAATACAACACATTAATACTTTGTAGTAACTCCAGTTTTCTGTCATGTTTGTCACAGTTCTAGGTTTTACCACTTATCTACATGAGGTTTTAACACGGTCTGCAGAGAAGAATAAAATACCTAAAGAAGAAGTGAAAAAAAGTTTGTTTTATAATTATTTGTTTAATTATTTTACACATGAAGCCGAGGCGTCTGTGTGACTCCGAAGCACAGAGAAGGAAAACGATCTGCAACAAACAGTTTATCCTCCAGAGTTCTTTAAAATTTTGAACCTTCATGGTCTCGGTTTGTTTTCCAAGCAGATATTTTTTGTTCCCACGTCACTGATGATGTGATTTATCAGTTTAATCTGGTATTAAAAGCTCCTTTGAAGTCGGGAAGGTCACAGACATTTCCACATTTCCATTTTTTTTCTTTTTATTTTTCAGATGTTGTTTTTAATTAGAGCAAGAGGAAGCTGTGAAAGCCTCAGTGACTGTGCTGCAGCACCACCTAGTGTCTGTTTATCAACAGGGTGAAAATACAATGACAAACGGTTTGTTATTTTGTGTGTGAAGACGATTAAAGCTTGAAAAATCTTTGACAGCTAATTAATTCATCACAGTACTCAAGGATGCTCTTTGAGACGCATCTAAAAAGCAGCGGATATCAAATCCAAATTGGCTGCGTTTTTACAATTCCTCTCAAATGGAAATAGTTGTATTTCGATAACGTGGCGCTGATCGCTAAGTGATGAATCGCCCCGAGAGTAATTAATGACCACATTAGCTTAATCTTCTGCTGTTTGCTGTTCTGCATCCACGCTGTAGGAGACGTGAATAATGATGCATCATTACAATGTTTTTATTGAGTTTTCATTGTCATCATCTTTCCTTTTTTTTCAGACCCTCACTTCCTGAACAACAAGGAGATGTCGGACGTTACTTTCCTGGTGGAGGGGAAACCATTTTATGCACATAAAGTTTTGCTGTTTACAGCGTCACCCAGGTAACCGGAACATTTCGCCCTTATGTTTATTGCTGCATTTTTTTTTTTTTTTTGTGTCTTTTATCTTTATTTTTTTCCACGTACAAAACAGCTGTGATGTCCCCCTGAGTTCTCCTCTGTCATCCAGGTTCAAGTCGCTGCTACAAAACCGACCAGCAGCAGAAAACACCTGTATTGAAATCAGCCATGTCAAGTACAATATATTCCACGTAAGAACTTTATTCTATTACCTGCTAATAAAAGTCCTCAAATCGACAATCAACACATTACAAATATATATTCCTGAAAGAGTTGTGACCAGGATGTTTTACTGTGTGCAGGATTATTTTATTTAAATAAAGTATGTGATGACAGCTCTGTTTCTAAATGACCTCACACACTCAGTCTGATAGTTTCCGTTCTGTTATTTCTCCCCATGAAAAGAGCATCACATTGGTTTTAATCTGGAGCTGAAAATAGTTCCCAACAAATGCATTTCCTCCAGTCTGAGTAACGTTTGCTAAAATAAATAGATAAATAAATAGACAGGATATGGAAGTCAGAAAGTATTTTCATGGGATTTGTTTGACGATAACAAAAACGTTGAATGTAGGTGCAGATACTGATTTCCTGTATCTGTGACGAGCTACAGGTGTCAGCTACATCAGCCTGGTTGGATTTATCTACTGCCATCTACTGATTATTGGTTTTTATCATCAATTGATCTGTTGGTTATTTTCCAATCAGTAGTTTAAACTGCGGTGTGTCAGGAAATCGTTAAATAGGATCCAAGGTGACTCACCTAATGATTAATAACAGAATAATTAACTTTCTGTGAGTGAGTATTGATGAGCTCTGGAATCAGTATCTAAACATCAATATCTTAACCTTTTATTTGTCGATACTAGTGACGAGTTCGGGATGTTTTTATTACTTTAAGTAAATGTTCCTGAGCCAAACCTGAAATGTATTAAATCTAAATGAGTCATTTCAAGTTAATTTCCTTTATATTAATTAAATTTGGATTCAGAAAAACTCCCACAACCAAAACAGTAAAGATTAGTAACATTACAAAACTAAAAGAAATGTAGATTATGATACAGACTGAAGCCTGTTGTGTTGTGTTTCAGCTGGTCATGCAGTATCTGTACTGTGGAGGCACCGAGTCGTTGCACATACGCAACACTGAAGTTATGGAGGTAAGACAGACTTAACCGACGCCTGCTGAGCGACAGCGCTGGTATTAGCGTTTCTAATCCCGAGTCCTGTGCCTCATTCTGTGCGGCTGTACTGTTCCCCCGCAGCTCCTGTCTGCAGCCAAATTCTTCCAACTAGAGGCCCTTCAGAGACACTGTGAGATCATCTGCTCCAAGAACATCACCACCGAAACCTGCGTGGACCTCTACAAACACGCCAAGGTGAGCACTTCCTTCTGGGAACAGATTAAATTATTTGTCAAGTTGTCGTAAAACAGAGCAAATATGTTCCTGTAATAAACTCTCACACACTCTCACTAACAGGCCCCTGTGGATTCATAAAAATGTGATATTAAATATTGATGAAACACTCACACTGCCTGTTACAGCTGTTTTTAAAAGCCGCACTAATCAATAGTTTTATGTGACGACGGATCTAAAGACAGTGTAATGTGAAAGGTGTCGCTTTTCATTTTCCCGTTATCACCCGGCTCCGCTCGCCTCTGCAGATGTTTAGCATCTTCAGTCTCATTGTTTTGGTTTTAACAGGCAATAACTTCAGTGTTTGAGTTCAGGTTCGCTCCCATTGCTCTCACAGTGATGCGTTCAGGGAACGCTCTGTAAAAACTGATTGGTTTTAAAGTGTCCTATGTTCCCAGGAGTGCAGGAACAGCTTTCTGAAAGCTTCGGCCTCCAAACCTTTTTCTCTCTTAGTCACTGTTTGTATCTGACGTGTGACAGTTGAACCTGCTGGCCTTGTTGCTGTGAGTATTTCTGTGAATTCTTTAAATGGAGTAGTTGTCCATTTTCTTTTTCACCATTTTCTCACTGTTCTTCTTGAATCTGCGGCGTCTTTTTGTTTGTCTGTTGTTCGTAGTTTCACCTCGGGATTAATTGGCACTTTTTGAGGAGAAAGATTCTTTTGTTTGTCGTTTTGACCTCGAGTGACCTTCAGTTCACTGTCACAATTTCACCTTTAGTAAAGTAAATGATTTCACTTTAAATGCAATTTAGTTTTCAGACTTTGGTTTTGGGGACCAGAGAGGGAACGACTTTATTATTTATGCTGTGCTCCTGCCCCCCCAAATTATTGCACTTTTTCTGGACTTTCTGTCATGAAAATGATCCGATTTTAATGTTTTCATTAAAGCCGCAGCATGAAGAATTTGAAAATGTCTGACTTTGGCGCCTTCGAGCTGCAGCATCAATGAGCTGAAAGAAACAACAACGCTGCACCTTTCATTAAGATTGTCTCAAACACATTTACACGTAGTTGTTTTAATGCAGCTTCCAAAGCAGTTAACCGCTCTCTTCGCCATCTTCGTTTTTTTCTTGCAGTTCCTTGGCGCCACGGAGCTCACGGCTTTCATCGAGGGCTATTTCCTGAAGAACATGGTGCTGCTGATCGAACTCGACAGCTTCAAGCAGCTTCTGTACGAACCTCCCCCCGCCGAGAGCCCCGCGTCCAGCCCCGGCATCTGCTCCGACATCCTGCTCGACCTGGAGAAGACTCTGGCCACGCGCATCCACTCCATCCACCTCTCCACCTCCAAGGGCTCCGTGGTGTGACGCCGTCCTCCTCCGGAGCGCTCCAATCCAGCCGCAGCATCCATGTAACACCATCACCAGTGTCCCGCCATTACAGCCCCCCCCCACCTCCCTCCCACCTGGTCCCAGCCCCACTGCTGAAGAGGAGTTTTTATGTCAGGGATTCCCTTTAATTCTGCCCGTTGCAGCCAACGGAGGGGTTCATGTTGGCGTACGAGACGAAAGCGGAGAAACTTTTCTCGCTTCGTCGGAGGCTTGAACTCGTCGTCCTGATGGCTCCCACTGATCACATCACACCCCATACAGTTAAAAAAAAAAAAAACTGTCACACAAACAATAAAGTGACCTGACCCAGCAGTATCACTTAGACCTAACCATGATTATAAAACTTTCTATCGTATTTCATATAGAATACATGCATGAAATACATACTGTACACCTTTTTTGCTTAAAAGGTAGAGTAGAATTTTAACTCAATAAAAGCAGCTTTCTCATCATCTCTGATATGAGACTTCAGTTTACAAATAACATCACTGTATGGAAGTGGATGCCATCGCAGTAGAAAGTTTCACACATGCCAAAACATAAATATAATCCTACTATACAACCAATAAAAGTGACTCGTAGCAATGCCAGCAGACAGATTTTAGGCGGACTTGTTTGAACTTCTTTCCATTTCATTCTGTCACTTCTATGTTGGATTCGTTTCACTGTGTTATATATCTACTGTGTGCAGAGGCCAAACTGATCACAGGAACTTCCACCGTGGCCGACACCGCAGCGCTGATTCAGACTCGAGGCGGCCCACTCAGTGAAATCTATGCTGACGTACGCTTGAAACACGGATGTCCAACTGGGAAATTAACTTGTGGTAACTCCACGAGCACTGTCGGGTTTATTTCTTTTTATTTTTTTTATTTTTTATTTTATTTTTCTTTTGCATGACACCTCCTCCACTGAGCTGCCCTGATATTGCTTTTTATGCAGAGCTTACTTCACGAACCAATTTCGCCAAAAAAAAGGGGAAGTGAGGGAAAACGCTGCTTATTAACTTTGTATCTACTGCAAAACAGACTGGACTGAGCCGGGTCTGGAGATGGATTTTGACAGGGAATTTCTCTTAAAGATATTTAAAGCAAAGTGTAAATACGTCCTGAAAGTCATCGTGCTGGTCGTTCTTTTTATTTTTCTTTTGTAAACTGATGTACAGTATTCTCCTACACTCGCTTGGCTGAAGACAACAGTCTCATTGAATGTGCTCCCTGAACAGTTTGTTCCTGCTGTATGTCTCTGTTTATGCAAAGTTGCATGTTTAATCTGTTTCGTACGACCCCTCCCTCTCGCCGTAGGTGTGCTGTCTGTGTAGATGGGTAGGGCTGAGTAGGATGTTGATTGTTCCAGTTGAAGTCCAATCGAAGGACGTTCCTTCACATCGTTTCGCTGTTTCTGATACATTCCAAATGATCAGGGTAGATCTCTGTCACCTTTTGTTTTTAAATTTCACCTCATCTGAATTTATCAGTAACAAGCAGCACTGGATTTATTAGAGACGCAACGTTAACAGACAAACGTGACCCAAAAAATCCGCCTGTTTTAAAACTAAATAAATACATAAAGTCGAAAACTGGGCAAAAAGAAAAAATTGGAAAAGTTGGTGGATAAAAATCGATTAAAGCTAAAAGTTCATTGGAGATCATGAAAACATTTCATCATGTTATCCACATTGTTTTTGGAGGAATTAGCTCCACCAGCTGTTTATCTTGATGTTGCCCAACTCCCAACATCTGCACAGGAGTAGTGGATGAAACAGCTGGTTGAATCGTCGGTGCAGAAGAGTCACAACTGTTTTTGATTGAAGGAAAAGAGGGAGAAGTTAACTAAGGAGTATTTCAGAAATGATGTTTTGTGTTGAACGTTGAACTTAAAGATTACAGTTTGGAAGAAACTGAGAAACACAATCTGAAGCTTTAAAGAATTTAAATAAAGCTAAAACAAAGGCGGAACAAAATCCCAAACACCTGAGCCAAAGACCCGTAGAGGAAAAAATGAAAATCTTTTCTTTTTTTTCAAAATAAAAGATGCAAAATAAACAGATTTTATATGTTTAAAAAAAGTGAGTAGAGAGGCAGATCAGACGATAAAAAAGTCCAAGTTTCATTTGTATTCTATTAATTTTGACATTCTGGTGTTTACATCAGTTATTGATGATGTATTGGCTCAGGTGTTTTGAGAATTTGATTGGTTGTTCCAGCCTGTGGCTTTAGTGTAGAGACGTGTTGTGTTCGTATTGTCCGTTTGACGCCTGAGATGTTGCGTCTGTAATGAACCCGGTGCTGAAAGTATTCACACATTTGACTTTTTGTTTCATGTTAATGACATTTTTCCTCCACACCTGCCCGCCTGCTGTGCATTTAGATAACGCCTTGGTTTCCGGTTCCGGAAAAGGACCAAATGTTAAAGCGGACTCCCTCTGGAGTTTAAAGTCGCTCGATCTAAATCGTTTAATAAAATCTGAAGAATCCCCGTTTGACCCGACCATGACCTTCTCGCTCAGACACAACACTTCTTGATTTAGGAAGAAACCATACGGTCTATTTTATGAATGTAACAATGCAACAAAAGTCGGATATTTACAAAATGTGCAACGTCTCCAGTCCAGCAACAAAACCAAAAGAAGATGCTT
Organism: Seriola lalandi dorsalis; assembly: GCF_002814215.2. Classification (NCBI taxonomy): domain Eukaryota; kingdom Metazoa; phylum Chordata; class Actinopteri; order Carangiformes; family Carangidae; genus Seriola; species Seriola lalandi. The sequence goes on from NW_019525152.1 coordinate 276,320, forward strand.
CCCTCTGTTTCTAACAGCTTACAATGCAAACGTCTCGAAAGTGTCCTCATAGTTTGTGGTGGTTGTTTCTACATGAATCTGACTGTACCTTCAGAGAACAGACAAAGCTTATGACTTCAGATATTGTAGCACACTCAAAATTACTTAAATATTTGTTTTGGGCCAAAAAAAAATACAGTCTAAGAGAGAAGAGAAACATATAGGAATATACGAGCTGGTTTTAAGTTCTGTAAATAGTTACAGAAAGTGAAATATAGATATTATCCTACGACTTTATTTTCTTACCTACATACATAGCACTATATATTTTATTTTACATTCCACAGCTATTTTGTTTTACAAAAGTGAAAATGATTATATAAAAAGATGCTTTAAAGTTTTGAAATCAAGCAATATTTCCATCGGACTGTATTATTTTGACGAGTACAATGAATAATATGCCACAGGATACGGAGCTATAATATAAATGTGAATTGAAAGACACATAACGGACAAACGAGTGACTGAAAAAAGCCTGAATATATTCTTTTTCTTTGTATTCTTGTGACATCCCACCGTGTGTTTTATTTTAAATGTATTTCACTCATTTTAAAAGACTATTTCTACCGTATAGACTGCCAGTCTGTTGATTTTACCCTGATAGCTTTTCACTGAAGCTGTTACTTAGACTAGACTCTGGTTGAGAAACATTCACTTTTACTGCATAAACTGAATCATTACACACGCCCACACATCTGAAACTTACTATTTAAATGTGAAATGTAACTTAAAGATGCAAACCGTTTTGTCTCCGCAGAGGTAAAAAGGTTCATAATGATGTCAAGCACTTTTTGTGCTAGTGTTACTGTAGCCTCACACAATCAGAAGCATTAGTATTTGAACTGTAAGCTTAGGTTTGAGTCTCGTTGTGACCAACAGCAGCTGAATATGGCTTTAACATTACCAGATGAGAGACTTGAAGCTTGTCTCTGTTTCTATCAGTCTGAATGTTATGTCATTAGCAATAGACGAACTTTAGCTTGCCCCCACCACCACCACCACCCCGCCCCGCCCCACCTGTACTGGCGCTTTTGATTCGAAACTGGGTCAAAGCCGTAGAGTAAATGTCGGTTCGCATGGCTCTTCTTGTTTAATGTTGTTGAGAATGTGCTCTGTACACCAGCTCTGTTGAACAGGACTCTCCCCCTTTAGTTGTCTGAGCATTTATTTGCCTGCGTATTTGTTCCTGGTAATAAACAACGATTTCTCCTAGAAGCAGTGGAAACATGCATGGGCTGTTCACTAGATTTCAAATCCACGTGGGGGATGAACTTTTTGCAAATTCTTTTTCTTTTTCTTTTTTTTTTTCCTTTGATGAGAACATGTATATTGTACAAAATATATATATATATATGAAATATAAATTATACATGGTGTGAGAAGCAGGGATGTGGTGGAGTATAACAACAAAGAGGAATGTTACACTCGTGCTACAGTTTCTGTCGTTCCATGACATGCTTTTGTGGACAGCTAATAAACGACCACAGTTTAAACCGTATTTTGTTTGTGCAGTATTTAAACTGTCGGATGAATTTGACATGAACTGATGCTGATATTCACGGTACGTTGGGGGGAGGAAACCTCTAATCTTTTGTGATCTCCAGCTGGTAAAAACTTTCTTTCTTTTCCAGTCAAATATCTCAACGAGACGACACAGATTTTGGTGCGTTCATGTTCCCCGGAGGATGAATCCCGTGACCTTTCATCCCGTGACCTTTCATCCCGTGACCTTTCATCTCCTGCAGATACTGATGTTTTTAGTTGGTGTTTACTGCTGCATATGGTTTTCGGGTTGTCCTTCCCGTTCCCGTGAGCACGGTATCTCAGTAACACCTTGACTGAACTTCCACAAATTTGGTACAAATTTTCCACCGGACTCAAGGATGAACTGATTTGATTTTGAGGGTCAAAGGTCAAAGGTCAGTGTGTCCTCACAAAATGTGGTTTTGAGCTTGTGAACGCAATATCTCCAAAACTCCTCAAGGGAGTCCCTTCAGATTTTGCACGAATGTTCATTTAACTCAAGGATGAATTGCTTAGATTTTGGTGGTCAAAGGTCAAAGGTCAAGGTGATCCCAGAAAACACTTTTTAGCCATTTCTCAAGACTTCAAACAGCAATTATGACAAATTTCACACAACTGTTTTAATATTTTATACGACTCTGGATAAACAGGGATGTAACCTGAAACTAGTCCGAGTGGCGGAGGGATACGACCACGAGGAGGTGATTCTAGTTGCTAATTATTTTTGTGTGACCAAATCAAAAATCAAGCAAGAACTTTTGGACTTCAGCTTTCATCAATGTTTTATTCATTTCTTTACAATGAGCATTTACAAGCTCACAGAGCAACTAGAACAGCTGTGGACTCTTCAACTTGCATTACTGTCAGTACAGTTACTGCAACTTCCATGAAAAGACCAAAACAAACTGTATTACTCCACTGACTGAGGCGCACAGCAACAAGCCCATTTAATCCTTAAAAAACAGGTCACAAATAAGAAGTTTAAGTTTTTAAAAAGGATTAGTAAATTCCTAAAACAGCTGAGCACAGTAGTTTCTAACACAGTTTCATAAAAAAAGAGTAAACAGTGCATTTGTTGGGTACTATTTTCAGCTGTGGATTAACACACATTTAGTGCTCTAGTGAGTATTTCCAGCAGCAGCTTCAGTGTATAACCTAAAGTGATAATGAAGGAACATTTCGCCCAGTGCAAACGTGTTGTTAATAGTACAGGACAACACTGGAGCTCTATAACACAGAACATTAAGATACACGGTGGCTTTAGATACACAGATCAAATAACAGTTGGTTTATGTTGACAGCAAGATAAAAATAAGAAAGAAAATAAATAACAATATCAAATATCACCAGACTCATACTTTAAGAAATAGATGACCAAACTCAGAATGACAGACATTCAGTTTTAATTTAAAAGCCATCATGAGGAGGAGGGAGGGGAATATGGAGCAATAGCTCACATAAAAGGTGTGTGGCAGCTGATGGACGAGGAACATTTAATCTTGCACTGTTTATTTGTAAGAAAAGCTCATAAATAAACACTCATGCAAACAATTTTTTATCAAATAATGGCAAATGCTTCTTGTAGGAGTCCCTATATTTGATTTGATCTACAGTTTAAAGAATAAAAGACATTTAAACATTGTAAAACTTACTATAATATAATAGTATATACAGTAACAGAGAAATCACAGATGAAAGCCGTGAGTTTGGAATAGCTTTGTTCTTTTACAAGGACACTGCAGCATCCCCTGAATAAAAATGTGAACAAATCTGGCTGCAGCCCAGCACCAGGGTGTTTTATCAGTCCCTTCACTTCAACCCAGCAAATGACTGGAGATACTGAAAGTCATGACAGCTCCCTCACAAAGCCAGCGGACTGTCTGCTGTCAGGCTGATGAAGAAATACAAGGTCATAAAAAAGTCTGGAGGAGAGTTTGGCTGTGATTCAAATTATTTTTTTTTTGGGGGGGGGGGTCCTTCTCTCTCTCTCTCTCTCTCTCTCTCTCTCTCCACAAAGATACACACTGCACAGAAGATACTGAAGGAAAGAATGATACCACTGTAGTCATGCAAGTTAAATTACACTTATTTATTTATATATGTGAGTAGATAAATTAGGTTTACAACGAGGCCATTTCGAATTGTCTTCTGGTTTTCTTTACACCACAATAAATGAATATGTCTCTATTTAATATCACATATTTTGTTGCTGAAGTAAAGTTAGTCTGGCCTTTCCTGATGGTTTGTGGTTTTAGATTCTTTCCTCTCCACTTTGGTCCCCTTCTTCTTCTGCTTACACATTTATTCTGAGTTTAAACACTCAACAGACAGCATGCAATCACTAAAACAATAATTTATCAAGATGCTTAAAGAGTTAAATGACTTATTTAACCTTTCTTTCTAACAAATAGGAAGAATTTGCTGTATTGGCAACTGGAGATGTTTGTCTTGGAATAAAATCTTACAAAATAAGTGTCATATTTACATTTTTATACAAAAGAAATAATTTACATGAAATGTCTCTGAGGTGGTTTTACTTTATGTGATGTGCTTGAAGTATGTTTCCTGGCACATTTGTATGTGTTTCTGAAAGCTGATATAAAGTTTCCTTAAAAATGTTAGTGCCACATTGAATAAAACATGAAACATGATTACAAACAGTAGATATTTGACTAAATTTAATAATTATATTTTTATATTTATACCAAACAGAAAGAATGTGTTGTATTTTCTACTGAAGACGCCTCTTCGCATTAAATGTTTGGGCTCATTTCCTCATATGGCCACTAGGGGGAGTACAAACCAAAACTACTTTATGTATGCTTGACATTTCACAGACGAAGAAGAGAAACAGCTTTCCTTTGCTGCCAGGCCCAAAGTTGGTGTAATTGTCACGCACAGTAGTTTTCTTGATTGAAATTAACTAAACAGATGGCTCGGCAGGTCGTGTGGGGAGACATGTACCCGTAAAAGCCCGCGGCAACTGAATGAGACGTAAATTAGTGACTACGCCTGCGCACACCTATCAGAATATCGAGCCGCCCTTCCTCCCCGCCGCCAACTTGCACCGCAGGGTCGGGCGGACGTCGACTCACAACAACCCCGAGTTGATTTGCTTCGCTAACTGAACACTTTACGAGTTAAAATGGAGAGTCCTCAACGCGCCGAAAACGGTAAGCTGAAGATAATTCAGACAAGTGTCACCCACAGTGAGATATCACGTTTTCTTTTGGATTGTGTGCGCCCGATTTTGAACATGGCGTACCCCGCTCTGAGATGGCGGTGGCTTTGTGCTGCGTTACAGCGCCAAAGAGCTGATGTGTGCTGTAGTCAAGGGAAGGAGCTTAACGGCAGCTAAGCTAGTTAGCAAACAGTCAGTCCTGATATTATTTATCATAACATAAACGCTTTAACTTGACAGTCAGTGGCAGTTCACTGTCCACGTAGATCAGATAGCAGCTGAAAATGAGCGCTGTAACGGCTGACAGGTGCTGCATTCGCGGGCTTCAACTAGCTAATGGCTAAAAACAAAAATACAAAACAGCTAGCGCCTGAAAGTCGGACAGGCTTTAAAATAGACATACAGCCACACGTTTACTTAAGCAAAATATCAAAACGAATAGCGATGTCATTTCAAAAGAAATGCACCACCTTTACCATTTTCACACTACTTGGATAGCATGGAAAGTCACCTCCGTTGCAGCCATGTTTACCACTAAGTTGGAGCGCTAATGTGCTGTGAGTCGTTATTACGACACACGTGCCAGTCCCTGAAGGCAACCAGGCTGTGTAGTGGATGGCCCACCAGGAGCCTCAAAAACCAGAGGTTCACTGTTGGTTAGTTATTGTGGTGGTATCGCTAATTATACTTTTGTTTGGGAATGTTAAACCAGCAGACCAGGTTTTGGAGCCATGTGACAAAATCTAGGTTTCATACTGACATTATTTCAGGTAATATTGGGATCAACTTGGACATATTCCCAAATAAATATGACTAATCAAATAGCTGCATACTAATTAACATACATTTGAGCTGAGCAGGATGGTGGTTGGGCTTTTTGGGGTTGTACACAAAGAATGATAAAGCTCTCTATGTAATCCGAGGTATTTGATTAGTATATGAAGGCTACAGGGTTTCCCACATCTTGTTTCTGACCCAGGGTCACCAAGCAGAATAATCTGGTAATGGTTGTGCTGTAAAATAAGTGATGTGTCCTATTTTTAGAGTTAATTTGCATAATTGTGGTGCAAAGAGAAGCTTCCAGAAATTGCTGTCACCTTTGTTGTGACTAGTGTTTGTTTTTTCAGGCTGATATAAACCTGGATTGACAAAAGCTGGTATTAAATGCCAGTTCACCTCCAGAAACATTACACTAAGGCTGCATTAAGGATTATTTCATTATTGTTTGATCAGCTGATTTTTTTTTTCTCGATTTATAATTGATAACTCATTGTGCCTGTAAAATGTCAGGAAATATTGAAAGATGCCTGTTATCATTTCCAAACCTAAAGTTAGTTCATTGTCATATATGAGAAACAAGATATTTTTTTTTGTTGCAATTGATTAATTGATACATTCATTAGACTAAACATAGGCTCACGGAAACAGCTAAACTTAAAACTGAAAGTAAATCATAATTATTAGAATTAAACATATCTGTACAGAAAGTAATATAAAGTGTATATGAAGAATAAAGTTTAATATTAAACACTTCCTGTTACAGACTTAGACTTCAGGAGAGATACAGAATGTTGATGCAGTCAGACACAGACGTAGAAAGTAAACAAAAGGATTTGCTGCTATTTGTCCTTTAATAAAAGCCCAGTGCTCATAAAACATCAGCATATCCATGGACTCTGAGCATATTTCTGTGTAATCACATGCACATTGTGATATATTTTCCAGATCATCCCCTTCTGCTGCCGTCTCTGCGTCTCTTCATACCCCCGCTGCGCCTGGCGTCTGCAGCCATGTGGCAGGTGGTGCAGAGAGGAAATGTGCACGACTATGGGATGGTGGAGGAGTTCATCAGCACTGTGACAGAAATTGTACCTGAACTACTGAATGCAGATCAGAAAGCTCAGCTCCTTCTGGGCCTCAGAGCACGGGTAAGACTGTTTGAGTGTTTAGCAGAAAGTTTTAATGATTCAAAAGGAAACTCAGGGGAAGGGCGGAAAATGACAACGGCAGCAGTTTGGTTTCTCCCCTGCAGATGTTAAGCTGTCAAAACAAAGTGTACAAACCTATTGTTATGCATTCTAGCAGTCACCTTGATACACTTTTTTGTAATGGCTATAATAATACCAACACCACATCAAAATTCAAAGCACCTGTATGTCTCATCTGAATGTTCCCGCTCTGAATCCTATAATATGCTGTATTCACCTTGAGGTGAAATCATATGTTGCAGGTGGTTCTTGAGTTGTGTCAAGCCGAGCAGATAACTGACAGAGAAACCATCGAGCTGCACCTGGAACAGATCAAAACCCTCGTATCCACTTGGGCAGCGCAGGTTAGTTGCAGGTCTGAAGCATGTGTCATATTTTACATCCAATTATTTTTCTTTCTTCTTAAACTACAACTGTTTTGTTTTTGGGTTTTTTTTCCAGCCATGTTTTGCAGAGGTTGTGTTTCCAGAGTCGAACTTTGTGGATCAGATTGAATTGTTGTTGAAAGACTCTGAAGAGAAGGAGAAGTTTTTCCAGGTTTGTGATTTTTTTAATGTTTAAGTGTCCCACAAACATGTGATATGTACAGTTGCTGTTAATTTTTCTTCAACAGTGATTTTATATCTCTCTCTCTCTCCCTCCCTCCCTCCAGGATGTCTTCCCGACAGATTTTGGGCCTGAATACGACAGCGCTCTGCAGGTGCTAATGCTTGATTTCCTGTCCAGACTGGAGAAGCTTCTCCCAGTACCAGACATCCAGCAGGTACTGGAACCTATGTGGGACACTAACCCTTGAGTAACCGGTTAGTTTGTCACCCACCATAAAAAAAATAATGAGGGGAACCTGGTTGTAGGCAGAGTAAACATTCGGTTTATGTTAATTCTCTGTCATGATTGAAGTTGAAAGTAGGACACTGGATTATTCTTCAGCACATCAATAAAGCAGCACAACATATTCTCTAAGGTTTGTTACTGTAATCCTCTGTCTCTTCTGTAGACGGCGTCCATGCTCTGCGCTGTCCCATCTGCCCTGGAGGAGTGTGTGCACTCAGTTCCTGACCTGCAGCATCTGAAAGCTGTGCTCCTGTATCACACAACACTCGGACATTTCGATTTATCTGGTGAGTCTCATCTGCGCTGCCTGTATTGTCTTTGTCTGTGGGTCAAATATGCAAAAATACATCTGATTTTATCCCTTAAATTACTGGTAAATGAGTTTGTTTACATGCACTTCAGTATCCAGATAATGAGCAGATGAAAACCTTTTCCTGGTTTCTCAAAACCTGAGATTCAGCTGAAATACTTTGAAGGAATCCATCATGTTTTGAGTTAGTTTGATAAACCAAACCAAGATTAATAAAAGCTCAGGAGATCAGTCGAGTCGGGTTTATTTCATGACTTTGAAACACAGACCTGAGACGCGCTGTGATTCACAATGAAGAAAACAGACTAAATGAATATCCTCAAAGTTGATTAAAAAAAAAAGAGAGGAGGGCAGTGTTAGGTGTCCAAGAAGAAAAAAGAAAACTGTGGAGATGCAGACAGTGAGGTTCATTTTTATATTAGTCAGAGGTAAATTACTTCTCCAGTAATAATAAATCAAGCTCGCTGCAGTTTATACTTTATAACGGATCTGTAGAGGGAAATCAGCAAAACAGCTGAAGAAAATCTCACACATGCCATTGTATCTGAAAATAGGTTCATGTCTTCACTCTCTAGCACTAATGTGCATGTCAGCGTACAAAATGAAATGATGTTTATACCTTATAATGGGATTCTTCTTCTCCACACAGATGAAACTCAAACCATTCCGTCTTCTTTTGGGAATTGCATCCTCTCTTCATTGTCCCTCCCTCAGCTGGAGAAGGTTGTGATCGATGCGGATCAAATACAGCTACAGCCTCCATCAGAGCAGATGCAGGGGTGTATGACTGTCCAGGTGGAGGGTGAGACTGTGACTCTGTTGGACTACATACAGATTGAACAGCCGTTGGTTGAGCCTGACATTCAGGAGGAAAATGAAGTGAACGAGGAGGAGACAGCCGGAGAAGGGACAGACGAGGACGTTGGTGACGCCTTAAAGCCAGCAGCTTTTCAACCACTAAAACAAAGCAAGAGGCTGCAGCTAAAAAGAAAAGCTTTAAAAGAGAATGACTCGTTGACAGCTAAGAGGCAAAGAAAGAAATACCCCAACAATAAGACGTGTCCTGTGTGCAATAAGACATTCCTTCGGGCTGCGGCCATGAGACGACACCAGGAAATTCATTCTGAAAATCGGGATCTCAGGTACAAGTGCGCAAACTGTGACAAACGATTCAGGGACCATTACGACATGAACCGACACAACATGCGCGTTCATGAAAAGGAAGAGCTGAGCAGCAACTCTAAAGAAGAAGACCCAGGGGATCCCAGCACCTCTGACATGATGTCAGAAAACAAAAACTGCGGTCTGTGTGGGAAGTATTTTGCCCGCCGAGTCGACATGGATCGCCACATGAAGTCCCACTCAGAGGACCGACCGTATAAATGTTCTTTCTGTGAGAAGAAATTCAAGAATCCTTATGTCTTAAAGAGACACCAGAAGGAGATTTGTAAGAGCAGAGAGCTGAAAAAGCCAAAGAGGAAAGAGACACAGCGACCAAATCCACAGCCGCCTTCAGAGGGGTCGACGGAGGGTAAAATCTGCCCCATCTGCAGCAGGATCTTACCTTGCACCGCAGACATCGCAAAGCATTTACGGTCTCACTCGGAAGAGCGTCCTTTCATTTGCGTCACTTGCGAGAAGGGTTTCAAGTACAAGGACACATTGAAGAAGCATCAGATCATTCACGGCCACGAGGGGATCAGAGAGGAGCAGAGCAAGACAGTGGAACAGATTTTGGCTGAAGCAGACACTCGCAATTGTGACGACACTAGTAGCCTTGATAAAAAAGAAAGTAATCTGGAGGTGCCCACGGACACAACCGAGGAGTCCCCGTCTGCACCTGTGCAAAAAGTCAACAAAAAAGCCCTGAAAGTGTGTCCTGTGTGTTCCAGGGCGTTCGACAGTGTCAAAACACTAAACAGGCACATACAGTGTCACACGGACGATCGGCCGTATCATTGCGTCCACTGCAAGAAGCGTTTTAAACACATGCACGGGCTGAAGCGACACCAGATTTACGCCATCTGTCACAAGAAAATCACACGGTTCTTGTGGAAAAAGGAGCCGAGGGCGGGGCCCAGCCAAAGCGAAATGACCAGCGCCGACACCCAACAGGGGCAACCGCTGAAGATACCCGTGTGGTGTTCAAACTGCGGCAAACACTTTGAATACCTGTCGGCTTTGAAGGAGCACCAGGAGAACGTGTGCAAAGTGGACGTTAGGGAAATCATGAAATGTGACAACTGTGGGAAAGAGTTCAAAAGCATGACCATGCTCAAAGTGCACCAGAGGATCCACAACCCGCTTTACTGCAAAGAGTGCGGGAAGATACTGGCGAACGAGGCCGCCTTCGAGAGGCACAAACTGATGCACAGGCCGATGCAGTGCACGATGTGCGACAAGACTTTCACCTTGCTGAGACGCTTGAGGGAACACTACGACAAGCAGCACAACTTCACCGGCCCGTATCCCTGCGCGCAATGTGACAAGACCTTCATCCAGCTGTCCTACCTCGCCATCCACCAGAGAATCCACAAAGGAGAGTTCCCTTACATTTGTAACCTGTGTCCAGAGAAGTTCAGGTCGTCCAACTGTCTCACGGTTCACCTGAGGAAACACACAGGGGAGAAGCCCTTCCTGTGCTGGCAGTGTGGGAAGTGTTACCGCTCAGCCTCAGAGCTCACGGTCCACATGGGAACCCACTCTGAGGAGAAACCCTGGGCGTGCTCAGACTGCGACATGACTTATCGCACAAGGCTGCAGCTGACGAACCACATCGAACAAATCCACATGGGCGTCCGGTATCCCTGCAACAGCTGCGGGAAGCAGTTCATGAAAGAGACGTCGCTGAAGAGGCACGAGCTCATCCACACGGGCGAGAGGCCTCACCAGTGCACCGTGTGCGGGAAGACCTTCCTGACCGCCAACGAGCTCCGGCTGCACAACAGGTACCACACCGGCGAGCGGCCGTACAAGTGCGAGGTGTGCGGCAAAGCCTTCATCCAGTCGGGATATTTGAAGTCACACATGCGCATCCACACGGGAGAGAAGCCGTTTAAATGTGACATATGCGATAAAGGCTTCAGGTTGTCGTATCACATGAAGAAACACAGGCGGACTCACGCCGGGAAGCCAAAGAGCTACATATGTGAGGAGTGTGGGTTAGCGTTCCTCCAGAAAAAATCCCTCTGGGAACACTCGCTCACTCACGCCGTGAAAATCGAACCTTCATTCCCTGATGAAGTGGAGGTCGTACTGCAGTAAAAAATCCTTTTGTTTTAATGCAGTTTGTTTTCTTTTATACAATGATGAAGTTTTCTCATGTGGTCACCAAAAATACTCACAAATACATTTCCTGGTTATTAATTTGTTATTTGATTTTGACCAATCTGTAAGTTATTTCTGTTCCCGTTGTCGCTTCACTGTTGATTCACATGTTCTGTGAGGCATATTGATGATCTATAAGGCATGTGTATGATTTCTGCTTACAATGCTTTATGAAATAAAATAAAATCATGAGTTCAATTCTTGCACTCTTCGTTTTTAAGTGAAGCTTCTGTAAAGATTGACAGAAGTTTTAAGTAACTTCTAGTTTCTCCAGTTTCAGAATCTGATTCTTCATTTTATATTAAATGATTTTGGCTGCAAACTGTTGGTCGGACAAAACAAGACATTTAAAGATGTCACCCTGGGCTGTGGGAAATTGTGATGGATGTTTTTGATTGTTCTGTAAAATCTTAGATCATTTGATTCAGAGCTAAAACTAAATTATTTATTATTATTGAATAATCTTAGAGACCAAGATAACGTGTAAATATCTGGTTTTGTCCGATTAACAGTATAAAACCAAAGATGTTTAATTTACTGTCAGCAACTCAAAAGATGAATCAAATGTTAAAATTAATCAAATGTTATTAATAGTTACTGATTAATTTTCTTTTGATCCACTAATCGATTTATTGGCTATGAATCAACAGGTTAATCAATAGTGAAAATAATTGTTGGTAATAAAAAGTAGAGTAACTATTTCAAAAATTGTTTGAGGTTGTATTAATGTGTTTATCAAAGTACCAGTGTGTCCCAGTTGAACACTATATACTAACTGTAAACAGTATACTATGATTTTTCTTGCAGTTAACACGTGATTCAATCAAAATGTGACTCCAAATTAAACTTCACAAACAGACTTGATGTTTTCCAAAGTTATTTTTTGTTTTCTGGGGTTTAAAGGAGCAAAAAAAAAAAAGCTGTTTCACCACCATCCACAATTTGCTTGAAATGTTTGTTGTTGTTTTTTGACTATACTTCATTTTGTAATTTTTCCAATGAGAAAACACAACACACTGAAAACCTGCTGGAATAGGGGACATACAAACTGTTGTCCAGCGATTAGTCAGTAGTGCTGTTTAACCAGAAGATGGCAGTATAGCAGTACTAATGATGATCGGGGGCTCGGCAGCCGTACTTCAGGGAGGGTAAGCTGTCAGTGTTGCCCCCTGCTGCCACCGCTTGTGTTGGAGGATTGAGGACCCTGCGAGCTTCCTAATACATAAATAATACAGTTTTTTCATCCTTCATTAACATCTGTATTTCAATTCTCAGTAAAAAGGAATACACGCAGAGAGACGTGTTTACGTTGTCATTTGCAGGGCAATGCATTGTTTGTTTATGCAGATTTTTTACTTTATGCAACATAAATTTCCCAACAATTGTTTATACAGGCTCAGTGACTGCAAATCAATATTTACCCTCTGCTCTTCCTCACAGTCTGTGTCACCTGACTGTTTACCCAGTCTGAGTGACAGTTGAAACCACAGCGGCAGCAGCTACAGCAGCATCCCTGCCCATTTCCAGGGAAACTGCTCCCATCTCTCAGAAAAATCAAAGGCCGACTGAGTCAGAGCTTCTCCAGAGTGTTGGGAGCAGATCACTTTTTAACCCAAAGCATATTGATTTATATGGGGCTGTAATTGCTTCAGTGTGTCCTGGATTATTCCCCCCGTAATTGAGGCCTGGCAGAGGTCTCTTTCCTAGACATAGCCTCCCTGGTGCCAGGTGGTTGGCAGAAAGGAGTACCGCACCCACTCCTCAGCCAGCAGGAGAGAGCCAGCGACCGGTGGCCCTTACCCCCCGAAACCACTCGTCATTGTGGGATAAGTAAACAGCACAAACAGCACACTTCCCTGCATGCTTTGAGGCATCTCGCTTAGGCCCGGGTCCAGCTCTAACTGCAGAATGAGGCAGCACATTATGAGCAAAGCCAGACGGGACAGACGGTTCGCTGCAGTATCACTGACACTAAAAAGATCTGAATCTGCGCATCTTTTTTTTTGGATATCTGACTCTTGTCTGTGGCTTGTCTATCCAGGATCAGTTGTGTTTACTGCAACCACATATTAAGGCTGCAATTACCGTACATGCTATTGTTCAAGTATTTGTTTTGTGTTTTTGTTCCCGATTCAGTGGAACATTCCTGGATTTTGTAGCAGATGCAATGCTTGCACGCTCAAACAAGTCTTGAGATTATTGTGGTGTCACACGTACAAGGGGGGGGGGGGGGGGGGGTAGACAGAATAATGGAAAAACTCCATGAAACTGGACCTAAGTCACCAATGAAAACACAGTCACTGGGGTGTTCATGTTATAGTTTGTGCCATATGTTGCCCTGATAGTCCAGGACTTGTATGACCAATGCACCTGCAGTTGACGTGGCCTCTTTGGGGCTCTGTGATGCCAACCTCAATCTGAGAGGTCACAAGATTGAAAATATAAAACAGAAAACTCCATTCTGTTGCACAAAAGTTTTTTGCTACTTTATTTTGAAGTACAGGATGCATTCAGGCCTTTAAAAGTCAAACAATTTGAAAAGAAAACAAATCAAGGAAATCACAGTTCATCTCCACACTTAAGTGATAGCTAGACACGTTTTTGTCTTAAAAATAGTTTGACATTTTGGCTGTGGCGCTTTGTCAGACGTTAGAAAATGCGAATATTGATACCACTCTCATGTTTGTAAGGTAAATATGAAGCTACCAACAGCAACTAGCTAACATAGCTCAGCGCAAAGACAGTGACTCACTATCAGAAAATATACAACAGTTAGTTCCCGAACAAGTAATTTGATTGGACGAGAGTCATTCCATGAGTGCTGATATAAAGTATAACAGCACTGGGACTTTTAACTTACTTGTATCACTCCGCTTTACAGGTGTTTTATTGACTGTTAATTAGCGTTACATTAACGGTGTTTATCTATCTTAGATTCTAACAAACTTTGCAAAGATGAAAATATTTCCAGAGATATATCATTTGAATTAAATGAATGTATGGTCGTCAGAAGAGGATGAAGGGAACAAGCCTTGATACCTGAGGTGATGTGCAGACAAAGTAGCAAGCTAGTGTGCACTGTGCAGGTCAGGACAATGTTTACGTGTTGCTTAGCAACAGTTAAGTGCCGGTCCAGTAGCGGAAGTATTTGTGTTGTCGTAGCCAAATAAATGATGAAATAAACAAACAAATCATAATCTGTTGTTGCTTATTTAAGTAAAAAGGTATAACTCGTATAACTTTTGTATAAAAGCAATATCACACGGTACGAGGCCGCACAGCTGTGCTGATGTTCGGATTAACGTGACTCCCGCTCCTGTGATATTAATTAAGTGACTAAACAATCCAGCTGGGCATGAGCTAGCTGGTTAGCATGGTAGCTTCGGTAGAAGAAAAAGAAGAGAAAGAGAAATGGAAAATAGGAACCACTGGAGACAGCTCTTGGCGAGTAAAGTAAAGAAGTTTGACGCTCAACTGGCAGCATTTCTTCTAGACTGGTAAGTGAACAGCTGTTAATGCTAACATTAGCTTTGTAGCAATCGCAAAATCTTCAGGAGCAGTGGAAGAAGTGTTATGGTCAGTGTTGGCTATTGCCCAAATAGTTGCCTGTTTATGGAGCAACATTAGCATACACTTTGAGTTGTGTTTGTGTCCACCTGGTGAATATAAGTCCAATATTCCTTCTTGTTTTAGCTTTGTTTTGGTCTCCACCAACTCCTGATGGAAATATGTAACTTTTCAGCTGCTTAATGTGAAACTATGTTCACCAGCTAGCAGCTAACTGTCTGTCTAGTGTAGAGCAGGTAATGTGCAGTGGGGGTTTTTTTTTTGCAAGCATTGTTTAGATTTAAATGAATGTTCAATGTTCAGCTACACAGACCAAGTCACAATCAAATTAGCCGAATAGACTGGTAACAACAAAACATATAGTAAATCACAACCAGGATGTGTCTCTATTGTTTTCATGTATCTGTCGTTCAACCTCGAGGTTTAGTTTCCTGTAACTGATGTGATACCCTGCCACATCCAACATGTTCCTCAGCGATCACAAACAGTTAAACTGTACCAGAGATATTTTTGAAAAAGTAGGTTTTGATCATCAACAGGCACCACGGAATTTCCTGACCTTTTTGCCAAAATACTGTGACCCCTGCGTGTTACTACGGAAACATAGCGTATTAAAACAAGCGCCCCATTTCTTGCGTTTGCTCCATGACGAACCTTTATTTCTTCCATATGAACAGCGTATGGCACAGCACAGGGCTTTGATAACAATATCTGCTCTGAATGCATGGACAACAGTGCCACACACATTACCCTGCATAACCACCAAGCTTTGGGAAAGTAATACACACATTTAAAAAAAGAAAAGAAAAAAAAATCACAAATTACCCCTACAATCACTTGCAATAGATACCCCACTTTCATTGTTTTTGCAAAGCTTTTTTGTTTTAGTCAGTGGATAGAGGAGGGAATATAACACAGAGAACCCACTGAGCTGGAAAACCCTCAGACTAATCAAGAGAATAGAGGAGGATTGCTCTCCTAATCAAGTGTGTGTACGTGTGTGCGCTTGCATGTGTGTGTTTCCTCAAGTGAACCTGTGTGTGTGCCCAGACATATCCCCAGCCTCACACATTCCCTCCCATCTTGGGTACCAGCCCTGCAATCCCCACACACAGCCCTCCATCCTCCCTCGCCGCTGTGGTGTTCACGCAGGCTTTTTTTTTTTTTTTTTTTTTTGCAAAAACCAAAAGCTTTATCTCGTTTTTCTTCCACTCTAATTATTCCTCCGTCCTCTCACTTTCATCCACTTGCATTCATTTGCATTCTGCACCGCTGTCTGTATCTGTGTATCCGTCTGACTTGGACATTTGTTTGGCAGGAGAGACCAGACGGGATGCTGTTAACGCTGCAAAAAGTGTCCATCTCTGCAAGTCTTTAATTTGTCTTGCTTTTTGTTAACATGTGAAGGTTGTTCCAGATGGGGTGATACAACTCTGCTTGTTGCCAGATTTGTTGCAATAATAGTCTTTTGTAAGTATAACTGTGTTTAAATAAGGCAGATCACTAATCCAGTTATAAAATAACACTAAACTAGAGAAAGAAAACCTTTAAAAAGTGGGAATGCATTACAAATGAGTGAAACTATCCATATGATACGTATTTTAAACACTTCCTGATAAAGAATATGTGTGACTCTGAGATTCTCTCCTGATCAGAATGACTTGCAGAGATGGACATTTTTTGCAGCGAACACTTTCTCCTTCCTACACCAGAAGGGAGTGAAAACAAGCCTTTCCCTGGTCAATGAGTTCACTGGGGCGGACGTCTCCTTAGACAAGGCTGTGTGTGTGTGTGTGTGTGTGTGGGGGGGGGG
>NW_019525152.1:292930-293095 GCF_002814215.2 Seriola lalandi dorsalis
GGGAGGGGAGATGGTGATGGTGGTGGGGGGCTCAAAAGAAGAGAAGACCGAAGAGAAAAGCGAGTCAGAGCAAGGGAGGGAGAGAGGGAGAGAAACCTGGCACCAAGACAGTTCAGAGCATTGGGCATTAGAGACCGCGAACAAGGGAAGGTCAGCCCCCCCCCC
>NW_019525152.1:293121-395494 GCF_002814215.2 Seriola lalandi dorsalis
CCCTTCTTCTTCCTACTACTGCATCAGCAGATGTACTGCACAAGCCCTTCATCAATATGAACACTGCCAGACCACAGCTACAGTGATAACAGGAAAATCTGTGATGAAGCATTTACACGCTACATTGTGGGAGCTTTAATGTCAAGAGGCAGTGAAAGATGAGATAATTTCACATCTAAGATCAGCTACTGACAGAGAGGCTTATGGGCGTCAGTGACCAGCCACGTCCCTGATCTGATGCTAACAAGGTCATCCTCTGGTCTGAAAGCAGCTTTGTCCCTCTAATCAGAGGAGCATCATCATCATATTCCGCGTTGTATCAGCAGCTCCTGGCAGTGACGCAGTCCACCAGGGGAGGCGAACGTAGACGTGGTCCGGTGCACATCTCGTCTCCCAGCAGCAGTCCTGAGAAGGCGATAAGTCGGGTCACAGATTGAGGTCAAGGACCTGCATGCGTGGCAGTAAAACCTGAAGGTAGACGTCGTTGGAAAGCCGTGAAAAACTATTAATGAAACCAAAGAGCCGGTTCTTTTGAATGCAGATATGTTGTTAAATGCAAGTCTTTATTTAAACTCGGTGATTTTTTTGGCTGCACTGCAAACTCATACACAAGTTCCTTTTCTATCATATTTTTTGACAAAGCAGCTGCTCAACAAGAGTTTGCTGTCGTATTAGGCCGCACTTGCTGTTACGGCGGCAACCGGAGGTGTTGCGGATTATGACGGATTGCGATGTAAATTTTTCTGTTGACCGACGAATCGTTTAACCGACTAATTGTTCTCTAATGTAAAACCACGAGATTAGGCAGCGTTAGTCATTTAGCTCAGTGGTTCTCAACTTTCCTCAGGTCGTAACTGAAATTAATCCAATATTTTTACAAAAATGAAGCAAATAAATAAACAAATTTGTGCATCAGAAAGAAGCAAAATACATGTTTTGTATTGATGCTGATTAATTTTGTCTAGCAACTAACAGCCTAGTAAAACTATGAGACTTAGCTCAGTCAACGTTTTCCCCTCTTACATTATTGTGTGAAATTTTTTGACACAAAAAAGCAAAGATTTGAAAAAAAATCGGAGACCATAAACTTAATTTTCCGTGGCCTCTGTCTTGTGACCTTTCAGATTTTAACTCGCGACCCCTTCGTGGGTCCCGATGCTCATGTTGGGAACCACAAATTTCAGTTAAGTTAAGATAGGAGTGGGCCCTGCAGCCTCTGTACCACGAGTGTGATTCAGTGGCGTCCGTGTCACATGGGGACATTTGATCGTGCTTGTGTTTTGACCCACTTTACCCCAACAACCCTAACTGTTGCGTGTCTCTAGCCCTCGGTCCCCTTTGGATCCGTCCTCGCTTGTGATGCACTTACACACCCTGGCCGAGCATGCTGGGATGCGCGCTGCTGTCCCGTTTTATGATTGGGTCACAGCACTGATCTCATGTTTAGTGACTGGATCAGTGTTGATATCCCGTCCTGGCTGAAAACTCTCTTTAAGCCCTCGCCTCGTGTGAAGCTTTGCTCTGTCATTGCTGCTTTTTTTTTTCTCCCCCCCCCCCGTGTCACAGTGCGAACACACTTTGGACACACACTCTGTAGTGTGCTCCAAAAGTGGTGGCTGAAATATGAAATATGAAAAATATGAAGTAATGTCTTCTTCACCATGAATCCCCATGTGTTTTTGTTTTTCCAGTCTTTTTTTCACATCAGCCTCTCAGTTCACAGAAGCATCAGATGTCATTTGCAGACAAACCTGCTTGTATTGACTGAGAATGAGCCGAGGAAACCAACAGCACTGACTGATTTATTACAATAAATCACAGTGACAGTGTGCAGAAAAGCAGCAAATCCTGCACAGAGGCAAAGAGTTTAGAAAGAAGGACCTTCAATGTGTCTCTCTGGTTATCTCTAGCTTTGTTTTACAATAAGTTTTTCTTCCACATTGACTCCATTGCACGTGTATTCATCTTTTTATTAAGCTTTTTATTAGATATTCGTGTTAGTAGCACACTGTTGACTAAGTGGAAAAGTGTTTTTAATGATTTATTTTACCCTTGATCAGGTCAGACTTTGGATAGACTGGCTGCTGGATTACGCAGTGCCAAATTACGCACAACAACCAACAGTCATATCATAACCTCCAGCTTGTCTTTAACTTCTCCTCCATGAGCTTTCAGCGCATAAAACGGTGTGTTATATGAGTGCTGAGCTGCTGCTGGTGGGGCAGCGGCGCTTTTTCTATCTTGATCTGAACTACTAACCAAGTCTTAGAGAGATCAAAATTCAATCCCGTTCTGAGAAAAAAAGAGAAATGACGTTATTTGAATATGTGCCCAAAATCCTTAATGAATAACTTAGGACGAGTAGGAGGCAAATGCTGCCCCAGCTGTTTCCTGTTGAAAATGTCTGTGTAATGTAGATAAATGTGAGGGATTTTCTCTCTAAATCCGTCTCCTGTTCGCTAAATCTCACTTCTCCAAAACGAGCCTGCGCAATGGAACAAAGTCGGAATATTGAGATGTGACATTGCCCGCATCTCATCCTCTTTTCTCCCCGTTTTTTAATGACTTCAAACAAGTTCATTTTCGCCGGGCTTTGACTTGCGGAGACCCGTGGGGATGTCTAGCGCTCTTTCCTTTCAGTGGCATTTATGTGATGTCTTCAAGGTAACTTACCTGATTTCCTTTGACACTATAGATTTCACCTTGGTTCTTCACTTGCTCACTATTTGCACAGAGCATCCTTACCTAGTTTAAACTGAAACAATAATTATTTATATTTTTACAGCTTTGTAATGCACGTTTAATGAGGATTTACTCTGATTTTTTTTATCCTTTTTATTCAGTTATTGAAGCAGCTGTCCTGCATGCTGTGTGGATAATGACAGAATGTCCCCATTTGGCTTTAATTGACTTTTCTTTTGGAGATGTTGACATGCATTGTGCATGAGTTTTCTCTGCTCGGATGAATGGGTTTTTCATCCTCGGTGTCTCTGTGCGCCCTGCGCTCTTTTTCACCAGAAAGCTCTAATGCAGCTCTGCAACTTTCAAAGTAATTACTGCTGAGTCTGCATTATTAAGAGCTAAATATCTAACCTGATGCTGCGGGGTGAAGAGAGAGGGGAGCTTAACATGAAATACTTCTGGGCGTCGGGACCGTGCGGCTGGGGTTGTGATGTAGATGGATAATGTCCCGTGTTTACTCTCTTTATTATGTATATTTGGCCCACTCTGCTTCCTCCGCTGGGTTTGGCGGGAGAGCCGTTTTCCATCTCACATTTTGGATCGGAAAGATCCCTGGCGCTTTTTTTTCTAACATCTTTTATTCTGCTTTTTTAAATTTTGAATCACTTTGAGTTTAGTTTAGTGCGTAATAATGGGCTGACAGCTGCGTTTTGGCACAGGGGGGCAATGCTGAATCCTCGTTAGCAGCTGCTCATTAAAGATGTGGACTGTTGTTGGCTGATTAGGTCATACACAGGCGCTGAGTAGCCAGATGATAAGGAGGAAAGTGTGTTTCCAATTTGGACGCGCTCTGCTCGGTTGCGCACAGGCGCTCCGGAGCATCAGAGCCGGTCAGCCTCCTGTTTGACGCTGGCATCAAGTGGAAGTTTGAATTTAATACGTTTTCCTCCAAAACCCTGTAAACTTACCATCTGTGGCAGCGGCCACTTTTATTTCTCTTTTCTTCCCCCTTTTCCTCTTTTACAGAGGAAACAGGCTGGATGTTGAAGAAGAAGCCTTAAGCTCACTGGGTTTATTCTTATGTGGGAAAATGTGTAAAACTGCTATTACTGATGTGCCATTGAGCAAGATGCTGAGCCACATGCAGCGTCACAGCAGAAATGCTCAACAGCCAGCAGTGCGTGAAGAAAAGAGACTTTAAAAGTGACATCTTTTTTTTTTTTTTTTTTGCTTGAATTTGTGATTAAATGTAAATCTCTCTTTGATGATGCTCTGCCTCGAACAGCAGTGAAAATGTTAAAGCTCTCCCCTCTCTCCCTGTGCGCAGAGTGCGATGTGCTGTATCTCCTGTAGCCACACCCTCTCACTACTGCTGTGTGTCCTCACCCTGACTCCGACGGCAACAGGGGCGGGCCCAGAGACCCTGTGCGGGGCGGAGCTGGTCGACACGCTGCAGTTTGTGTGTGGAGAGAGAGGCTTTTATTTCAGTAAGTGCACCTTTTTATTTATTCATAAAGGTTGGCTGTATCTGTCCCAGAGCTCTCCACCTCCAGCGAGCTCATAAATAAAAAAGCAGCCAGTTTGACATCTTGTCTTGACTTTCCCTTGCATCAGTGTTCTCTTTCTTCCTTCATTCATTCCTCTTCCACTGTTACATCTTCTCTCTAAGTCCACATTCATCCCTTTTCTTTCCTTGTTCCACTCTCATTTGTGGACTGAAGCCCAGATTTTGAACAGGACACCTAAATGAAATATAGAATAAAGATAAGTAACTATATTATTGGTGGCAGATCACAGTTTTGCCCACGGGCAAAGGGCTTTAAGTGGAATTTGGCTGACTATCTCTGAGAAAAAGGAGGGGTAGAAACTAAATGTTGCCGTGAAGTTTTTTCTTTTTTCCACCAGAGAAGGGAAAGCTACCCAAAGAAAACCCTCCACCAAGAATCCAGGATTTAAATCTCAAATTTTTCCATTAAGGGTACAACCCAGCCCAGAGCAGCACAGGATATATGGAGCTACCGAGGTTAGGTGCAATGTTCCACCGGCAGCCAGTGTTTCTCAGGACATGTATCCTGATCTTTCTGTCAGAGACGGACAGTGTGACCGTACATTAGCAGTATATCTGGCTCCAACACTCCACGGCTGAAGTTTATAACCTCATTATTCACATTTTTTTGGCTGACATCCATCAATTAAGACACTTTTCACCAAATGTCCTTGGTGGAGATACAATGCTTTTTTTTT
This sequence comes from Seriola lalandi dorsalis, assembly GCF_002814215.2. NCBI lineage: Eukaryota > Metazoa > Chordata > Actinopteri > Carangiformes > Carangidae > Seriola > Seriola lalandi. The sequence goes on from NW_019525152.1 coordinate 298,048, forward strand.
TTTAAAGCTTTTCTAATAATTGATCATGCTTCTGACTCCTGTGCAGTTTTGACATAACAATCCATTATTAATGGTCTGGTTCAGTCCCAAAGTTATGAAAGATTTTCCACATGTGGTAGACTTTGTCAGCTGCCAATTTCAGAAAGAAGAAGATATAAGATTTCTGTTGGAAATCAGCAGCATCTATAGTGCATTTGCAGTCGCTCTCTTTTCCAGTAATTGATTGCTTTCACCTTAACCTGAACCTGGAATGGTTCATAGATACACCTTCTCAAGAACCTGGTGAAGGATGGAGTCTTTGAATCCAAGTCTCTGTATAGCAGTGGGAATAATGAAGTAGTTGCCAGTGTATCGTCATGAAAATGTAAAGCCATTAAAACCCCAAATAGTATGAGTACATTTTATTAGTGAGATAATAACAAATTAGACTGTGCTGTGTTGCAAACAGCAGTCCTTGGAGCTAAACTTGCTAATTAGCACTGAACAGAAAGTAAAGCAGAGGTTGATGGGAACGTCAATAGTTTTGTTCGTGGTTGATCATAAACCTGGACAAACAAGTATTAGACAAATGGAAATGTTTGATCTGATAATGGAGTAAAAAATTAACATATTGTATAGTTTTAAATTTAATCTGAATCCATCTAATATTGGTCGAGAAATTTCACACAAAACCTCAGGGTGGCGCATGAGGAAAACTCAGGGGATCCGATCAACAAAATCTTTAAGGTCCATCCTCTGAGGAACATGAATGTGTGAACCAATGGTAATCCATCCAGTAGTTGGTGAGATATTTGAGTCTGAACCAAAGCTCCCTCGAGCCTCCCTGCTAGCATTGCTGAAACCTGGACCACAGATTGTTAGTGTTCACAGACAGCACTCTTATCTGGAGCTAATTCATAAACAGAGGCCGCTGCCAATTTGTTGTTTTTCCAAAGAAATGTTGGTTAATAAGTTATAAATGATCTTGGCACGCAATGTGAATGTCTTCATGATCTTTTCATCATCCAAATTTTTGCTGTTGACACCTGTGCATATGGGACCTGATGCAGGTTTTAGCACATGGCGATGGTACCAACAGTGACGTGCTTTAACGAAAGAGCTGAAGTTGTGATCTAACGCTGTTCTCTTGAGCTAAATGAGAGATATTGATTGGTTGTATAAGGCTGTATCAGCAGAGAGGCATGATGTTGCATCGCAGCGACTGTGACTGACCAACACTATTGCCAGACAAGAACGCTGACACTGGACGATTCTGTAAAACCTCAGATTACATTTGATGACGATGTTTCCAATACCAACATTTATCTACGATGTCTTTGCATGACAGTGTACGGTATGGTTAAAGATAGAACATACTTTGTTGTGGTTTATAACAATTCAAACATTAAATGTGCACTACTTTTTTTTTTTTTACACTCGCATTGGATGGAAAATTTCTATCTGTGGTGCAGAATTATCTAATATGCACCTAATTCTGAGCTCTTAGGTTTGTTGCCTGCACACTCACTTCTTGTTCATGCAGAGCTCAGTGTGCCTTAGAGTTACAGTTATATTGGATGATTTCGCGGCACGCAGTTCAAGCCCAGTGTCAACTGTTTGTGCCAATTAAGAAAGAATCTATATGTAGCTGTAGTAAAGGTGTGGAAGTGATAGCAGAGGTTGTTTCCAGGCACACACACCAATATTAGAGCTAACCCAAATCCTTCCCCTAAGATTAACCAGGTGTTTCAGTTGCATGACATATAACATTACATAACACAACACTATTGTTGGTTAAGGTAAGGCATTGTACTCATAAATTATCTTAAATCGTCCGAATAAAAAGGCCCAAAAATGTCTTTAAACGTAATGAGATTTTTTGCAGAATCATCCAATATCAGCGTTCTCTCTGGCAGTTGGGTCACCATGCACCTTGCTGCTGCTCCCCACCCTTCTGCCAAATTCCTCCACCCCTGCATGCAGCTTTTCCAGGACCAGTCAACATCATTCTCTACATCGGGCCTTTTTTGTGCAGCATTTGCCAGAGAGCTGTTGGAGAGCCACCAAGCTGCTGCAAAGCTGCGAGTCTTGTTCGTCCAGATGCTCCTGGCAACACCCACATGCTGTGAAGTGGTCATGACAGCCTGCTCGATTGCCAGTTTTCTGCCAGTTAAGACTTTTTGGTCTTTGGATTCTCTCTGCTGCAGCACTTCTCTTGTACAAATGGCCATGTTCTCTTCATTTAGGCTGAGAGGCAGTGGAAGATTATGGGCAGCATGATCAAATATTACATTTTAGTAAATGCAGACCTTAAATTTTTGTTTGTAAACTCAATTTGTCCGCAGTCATCAGTCATTATTTTGGTTCTGGGTAGCTTCAGCATGCAGTCAAAGGTTCTATACAATAGAAGAATCAACTCTTCAAGACTAACTTGACTTGGATTTTAAAGACGGTGATATTAACAGATTTTCATCAACCTTTTTCTTAAAAGTCAAACTCACTAGCAGATCCTTGGGTAATGTTTATCTCAGTGTGAAGGTTTGTGAATTGGTCCCAGGAAGTGTCTCCAGCTGTTGCCAAAAACTGATGAAATGTTTAAGATTTTGACAAGGTATGAGGGTGTCCAGAGATTGGATGATGTGAGAATGTGACGAAGTGTTGGCTACTGATAGCGGATTTATACTACAGACTTATAAATGTTTCTCCCAGGCTATAGAGGTGTAGCACCACTGTCCATATTCATCTTGAGAGAAAGTGTTGAATAGAAGCCAATGTAACTCATGAATCCTGATGCAGGATACACTTCTTAAACAGGAACAGACCCTTTTGTGGTAGGGGGAACGTATTTGTCTTTCCCGCATTACCTTACACTGAACAGTCACTGAACTGCACAGCGTCCATCTATCAATGCCACATTTTCCTGTGTTGAAAAAGAGGTGTATTTCACGAACACTCCATCCTTTTTCTGAAAAGACGATGAGGTTTGAGCAGCAGGGTGCTGTGCCTTGGAAAATATGCTGTTCCCTGTCTTCCTCGGTTTCTCTTTCTCTCTCATATTCTCGCTGTCATTCCTTTTTCTTCTCCTCCTCTCCTTCGGTCGCCACATGTACCAGTGGCTGTTTGCATAAAATATCTGGAGAATCCATTTGGGTTCTGTCGTCTATAGGACACAGCAGTGTTAACGGCCTGGCCAAAGGAGGCGTGCTCCTTTCCCTGAACTCTTCCCCTCCTGTCTGGTAATGTTGAACTTGGCAACCCTCTGATTGATAATGTGTCCAAAGACAGTGTTGCAACGACAGTGGGCTTTCTGTGCAGCGAGTGCTTTTGCCAATCCACCTTACGCATGTCACCAGTAAAGTAGCACACTTGCATTTGAAGACTGCAGATTTCCAACCCCCGACAGAAATGCTAAATACTAGCTGGTGGAAATTCTTTTTTTTTTTTTTTTTTTTTTTTTTTTTAAAGGTAATGAAACAAACTGCGGTCTCAGAAACAGAAAAAAAATCCACAACCTTAGTCAGTTTTTCCAATTATTAGCCTGACCTAGAAATCCTCAGTTGTCTTTGTAATGCTTTAGCAGGCAGGACCGTGGGGTGATTTCACTGGGATGTTCATTCCATGAATCAGATCTGTTATGGGAGTTTTTTTGGCTTAAGTGTAAGTGCTAAGTAGCTCCATGTCCTAAGTCACTTTTAGTTCATGCTGAAATATTCTCACTTATTCTAGAGTGAGCATGAAATATATAATCTTACTGTTGATTTCTGAAAAATGAATGATACCCAAACTCTCATGAATTACAACAAGATGGAATAATCCAACAGTTTTGGCCAAGACTTAACTGCTGGTACATGAAGTTCTTATAAAAAAAAAAGAGTAGCCAAATGTGAAACATGGTAATTGTTTTTTTAGGTGTTTTGGCTTGTATTTATGGCATGTGAATTGAAGGTGGAAAGGAAAGGGGAGGAAAATTGCTTTTAGCAGCCATTGATGAGACTTCCTCTTCAATATTCATCCCTGTCAATTTTATTCAAAGCCACTAGAGCCGGAGAGAGAGGTAGAATGTGTAAACAGCACGTCACATGCATGCACGCACACATGCACGCACTCAAACACACACATAGCTAGGCCTTGTCCCTCAGCAGCAGGGGATTATGTGGATTACAGGATGATAAGGACACCCCCCCCCTCCCCATCCCCTCCCTCCTTCCCTCCCTCCCTAGTTTTACACTGGACTTGAACACACAGCGGAAGGCGCTGAGATCTGAAGAAAGACCTCCTGTGTCTTCTCCATCACTGCAAAAAGGTGTCGTTTTCCTATTAAGACCTGAAGTTAAAAACCTCCGACCCTTCTGTGAATTACTGCTCAGTGGAACAAAGAGGCATCTCACGAAGAGGACGGACAGGCATCCTCCAGATTTAGATCTGTGCATTAGGTGAAGTTGAGACACGAGGGATTTGAGGACACTCAGGGCCTAAACACTACTTTACCTTTTGAAACTCTTCATCAGTTTAATCCAATTACATAATGTCAGACTTCTACAAAGAAAAATGAGGACATATCTGGTTGCATGAGTGGAGAGATCACCAAGATTTATAGTTGATATTCTGGACTTTTTTGGCGTTCTTTCTTCTTTACCTTCACCTTGTCTCTTAAATTGTCTTGCGTTTCACATTCCAGCTGTGAAGAAACCAAAGAATCCTGCACATTGTTGATCACTTGTTCTCACTTTACTGCCAACGTTTGCACAAAAATAGATACGGTGAGCAGGAATAACCCTGTCTAGGCCCCCAATGAAATATCTTCAACTCCAGTTCATTGTTTCAGTTGCCAACAAAATTAGATATGATGATCAAACACCCTTGATAATGTGATATATTGTGATAGATACCAACTGGCCACCAAGGAATCCTACAAGTTGTTGAGTACTGTCACTTGTATTGACTTTATTAACCTTAGGCCTTCAAGTTTTCCTTTTATCAGGAAAAATTATGGACCGGTTCAGAGTTTTAAGACCCAATGATGTGAAACAACTTTGTCCAAATTAACCTTACTTACAAATGTCCTGAATATCTTCTAATATTTGTCACTAATGTTTCACTAACAAAACCTACTGGAGGAATTTATTATACATAGCTTTGACCCAATTCATTTAAGAACCAACAAAGGTATTGAACATTAACATCCATACATTTACTAAAAATAGCCTTTGGTTCTTTTCCTTTTTATATAATTCAATAATTTCCCCCAAAAATGTCTTGCCAAAAATCTACCCTCAATAAATCTATTTTGATATATATTGATGATGTTGTGAGCCACACTTTGAATTCTGGTTGGAATACATTTGGATAAGATTTTAGTGTCACTGCACAGTAATGTGAGGAACACTTCACTCATGCCATAAACTCTTTGTGGTACCAGTGATAAAGGGGTAGTTTCCAGCACTTTAGCAGCTCTTATAGTCCCTGCCTAGCCGTAAACTGCCTGACACTTTGCAGGAAGAGCAGAGCGCCGGCTCCAAGAATCCACTGTTCTTTATTGACCATGACCAAGCTGTAAAACTCAGATGCTTTCTGTACCACTCTGGAATGGGGGAATCCAGCCATCTCTCTCCAGTGCCGTTCCTTAGAGGTGTCACGGTTCTCAGAAAAGGGACCCAAGAGCATGACTCAGGAGGCAGATGTGAAAAGTATAGAGTCTTTACCTAGAAGAATACGAAGATACAAAAATCCAAGCAGGCAAACAAAGGGTCGGGCCGAGGCGCAATCCAAAAAAAACACAGGCTAGGTCCAAAACATGATAAGGATCAAAACAGACAGGCAAAGAGAAGAGTGCTGGAAAGCTAAGGCGCATGGAACAAAGACAATCTGGCAGAGAACAAGTGGAAACGGACCGGTGTGTATATACCAGTGATCTGATGAGAGAATGAGGAACAATTAAGCAGGTGAGTGGGGAGGAAGAGCAGGTCAGGGGGAGTCTACCGGTGGGAAAAGGAGGCAGGTGGGAGGAGTGGTAGGGTCTGAAATGACAGCAGAATCAGAGCATGTATGCACATGGGAGGCTGCACATCTGCAGGCTGCAGAGAGCTTTCTTGACCGGTTTGATGTGGGAGATGTGGAAACTAGGATGGATCCTTAAGGGACAGGGGATTAATGACTTTGGAAATGGGGAATGGGCCGACCAATCTTGGAGCCATCGATGGGCCAAACCCGCTGATCGAGTGTGTATTGGGGTGTTGTTGAGTGCCCCCGGTTGGCCACTCTTTGATGCTTCTCAGAGTCAACCCTGAGCAAGGTGTGGCGGCAGCGTCTGACGAATGCCTGGACGGGGGGGACACAGCTGCTTGGCTGAACATGAGAGGCAACGCACCGCAAGGCCGTGTCCGTCTCCTGGTTAGGGTTCAGTTTGGACGTCGGACTGTGGAAGGAACCCCCAGGGACAAACTGACCGAAGCCTGCAGCAGCATGCAAAACCACAGGAACCTCTGGTGAAGGAGGGCCAGGGTGTAATGCACAACAGGGTGGCAGGCCACTTCCTTCTGAAACTGGCGTGAAACAGTCTTGGAACCCATTTGGCTGTGTGTAGCCTATATATTCTAGCCAGCAGCTCCTAGGTGCTCCTCCCTGTGTCAGAGGCGATCACCTCCTCCACAAACTGCCTGGAGGGACCAGGGAGAGTGAGAATGCGGGCAGAGATGAAGTGTCACTTGAAAGTGTTGCTGTAATTTCGGATTAAAGTTGTCAAATCCTAGGAAACGCTTAAATTGTTTGCGGGACGTGAGCTGAGGTCATTCCGTGAATGCTTGGACCTTGGCTGGGTGCATCTGGATGCAGAAACACCAAAAAACAAAACTTCAATGTCACGAAAACTCACCCTTCTCTGCTTTCACAAAGAGTTGGGTCTCCAGGAGTCTCTGTAGGGAGAGTCCCTTGTGCTTCTGTAGGGATCTGGAAAAAACCATTGCAAGAGGAATGAACACTATGTGTGCTGAGCCTGTCAAAAATCAAACCAAAGATGTTAGGTAGAGCAATGCAGTGGCATCGGATGAAACACTTAGTAAAAACTAAATCCTGACAGGTTGAAGGCAGTTGATTCTCCTGCATAGTTTTCTGTTAAGAAGGATGCTGACAGATTAACATCTCATGTAAATCATTTAAATGAGTACTTTTTATAGTATCAAGCACTTGAGAGGTGGTTCTGTGAAGTTTGTAGCCTGCTCATTCGTGGAGGACGACAGCTGTAGTCAGCTTGGATTCACAGCAAATACCAATTATTTCAAAAGCGAGCGAGAGTTATGGAAAAAAGAAAATATGCCAGAACATATCAAAATGTCCACAGAAACTTTTCAAACCACTTCTGCAGCATAAGGCTGTGTTCAAACAGACAACAGCACGGTGTGAAAAAAATACAGCCCTGTTCGGGACTGTTTCCCAGGTCCCATAAAAGAGTTCAGGGAAGTGGCTATGCGCTACTCGTTAATGGAGATGGGGTGGTTAACCAGATGTACCTTTGCAAAATAAATCAGTTAGTCCTGATCCTTAAAGTCTTTTCTCTTGTAAAACCGAAAAATAAAGTTTGAAAACTCTGCAGATGAAGCATAAATCTCACCTTTGTGTTGCTTGACCAAGTAAGTACGCCAACCATAATGGGCTCATTATTACCCCTTGGGGCCAGGGAGCCAAAAACACCCACTGGTACTTGATGTTTGGTGACAACCGTGGTTGTACTGGCTGGAACACAGACATGCTTTCTGATATGACCCCGAAAACCTTCCTTCATCATCATGTGTGATCCCTGCATCCTCTTCCCAGCATGCATTTCAAACAGCAGAAGGCCATGAGGCAAGAGGCACTGGCAGAAAAGGTTGTTTACCCTATTTTGTTTAACAACAGTCAGAGGAAACAACTCTTTGTTTATGAGGGATTACAGCAGCTATCCATGGAATTGAAGTATTTAAAACCTTCCAAAGCTTTTAGACCTGATTATTGTATGCGTGTTTTTCCCCAACCTGCCCTAGCTGATTATCCTACATGTTACAACCGGTGCCAGCTGATTTTTCTCTCCCTTCCAGCTGTTTGTGCAGCAGGGTTGCAAGCTATTTTCAGAATAATAGCGGACGTTAATTTGTAAGGCTTTATTGGGAGGGATTGGAGCAGACCAGGCAACGAGGCACGGCCCCTCTTTTGGCTTTCAGCAGCCATTATATAATCGCCAGCCAGGGCTCAATGTCATATTTCTCTAAATTTCTTGACATCAGGTGTTAATATAACTGCCAAGGCTGGTCCCACTGATACACACCACGGGGGAGAAATAGCAGATTTTGTTTGTTCAGATGAATGAAACCAGAGAAAAGAATTACCATGAAAAACACAGTGGAAAATGTGTATCTGTCAACTAATTTGAATTTCTTTAAAATACAGATGTCAAAAAGCTAAATGAAGATTTGTGTTAGTCATCTAGATATTTCATTTAATACATCTATTTTGGGTGACTGAGATCTGGGTAAATCCAGTTCCTCTGTTCCCTAAATAATGCAGGTGCGCAATGTATTTTTAGCATCATTCTACCTGATGTGCAACATGAAAGCCTCTGTATTGTGTTCACACCCCCCCACCCCACCCCCCCCTTTTCATTCTTCCCATTCACACCTTCATTAGCTTCACCTCTGCTTTGTGTCAGGGGGTCCGGGGAGAAAGATGCTTCTGTTTCTGAATGAAAGCTGCTTTCTGTCCAAAACAACATTGTCAGGACAAGGCAGACAGAGCAGAAGTTAATGCACTTTGTCAGCACTGGCAGCCTTCTGAGCCAAGAGCTATTAACTCTGAGAGGGAAAGGCATTTCCTCCTTGTAAATGCCATATTAAATTATTATTATTTCATTTGGTAACAGGGAAAAGCCCATCAGGGCTATATTGCTCAAGGTGAGTTTTTCTAAAGGCCACCAAAACACGGAGGGTTTTGGGGGGGGTAAGGGAGTTGAAGAGCGAAGCGAGTATTGGCGTCATGGTAACTTGATGTGGCCATTGAGTCAAAAAGTTGAGTGTCACACCTTTTGAATAGTCTTTTACCCATTTAAATTAGACTACAACAACAGGATTCCCACTGCACCTCTGCTTGCCGTGACTTCCTGTCTTTACCTTATGGTCATTCCTTGGCGTAAAAGGTGCATCATACCTCCATCCTCAACATCCATGTTCTCTGAGTGAGTCTTCAGGGTGCTCAGGCTTCTGCCAAATGAAAATGTGAATGAACAGTGGGGCATAGCCAGCGGGGGTGTGGCCTCAAAGCCTGCCTGGCTGTTTCTGCAGGTTGATCGGGCCCAGAGGGCTTGTGGTTTGGCCTCACTGGACGAGCCTGTGTGTAAAAGATACCTGGGCCAAAATGGCTGAGCATGATATTCTCAGCGTTTGGGTGACTGCGACCACCTTTTTTACAGGGAAGCAGCTGCCAGAAAGGGTCCATAGTGTGCAATGTGATATGCTGTAAATTTTACACGCAAGAAATCCATGTCATTAAGGCTGTTCATATATCAGAGGAATCAGACCCAATGACCTGGCCATTATCACTGCTTTATTACAAGCGTAGTGTCTGGCCACTACCCACAATTCGTTTGATTAACTCTGCTAAAAGATAGAGGCATTGGTGAGGGGGAAAAAATAAAATCTGATTTATAGAAGTTGAATCGACTGTTTGCTAAACCCCAAGCCACTTAGTTGCTACACCTGTCAAGCTTTCCATTCTCGCACAGTTCATATGCAGTTTGCAATGATGTGGGAAGATCTGCCACTTGAAATATTTTGTAAATTAAAAAAAAAAAAAAAGAGCCCTTGAGTTTGGAGGGAAGTAGAAAAAAGCAGGCTTGATTTTTTAGCTGGTGGTCGCTGATTTTGTCAGCTTCCATTAGGAGATTTTAAAAAGTTGACAATAGGAGATTAAAAAAAAATGTATGTACATAAACCTGCTTAGCTTCCAAGAGAAAAGGCTGCTCAGTTGATGAATTTTGCTCAGGTTTAGCTCAAGTCTAAGCTCTCTGAAATCCAGGAATGCAGGACAGAGCAGCTAACGTTAGCCTACACTCTGATATAGACTGGCTTCCCCACAGTGTAGAAATATGTGCTGTCAACATGTTTGGTTTTTTAAAAAAACCTGTAACCCAACAAAATAATATAAAAGCCACTAGCTTTGTACTACAAGGAGAAAAGTTAGTTAGCTGGGCATGCTAACGTGCAGATAAACACACCATTAATCTTTTCATTTCACTTTTGCTGTAGTATTTTTGGCTTTAAGAGAGGGTCAAAAAAGAAACTACCACTGAACAGTTGCTTCAACATGTGTGGAAATCCAAAGCCTGACAGGCGTCCTGTGCCTAAGGTTGCTAAATTATGATTAGATGATCACTGTTGAGCTCTTAAGCTAATGCTCAGTTTGTCTCGACAATGACAAAAACCACTGAAGGCATTCATGACCCTGAAATGGGAGCTGTGGTGTTTCAAAACCGTCTTCTGTCTCCTCAGTTATCTAACTCCTCTTGCTGTCCTTCTCAAACAGGTAAACCAACAGGCTATGGCCCCAATGCACGGCGGTCACGCGGCATTGTTGACGAATGCTGCTTCCAAAGCTGTGAGCTGCGGCGCCTGGAGATGTACTGTGCACCTGCCAAGACTAGCAAGGCAGCTCGCTCTGTGCGTGCACAGCGCCACACAGACATGCCGAGAGCACCCAAGGTTAGTACCGGGCACAAAGTGGACAAGGGCACAGAGCGCAGGACGGCACAGCAGCCAGACAAGACAAAAAACAAGAAGGTGAGTACAGCACCGAACAGATGCACTCTTTAAAAAAGGTTCATTCATCAGAATAGGACTGATGTTTTAGTAGCTTTTGTCTGAGTAATGCACGCATGATATATGTTGTCTTGGTGCTGAGAGTTAAATTTGAAGATTGATAGCACTCGCATTTTTGAAAATACAGCTAACGAATGGTTAGCTTAGCATAAAGAACTAGCCTAGCTCTGCACAAATTGGTGCCCAGCCAAGAAAAAGTCTAGACTCCGTAAATCCGCAAATTGTTATTTTTACTTTTTTAGATTGTGTCTGAATTAAACAAATAAGATAAAACATGTTACATAGCAAGCTTTAGGGCTGCTGGTTACATTTGAACAGAACCAGGCATACAAAAGCACACCATGACTTTTAACAATCTCAATACAATTGGAAGAATCACAGTTCACAGTACTTTTGTCAAGTTATTTATACATTACATATACATTTTTTTAACCTTTTTGTTCAGTCAATACAAAAATTGAGATGCAAAAACGTCAATTTGTGTCTTTACTGGGGTTGTGTGTGAGGTTTCTTGGCTGGACACTGTTTGACAGAACAAGGCTAGCTGTATCCAGTCTTTATACTGAGCTAAGCTAACCAGCTGATGATAAATATTCAGCATACAGACATGAGTGGTATCAAATTTCTCATCTTATTAAGTGCATTTTTCAAATTGTCAGCTTGTATTTCAAGGGGTTGTTTGGCTGAGGTTTACTATCTGTATATTGTATAGCAAGGGAAATGAATACATCCAACTTAAGTGGCTTCTTTTTCATCCCACAGAGACCTTTACCTGGACATAGTCACTCATCCTTTAAGGTAGGGTTGCAAATGGATGCTTTTCATGCTTCTCATTGTATTTATATTATTTTATTATTATATCACCAGTATAAAAGCTGAACAAGCGTTATTCTGAAGACATTCGGTTAACCAATCTCAGCTCTGAACTCTTAATCTCTTGGCTAAATAAAGAAACTGAGGTCTAAATGCGGACCCTGCTGTTTCATCCTCGAGTCGCCCACCTGCGAGAGTGTGTGATCCTTTTAAGATTCGACCGTGTGCTTTTTACCCTTCTCTCAAAAAAGAAAACCATTAGCAAGAGAAGGAACTAAGTGGTTTTTGTGGTAGACCCAGTGGCACTCCCGCTCCCCTGGCAGAATCACCACTCTGCTACTGTACATTATGTGCTGAAATTCTGGCGTCTCACCATAACAGACTGACGCATGCAATAGGTCTGGAGATGAAGCATGCATGTCATGTTTGGTGTGGTGTGCAGTGGTTTCCACATCGCTCATTTGTTCATTCATTTGTCGATCGTGTCGCACTGTAAACGCTGATATTGCTGTGTGAATTACTACTATTTTTCAATGTAAAATGATTAAAATTGAATCAGTTAAGCTACATGCTTCTGGGTGGGAGGTTTCACTTGTCAGCTGTTAACTGTTGTTAACTTTCGTGGTGCGCTACCGAAAGCTAAAGAGTGCTGAGCGTTGGTTTTGTACTATTAACAGGTTTTTCAGTCCTAAAGCTTGTTCAGTTAACTGGGATCTACCTCTGCTGTGTGTCTAAGTATGTGTTTCTTTTCATTGCAGGAAGTGCATCAGAAAAACTCAAGTCGAGGCAACACGGGGGGCAGAAATTACAGAATGTAGGGATGGAGCGAATGGACAAATGCCCAGCGACTTGGGAAGAGAGAAGGGAGTGGCCTTACCTGGTACCCCTGTGGAATGGTTCACTGTAAAACAAAACAAAGAGGATGCTATCAATGGTCCGAAAAGCTCTTCAAAATGATTGAAACCTGAGAGCTAAGTGGTGTTTAAGGGTTTGATGAGGGATCTTGTGATTATTTTATACACTGCACCATTCCATATCGGGAGGAATTCTTTGTTAATGCAATGTAACAGACTAGTTTAGCTGCTGAGACACGAACAAGAGCTTATTATACCTCCATGTGTGAGCTGCAGCATCCCCTGGCTCCAGGAAAGGTGGGAACGGATCTGGGCTTCAGCCAATCAGAGAGCCGCAGGCTGTGTTTGAATGAGTGGTCCATCCTGTCCCCTGAACTTTGCGGAGGTAAATCTTTTTACTCTGAGAGAGTGGATTCACTCCTCTGGTAAGACAGGATATTTTTATCACCAGTCACATTTAACAGTTACTACCCGAGTTAAAATCTGATTATCTTACCTTCAGAATTTGTTTTCATGCACCATGCATTACGGAGGATATTTTTAAAAGAGTAAAAAAAGGTTTGCTTTAAAGGACAAAGACCAGACGGCTCATTATCAGACTTTAAACGTTGTTGTAGTTATTTTACCTTGAGCCCGAGTCAAATCCCTACTTCTCAGTGACTGAAGGCAGGGTTCTTATATCTAAATGGAGTCGCTAGAAGGTTTGAGTCCAATCCAAATCCACCCTAAGCCTCAGGAAGTGTTGAGAACCTGAGGACTGAGTCTACAATCCAAACACTTCTATAACAACAAATCAAGTACTATTAGAGGGGATTTTGAGGAAGACGGGAAGTACAGTAGGTACTAGAAATATAAGATTGTGCAAACTAGAGAAACAAATTACCCAGAAGCAAACTGAATTAAATTTTTTTTTCGGTCAGTCTGCACATGGTGCTTGTTTGGTTGTCAGAAATGGGTCATTCGGTGGATTCAAAGTGCATTTGGCATTGGTGAATGGAATAAATCAAATGGCGACAATCAAGCGAAATGTTTGTCGTCTGTATCCTTTTCACATGTCACCACCGTGGCCAAATCAGATTTTTGTCAACAATTCAGTTACACAGTGATCAACATTTGAGTCTGAGTGAGGCCTGAGTTCAAGGTTGAAGCGCAAGTCATTAAAGTTTAGTCACTGCAAGTAAACAAGCGCTCTTAAAAAAAACAAAAAAACAACAACAAAAAAAACCCCACCAGGATCAACTAGAGTAAAATCATTTTCTTGTTCTCGTGAAGAACTGACAAAATGTTCCCAAATCTGTCAATACCCAAGTTAAAAGCAAAAGACTGAGAGGCTTCAACAATAGTCACTTAGATGGAGAAGTTTAATGATTGATTGATCTTGGCCTGTGATATTTTGTTAGTTTAGGGAGGCCGAGAACTTTGCTACTTCAGTTGTCACTTGGACTGCATTATCCGCCATGATGGTGAGAGTATAACAAAACTCCACAGAATCCATTGCAAAGTCCACCAGAGGAATAAACAGATTAAACGATTTGGTAAATGTTGCAAACGAAAATGACAAGTCCTCCTGGAGATGTGAGATACGGCACACATATAGCAGTACACGAACACACATACAAAGCACCCAGTGTAAATGAGCGTTGTGTAACTGTGAGCAAGGGTCAGGCACACACAGACATACACATACACAAATGAAAAGCCAGTTCTGAGAAGTCCTTGCATGAGGACTGACAGTCATGGCTGTTTGTTCTAGCCTCCAAGCGGATTTACAGTCATTTTATCGCACAAACCGCCCAAGACATCTCATAACTGGCTCTGCCTCCTCTGCCTGTGTATAATCAAACAGTACTCCCATTTATGTTAACCTATGCATTGCTATCATTCATTGTACATGATGGTTTCATATAACAAAACTGTATTAAGAATCCTATCCACTGTATAATGGTGCTATTTTGTAGTTTGTTACTTGCAAGAGATGGCTAAGACAGACAGATGGCAGGGCTTACATTGGAGGTCTTCCCTTTTGCACAGCCTTGTGGCCACCATTTTAATAGTGTTTTTATTTGTAAGCTGTTTCAATAAGGTAGTAGTGTAAGCGAGTAAATGTATCTGTGTGAAATCTGTGAATGCATGGAGAATTAAAAATAAGAAAATACCATGTCGTGGTCCCAAGAAGGCAAAATGCTATTTTTTCTACTGTTTTTAAATTATTTTCTCAATATAGATCCCTTATGCCAAATAACTTGACAAAAGTACTGTGAACTGTGATTCTTCCAATTGTATTGAGATTGTTAAAAGTCATGGTGTGCTTTTGTCTGTCCTGAGATGTGTGTGTACATGCACCTCACTGGAAGCCATGGTATTGACTATTAAAATCATTTAAAGCGAGACTAAATAACTTTTGCTGATAAGCGGTCACTGTGGCCACAAGTGATAATTATAGGACAATCATTACACATTGGAGTTGCTGTCATTACCCAATATTGACATTAGTCAAATACTTTAAAGACGTTGTCATGGTTATCTGTAACATGCTAAAATTTAAGTAACAGGCACACAAGTAGCAAAGAGCTACAAAGTCAGCAAATGTACTCGGTGTTGTCTAGCATAAAAGAGTAGTTTGAAATGAGCTAACTTGTTTTGAGTAGATGAGAAGATCGATACATTAAATATAAGGCGGTAGCCAGTAGCCAGTTAGCTTAGCACAAAAACTACAAATGGGAGGAATCTGCTAGCCTGGCTGTATCCAAAGTTAACAAAATCAAATCCACCTCCCTCTTTTACACCTCAGTGTTTTTACAATCATGTGTTTTTTAATTGTTGAGCCAAGCTAGTGACTTCCTCCTGTTTCCAATCTTTATGCTAAGCTAAGCTAACTGGTTTCTGGCTTCTTTGCTTACAGATATGACAGCATTATCAATATTCCCATCTAATTGTTTGCATGAAATGGTATTTCCAAACACTTTAAACTACTGCTTTAAGTTTGCTAACACTGGCTAACATTAGCCTGCATTAGCTACTGGTCATACCAGACCAAATAAGGCTCTGACGACGAAACCCCTGAGTGTATTAAAGTGCATTTTATTTCTTATGAATTTAACATTTCATTTGCAACAGAAAGATTTTGTTCTTTCGTCTTTCAAAAGTTACCTAGTCTCGCTTTAAGAATAAGCCAGGAGTTTAATTTATTTTGTCCAAAACATTTGTTATTTTAAAGGTGTGTTTTTATCTATAATGATCAAGGTTTTAAAATGGGAATTTGCGTACATGCTTTGGTGTCTATTCCTTTCTAATTCTCTTATCAGTCGACCTGGCGACTGAAATGAAAAAGAAGCTGGCTGGAAGACATCACTGGTCCTCCCAGATCTTCAGATATACAGTACAAACCAAAGACTTTTTGATGAGAAGAAAAACCTCACTCAGCATTATTAAGTCACAAACTAAACCTACGATCAGATCATTAAATAGCGATTGATGCCATCCCTGTCTGAACTGCACTGCAGCTACAAATACGCCCTTCACACACTGTCTCTGGTACCTGAAATACAGCTTGTGTAATAGATAGTAAAGTGAGCCAGACAAAAGTCCCTCGGTGTATCTGGAATTTTTGGAACAACCATGAAGAAAGCTTCAGCAACCAACTTCAAATCGTATGACTATGAATCATTCAAATATTTCTGTTTGTCACTTGTGTGAAATAATTAATAAAGCCTAAAATGTGGGTCTGAGTGTGTGAGACATTCACGACTCCGCGAGGTGTTAAATAAGAAAATGTAATTTCCTAAAGCTCACTGTCCGAGGAACTGTTTGATCACAGCGCTGTTATTTATGGTGCTCGATTGCCTTCTGTAGAAAAAAAAAATACTGACAAATTGTTCACCATTCCTGCTGAATAAACCACTTGTCAACATCACAGGAATGGCTGGAGAGTTCTTTCAGACAGCATGCACATACACTCATAAAACCTCTGGGGAAACATCATCCTATAAAGGCTTTACTCCCTCTATTATGCAACATTACAGTGGTAAACTCTATACAGCTTTTATGAGGAACACTGTGGATTCAGACACATAAACAGCAGATAATTACAAAGCAGAGGTTTCTCTCTCGTAAGCATGTACAAATCTTTTAAGGCATTTCGGCTATAGATGAAGCCGTAACTCAAGCTGAGGCTTTGTGCACTGTGCAGGATGAAACTGAGCGTGCTGGGTGTGCTGAATGACAAAGTGATACTTCCTAAGAGGTGGCGGGGTCTGCCAAAGCAAACAGAGCGGGGCGTGGTGCTCCCTGAGGCCAGAGCTGCATGTTCAGCTCTTTGGAGGATGGTCGCAGTGACAGTGCCGAGCTCTCACTCACTCACTGTAAGCAGTTTTTAAGCGGATGTATATGGGACAACAACCAAACCCTGATAAATTGGCTCTCTGGCCGACACGCAGCAGAGATCAAAATGTGGAGCAGCAGGGAGGTTGGCAAAGTCCTCATCATCCCGGCCATCCTGGATGTTATTTCATCCCACTTGATGACTAATACAGAATCAATTATCTCACCCTAATGGTTCAATTGCAGCCTGCAAGCTTGCAAGATTTAGAGTTCAAATAAATCAGAGAGAAATTGTGTGCAGAGAGGCCCGGGCAGTGGCGGCTAACCAAGCCATAACAAATAAGCCAATTATAAAAGTGAATACGGATGTGCACTATCATCCAGTTGTAATTATTATAAAATACAAACGTCAGGATGTCTTAAAATTGCTCTGTTTACCTTCTTATATGTGCTAATTTTGGATTACATGGTGACTCAAGAAGTGCAACACAAAGCTGTTTGAATAACCTCAAGAACCAGGATGGTTCTGGAAAGAACACGATCCTTTCCCATTGATCAGCATGCACTCAGGATCCAGTGCATCTAAGGACACAGAGTTTGGACTGAGCCCTGAAACACAATCTCTCCACACTCTTCAACTCCTCATCTTAAGCACACAATTGTCTTTTGAATGACCTTGTGGTCTGTTTTACTACACTCACCAATTTTACTACTTATTCTACTGGTTGTTTTACAGGAAAAGTGGTTGCAAGGCTTCATCAGTCTTCAACCATTCATTTTTTTTTCAACAGGACACACAGGATTTCACTGTGCTGGGTTTTAACTTTTGCTCCTTGCTGTTGTCAATTTAGCATTTGTTGTCTCTGATCCCCAATATTCTCAGATCCTGCGGCTAGGATCCAGCCTTGGCTTGTGATGAGTTGAGCATGACAAATTTACAAGTAGCCTTGTGTCACATTTTATTGTTACCATGAGCCAGGGCCAGATGTAAATGGAAACAGAGACACAAGAGTCTAGCAAGTGCACTGTGAGCCTGGTGCTACAACGGGAAAATTAGCAGTTAGATTAAAGCATGTGTAAAAAAAAAAAAAAAAAAAAAAAAAAAAAATTGTTGAAACCATTGGAGGAGATTCTCCCTCTTTCTCAATTTCAGTCGACAGTGGAAATTCACTGAGGCTTGATTATAGCAGGAGAGAGTGTTGGCTCAGCTGTGTGCTTTAAGAACCCATGATGTCAGAGCCTTATTTTCCTTGGAGAGACTCTCATCAGCTGCATTGTTCCAGGAAACCATGGTCTGTTCTCTGGGCAACAAAAAAATCCTGCCCAAAATGCGGCCCACCTCCCCCCCCTTTTGCACCCGCATCTCTGCTGAATGCAGCACGCCGGCCCCTGGCACAACTTAATACACACACATAGACACGAAGCATCATGCGTTGAGCATCAGCGCAACAAATGTCCTTGGAACCAAAGCTTCCTCTGTGCTGTGACAGTGTTTGTCTTTTTTTTTTTTTTTTCTATTAAAAGATGAGTGTTGGTGATGAAAGGCAGTGTGTTAATACAGGACGGGGGAAATAATGTGCTGACCCCTGGAGGATTATAAAACAATGCTGCTACTGATGTCATAGGGCCTAGATTTCTGAGGTCTCTTTTCGCACAAAGCTGTAGGCGGTGTGATTGAAATACAGCACCGGCGACTGACAAGTGATGCAAGCAGCTGACAGAGCTGATGAAATAACTACTCTGCAGCTTCCTCGAGTTTAAAATTTAAACCATGCACGACGCTGAATCTAACCTGGACGCAATTATGAACACTTACAAACAAGATCAACTGTAAATCAGCGACAGCACAGTAGTTGAATAAACTTTACTGGCATAAATTGAAGGTTTGACGAACTGTGTTTTGGAAACATGACAATTTAGTAAATAATGTTCATGGATACCCACCGAATCACATCTGGTCCTCATAAGATTATTTGACTCTTGGCTTTTTTTTGCTAATGTTCTTTGTTAGAGAATTATGGTAATGATTTCTTAGAAATTCAGGCCAGGGAAAAATCACAGTTACCAGATAAAGACCTTCACCACAGCTCAGAGTTCATTAAATCTTCAGAGTAATTGCCAAGGAAGTTGACAGAGCCCAGAAGTTTTGGATCAGGTGGCGTTGCAGCGATTTCCAGTGCATCTACTGTCCACATCAGTTCATGGATACAGCCTATATCAGGAGAAATGTGGGAAAAGGGAGGGAGACATTATCAGTAAGAGAGAAAGAGCGAGAAAGGTTACAACAACAGAGCACGAAGCTCACAAGTTCAGTTGTGCTTCTGCTGGAACGGCCTTGCCCCTGTGGACAAGTTCAGTCCTTCAGTAGAAGTCCTCGCCCTCCAACAATAATACTTACAAAATAAAGGCTGACCGCTCCAAGTAAAATCACTTCAACTGAGTTCAATAGCTATTATTCATATCCCAGTTCTCCATCCCATGCGCTACGGCTCCTGTGATGTTAATAAGGTAAGCTTTCGGAGCTGAGAAGAAGCCTGTGAGGAGCTATGTCAACATGACGGCCCTTCGGTTTCTGCTTTGCTTCCACCTTTTACCATCAGCTGACGATCGCCACCTTGATGTGGGTGCTTATCAATCAAATTCTGCCAAAGGCTTGATCACAGAGCTGTGGGATATCAAGTTATCCTTTGAATGAATAATTTGACATTTTGCTTATTTGTATCTTGCTGAGAGTTACACAAGAAGATCAACAACATCCATGCCAGTGGCTCCGTGAGGGTATAGTTTTGGTGAAGACCCACTGAGCTCAACTTCATTGGAAATTCTACCCCATTCATTTCTAGGGGACACGAGTAAATCGCTTCCCAAGGTGGAGTGGAATTCAAGGTGATGCTGGATTGGCTTGCGAAGTGACCAAAGCTAGGGGGTTGAAAGTTTGCTACTGAACAAGCTACTGAAGTTAGAACTCAGGCAAAAATTGTTACCTGACTGATTAAGATTGTTAATCGTG
The DNA here is from genome assembly GCF_002814215.2 of Seriola lalandi dorsalis. Taxonomy (NCBI): domain Eukaryota; kingdom Metazoa; phylum Chordata; class Actinopteri; order Carangiformes; family Carangidae; genus Seriola; species Seriola lalandi. The sequence goes on from NW_019525152.1 coordinate 317,862, forward strand.
AAAAAGATCATTTGTAAATAAGTGGTAAAAATTTATAGTAACTCAGTTCTAAATATTTTTACAGGCAAATATTGAGTTTTGCTCAAATAAAAAACACAAAATATACCTTTAGTTTCAGCTCTTATGGTTTTATTGGTCAATGCAGATTGTCAGTCAAAGGTATTTATTGTAATTGGCTGCAGGTGCGGAAGCGAAATGTAGGGGGCGGGGAAACACGGAGCGACTCGACGCTGTACGTGAAGATATTACTACACATTTCCCTACCTAATGTCACTTGAGTATGGTCAATGTTAGTTCGTGTGTGTCTGCGAGAAACTGAAGTTGGCTACTGAAGGTGTGTAGCCGTTAGCCGTTAGCCGCTAGCCGTTAGCCGCTAGCCGCTAAGCCTCTGGAAACCATGGAGTCGCATCATGGAACGTTCAGGTCATTGAGCGCCATTGTTGACCGGGAAAGCCTCTGTGTGCGGCCTGCCTTTCATCTCTGACCACCAAACGTTTCTCCAGGACCAAAACAAAACTGCAAGTTAAACTTTCTTTGACTCTTTTAAACGAATTGTTACACCTTTAGCCACAGATATTTATTCCTTCAATATTGAATATTGGGATATGTCAACTCAATTGAATATAGTGCTATGAGGCTTTAGTGAGAGTCACTAGAATACATTTTAAAACCCTTTTATATTATTTTTTTGTTGATTGCTTTTACCTTAAAAAGATCTTTTTTTGTGATTGAGGTCACCCATAAGGTCTATTTCAAATTTAGCCCAATTAATCAAATATAGGGATTTATTTTTTATATAAAATGTGTAGATTTTTCCAGATTGTATAATAATGAAGAAGTTATTCCAGGAGGTTAACATATATATGATGGGGATATGAAGTAGGTTACTACAAATCCAAATAGTATATCATGCCCCATATTAAAACAATCTATAAATGAATAAATTAAGTAAAAAAATAAATATCCATCTAGATCACAGTACAAACAATCACCATAACAAGAGTCTAATAGAGAGGTGAATAAATGACCAACACATGTGGTAACAATATTGTCAGATGGTAAGTTAGAAACGTACTCAAAAACTACTAATAGATTATCTTGTTATTTTTTTCATGTGTTGCTGTTTTCTATTTTTGTGTGTACATAATAGTGTGTGTGTGTGGCTCCACATTGTGCTTAGAGTCCCGTTAAGTGAGTTCAAAGTAAAGGTGTGAGAAAAAGTGTCATTCAAAATAGGTAAACCCCTTGTGGTAGCTACCTTGAAACTGAATCCAAAAGCCCAATAATTGCAGTCTAAAACAAGTCCTGCTATAACCATGGATGTATTGAACAGAAATAACCATTTGTACAGGTATTAATTCATCTATTAGTTATTGATAATGTTAAAATTACAAAAATGATATTAAACAGCTATTTACTATTTACCGACATGAGAATCCTATCAATCTTCTCACCAGACGTATATTTCGGAAAATGTTGAACTACTCCTCTAAACTGACTAATTTCCTCCAAAAAGCTTGTCGGCATTAGTCTCAGTTTGGAGGTTTTCATACATGTTTACTGACCTTTGTCAAAGCTCCATCACAGGATTTAGTTCGTCTCCGTACAGTCACCGATGCCATTCAGAGAAAACTACTTATTGGGTCTCTGTCCTGTCACCTGCTGGGTTCATTTCAGCATGTGGATTTTGTTAGAAGAGATTCACAATCAATTCCTGCCCTTTCACCCCCTGTGAATCTTCTTGACCCCACTCTGTGATGTGGAGGGAATTACTACCTACTATATTTCCCCTCTTTTGGCCATTTGAATTCATCACACTTCTAAACAGACAAAATAAAGCTATTCACCTGTTTCTTTACAAAGGAACATCTGTTAATGGAAGCACAGCACATTTGCTGTGACCTCATGACATGATGTTTTTATGTTTAACAATTATAAGTTGCAAGCAAAATCACTGCCTCAGTATATAAAGCAGCTGAGAGCGCGGTCTCAACAGTCATTAGGTGAGGCAAGACCAGTCACAGTCTGTAGAGCTAAACATTGAAGATACCATGATCTCTGTCCACTCGGTCCTCTTTACTCTGGTGCTGTTCTCTGAGCTGAGCAGCCACTTGGTAACTGCAGCCATGCCTGCAACTAAAGTAGAAGATGGGGTAATAGAGCAAGATGGCCTGGGTTCGTTACTGGTCGACGAACCCATGACTGAGCATGGCATGGTTCCTCCCGTGTACAGACGACGCCTCGTGGTAGACAACAACGACAGGGATGAAGATGGGAACCCTAAAATCATCATGGTCTCGGTAAGTGACACAAGACTTTTTGAAATTTTAAGCTGTTTAAAGGGTTGTTTCACCCAATACAACTATCGAATAAGTCATCCATGATAAAGGGTTTCCTAGCTGTAGCTAGCAGTTTTATTCATGAGTGAAAAATGCTTTTTACTAATGCTTTTATAGACCAGTATTAGGCCAGCTTGTTTGCCAAGTTTAGTTCATGTAGTAATTTGGTCAGCCAAAGGGATTTTTCACAACCTGGCAATACAAGGAACTGATTCCTAACTGTTTATAATGCCATTAGTTACAGTTTATAAAGGGAAAATTATAGCAAGTGGAATTGTTCAAAACACATATTTTCTTACAAACCTCTAGTTGTATCTAGCTTTGTCCAGGCTTTTCATGTAAGCATGTCTTAGATTTCAGCCTCTTATCCCAATACAATGTAAGTAACTAAACTTTAATTGGTGGTGGTCACAGCTTTGAAAAATGGCTTTGAAAATAATTCAACAGGGGCTTTCTCCAGAAATAGTGTCCTTGGAACAACTGGAGCCGACAACATTAAGTGCTACTTATGGTTAGTTAAACATGACACCACTCTAATTACATTTTTTATTCATGCAAGGATCTTTTTCTGTAGATGCCCATTCTCAGGGTGCAAGGTGGCAACGGAGTCACCAACCAAAATACAGGTGATTTGTATAATAATGTGCTCTGGTGTGATCAATAGGAGGTACTCTGAGAGTTTCATTTCTGTGAGTTTTTGTCCAAAATATGGGTCAAGGTCCACAAACCCAGCATTTTTCCTACGCTTATCAAGATGCAACTGGATAACCTGTTTAATTAGATCTTACTTGCAACCCACATCTTTCAAACTCTACATTTACAGGTTTTAACTCAGGCTTTCTGTTATAAATTTGCAGTAGTAGTATTGTATTTATAGTATTGCACAAATTTGCTCAAACTGTAAGTGATTAATTTAATTGTAGAATAACAAATTAATACCCATTAACTTCCATTGTATTGGGATAGAGACAGAAATCTCAAAACCTGGACAAACAAAACTAAAACTTTCTGTATGGCTAGTTGCCACAAGAGGTAAATAAGTAATATTTTTGTCATTGTGTTGTTAGATTGAAACAACTTAATTCAATTCAATTTTACCAGTTATTTGGATTAATATCAATTTATCCCAAGTAAACTGTCTGGCTATTCTCCGTTTGCCGTCATTCAGCCAGTATTATTCTGCCAGTGACAGTCATGCATCATAACTATTCATTGTATGAGAGTTCTTTCTATAAACAACCTTAGCTAACCATAGTTCAACAACAACAAAGAGCACATTATCTCCATCCTGTGCCTGAACATTTGACCCTTTTCAATTGGCCTCGTGTCTAATGTTGTCTATATTTCATACACATCTATGAAATCTTTTACAGCAGTGTTGGAAAACCGGGAAATACTATTAGCTGAAAAGGTCAAATGATCACAAGCCTATAAAGATTTATTGGAATCACAGTGGGAAGAATGATCATATAGCTGTGCTTCCTCAAACGTTTGGTTGCTATGTGTAAAGAGTTTATCTGGCGACTGCGTCTCCCGTGTGTCATGAACATGGTGGTTATCTCTGTGGTAATGGAGAGCAGGCAGCCGAGACGGAGAGAACAAAGCTGTCAGAGTAAACCAGGGCGGTGGAAGAAAACGGGCCATTGTGATATAGTAAAAACTGGGAAACACATTTCTTCCATTTGGGGTTAATGTGGCTTAGATCAGCTGCTAAAAGACAGATCCAACACCTGTGCTGCACATGAAAAGATAATCTTAAAAAAATTTGCTGCTTGACGATCCAAGGTTCAGATTGTGCTGTATGGTAATGTGTGTGCGGTGTTATGATATCTATGTAATCACTGATCAGTACTTTGTTTCAGGACATGAGGCAAAAGGGACGCAGTGTTCATGTGCTGAACTCGGCCTTTAGCCGAAGCCTTCCTCTGCTCACAGAACGAATCTTGAGCCACACTCCTGCTGAGTACAGTTTGAAAATAGATCGCAGAAACACTGACCTCGACAGTAAGTATCCGGAAAACCCTTGCTTCTAAGAAAATTCTTACTAAACCATTTCAAATTCCTTGATGTTTATACTAACTAATGCTCTGTATTCTTTTTCTTCCTTCTCCTAGTGCTGCGATGTATGATAGGAAGAGTGTACCGACCCTGCTGGGAAGGTGCTTCCCTTGCTTGAATGTGCTGTAAAAAATTTTTCCTCCTGTGTTAACACTGAAATGCATTTCCTTGAAAAAAATAAGAGAGTGCAAATATGTAAAACAAAATAAAAATTTATTAAAAATGAAAAGCCTGCATATGTACAGAGTCATTGTGTTATTTTACAGGTTAAATAGACTGTACAGCTACTGGTGAAACACATTTCAAAAACACAAAAAAGGACGTATCAGCCTCATCTTGATGTAAGTTTACTGACCAAATTGATCCATTCACGTTGTAGCCACTCGGATTTCCACACAGCATAAGAGCCACTTAAACTAGTGCAGAAATGATTAATCAGATTTATAGAAAATTAAACAACAATTTTTCATAATCAGTGAATCATTAAAGTCATTCACCAAACAGAAATTACAAACAGTGCCAGTTCCTGCATTTTCTGTTAACTTTAAAGGGGATTTCTTAAGGTTTTGAACTCTCGGTAGGACAAAACGTGATTTTAAAGATATCACGATTGGGTCTGGAAATTATTTTCTGCCCTTTTCTGACATTTTATAGACTTTACAAATAAAGGACATTTTGGGAAATATGCTTATTCACTTTCATGGTCAAGAGTTAGATGAGAGAATGATACTATCGCTAACAGGCAATTAGCTTAGCTAGCATAAAGACTGGAAATAGGGGGAAATGGCTATTTGGCTCTGTTTAATGGGTAACAAAATCCCCCTATCATCATCTTTAAAGCTACCAATTGAAATCTGTTATCTTGTTTGTTTAGTCTGAACAAAAACCTGATGTGTATGCTAAATATGAAGCTAATGCTAGCAGCCGGTTAGCTTAGTTTAGCACAGAAACTAACTAGTGGGAAACAGCTATACTGGAGCTAAGCTAGCTGTTTCTCCCACTTTGAGAAGACTTCTCATCAAACTCTTGGTAAAATAGGAAAATCAGGGTTTTAGTTGATTAATTAAAAAAAAAAAAAAAATATCAAATTTGCAGCATTAACAGTTATCAGTGGAACTAGAAGAAAACTATTGCACAACATTCAGCTGCTTTGTTTGAATTCCATTCTATATACTGTCAAATGATGATTAGACTCTGAAAAAGCTGATTAGCTTTCCTTGTCCAGCGATCAGCTTCTTCTTACTCGAGGCCTTATTGACATTCTTACCAGGCATTTTGACTGAGACACTAGTGGGCCGTTTCTTCTCTGGAGGCTGGTTCTCTGATTCTCCATGTTGGTCAGAATCCACCTGCTTCCTCTTGCTGCCTTTGTTCTGTACCTGAATGCCAGTTTTCTTTCTATTGCCAGGGCCTGCACCTCTGCTTTGGGCATTTCCACTTCTTGGCTCAAGAGCAGCCCCCTGTTGTCTACCACTCTGCTCCTTATTTGGACATTCAGAGGTTGGCTTGGCTGGAAAGATTGAAACAAAACAAAAGCAAGTGTGAAAAACTGGTGGGAGAAAAAAGGAAAATGTTGTGACGAAATTGCTGACGTTAGCTGCTAGTCGGAGCAGGCCGTGTGTTTATTCTATGAAGCTGAAATTTAACATTTGTCATGTAACCTGATGGAGCCAAGCCTGAATTCCCACGGAACAAAAGACAGAAGGGGAAATGGGCAAAAGGTCTGTGTGAGTGTGTGTGTGCGTTTTTGGTTTTTACTACAGATGTGGGGGTGTGCAGGTTTTATAGAATGGGGATTCATTTAATGGCTAATGGTAAGTACCAGTCCCAGGGCTGGGACTGGGAAGGGTTCATGGCTGGAGCTGAGAAGGTGTGCCTGGGCCTCAGTCCAGCTGTGTGGCGTCAGAGGAAACAGAAATATATCCCAGCAGAAAGAGAACGCTGCACGGCTTGTGTTGACATTTTGAGCTTTTCTCTGCGTGCAGTAGAGAACAAAAAGTACCTGTAGGATTTCCAGAAATGAAGGTTGAGTCTGTACCTGTGGCTGTCCTCTCCACACCAGAGCTGCACTCCTCCTCCACAGCTGGAGCGGTTTTGAGTTTAGGTGCTGGGTGCACACAGGTGGGAATCTGGCTGGTACTTGGGAACTCCAGCACACGGTTGAGCGGCAGCTCTTCATCTTTGTATGTGCAGGCAAACTGGGATCGAATGACTCTGTCTCTGGCCTGGAATAAACAGAAAAAAACCCTTTGATCCAGCTGATAGGATATGGGGACATGGTTGATGATGAGTATTAATATCTCAGCAGGTGGACTAAGTTTCTGCCTTTTTTAAAAAAAAAAAAAAAAAAAAAAAAAAAAAAAAAGCATACTTTCTGGCTTTTACTTTGGTGTTTTGAAACAAAGGGGAAAAAAATCCTTCACTCAAACCAAAATTTCAATAAGTGCTTTCCCACTCCTGCACATTTTCAACTGCTCAACAGGACAGAGCGAAGCACCAAATGTTTACAGCCATGCTAGCTGCTCTGTGAGGCCTTACTTGCTAATTAGCAAACACAAATACAGCTGACAATGGTGAGAAGATAATTTGTTTTTCAGGTTAACAAACAGGAATTTTGCCCATCTGTGCCAAAACTCTTGGCAACCCATCCAGTAATAACCCATCTAGGGACCATTAATATCTGTACCAACGTCCATGGCAATCCATCTTCTACTGTAATTAGCTAATTTACCCCTCTGTATTTTTACAGCGCGACTATTTATGCTGATTACAAGCCACCTGATGAGTGCATTAGTCATTGGTAAAAGTTGACAAATCATGCATCAGCACAACTTTATACCACTTTAAAAAGTAGGAACTGTTGCCTTCAATCTAATCACATTTATATGTGCAAGACAGTAGTGCGGCACCTCATTAAAAAGCCTTTTCAGACAGCCTCGTTAGTTATAATGAAGTGAATGATACCGAAGACTACAATCCTGGCCCTGGGGCACACAGATCCACGGCTTTTCATCCACTGTTTGATCTTCGCCTGCCTGGGATTATCACAATCCAAGGATTTCACCCTTCAGGCCAGTGGGCCACAGTAGGGAGGAGAAATCTGAGGGAAAAAATACAGCTAGCAAAGCTGGGTGGGCCTGTAAAGCACAAAGGGATCAAAGCCTTTGTGCTTTTCAAAAGAACTTCTTAAAAGAGCACCTAAAACAACAGTAACCCTAAGACTGAGGCACACTTCAATAATGGAGCTAAAAATGTATGCTGCCCTGGTTGCATGCTAATAAAACATATCTGGAACGCCCCTGAAACAATGGGAGGGGATAGAAGAGTGAACACGGCCAAACCATGACTGACGGAGAACATCTAATCCAATTACAACAGGTGGGAGCCCGACGTGGCACCGTGTGGTCAGACGGCCCTCATTCCTCCGAAGACGGCTGTCCTGAAATAACCCCCGCACACCGCCTGACCCGACGCTGGAGACACCTGACCAAGACATTCCTGATAGTGCTTCCAAAACCAGGTGCAAGCAATTTCTGCAGCTTTGTGTTTTGACATGTGTTCTCACACGCAGGTGATAGAAGTGAGAACAAGTAACAGGTGCACCATTACCATTATCACCAGAGGATGATGGAGTCACTCAGGAAATAAACGTATACTCTGTGGCATTATTGTGTAATTAGACGTGTCTCTTCACAAACATAATTTCTGACATAACAGAAGAGCAGCACTAAATTGGCATTAAGAGCTTTACTCAAAGTTTTTTCTGTTTGGATCATCTGTGGCACTGAGGAAAAGATTTGGAAACGTCCCAAAGCAGAAACTAAATCTGTCCATATCTGTGTGTGCCAGTTGACGTCAGTGCATGATGAAACTGCTGGAGAAGGTTGGGATAAAGTCATTCAGCAGACAACAGGAAACAATAACCTTTCAAGTTTCCCTTGCTAGTCGAGTTACGCGACTGATATGGCATCTTCAAAGTGAAATTGATGCAGAAAGCTTCCGCTCACCGAGTTCAGGAAGCGGTGAGCTGCCCAGGGACCATTACAGCGCACTCAAACAGGAAGGCAGCCAGATTGTGGGGAGCTAAAATGACATCTGCTAGCGCAATCAAATAAAGGAGCCATTTCACAAAATGTGTTTAGCATACATGTTCAAAAGGAGTTCACACAGCGGAGCTACCTCATGTTAAAACACCAGTCCTGCCTTAAAACCTAAAGCTGGTCTTGTTGGTGTTTTTGGGGTGACTCAGCAGTTGTGGAGTGGACGCAGTGGTGGAAGAATCACATCCTTTGCTGAAGTAAATGTTGCAATACCACACTGTAAAAACACTCAGTCATAAACTGAAAGTCCTGCCTTCAAATTTTACTCAAGTATAATGATGAAAGTATTATCTGCAAAATGAATTTAAAGTATCACAATGGCTCCTTTCAGTGTAATATTATAAGTATTTTATTATTGGATTATTATAACTGATTATTATAACCGATGTGTTAACATCATTATAGCCGTTATATTAGACAGACATTGGATTTTTTAGGTATTTGATACTGATATTGATATTGCAGCGTTTTAAAATAAATTATATATATCAGCCAATAATATTTTTGATATAAAACAGCATAAAGAGATTTAGTATTCCATTATCCTATAACACAGTTTAAATAAGAAGGGTCATAATCGATGCAGCAGAATCACAGACATAAGTCTTTTTTATCCCTTTCATTCTTCTTCCTGTCAAAACCTGGTGCTTACATTACCCACAATGCAACTCTAATAGTGCAGTGAGAAATTTGGGTGTGATATGCTACTAGGGGCCAACAACCCTCTAGTCTCAAGTGGCATCAGTTGAGGTTGTTAATCAGATTTCACACAGCTTCGTCTGGAGCCACAGAAGACTATGTACAGCTTCTTTGACAGGTAATAGTACTCTGCATGACCTGTAAACAAACTTTGATGTGGAAAATTAGTGGAGTTCCTCTTTAAAAACCTTGACTAATGTACACACTGAGAAGGACATAACATGGTTCAACTTGTCAGTGCTCTCTGGTGGCCAAACTATCTAATGGTGACAGTTTATAAACCACTTCAAACCTAGTTTGGCATTTCTGTGCTGCAGTTTACTTTTACATGTACAGCTGATGAATATATTGGTACAGATAGCGGAATATATGTCGATATTATGGGAAAAAGTAACTTGTAAACTATATCCTTCAAATAAATGGAATTGTCCTTTTCAAATTTAATAGTTTCAGGTTCTCAAATGGGATAACTTCTTTCATTTTTCTTTGTCTTATGTCATAGTAAAATTGATATTTTTGGACAAAACACAACTTGGTCTTACAGACTTATTATAACTAATTATTGTTTGCCCTGCTGTAAAATGTCCTGCTTATTATGCAACTTGGAAAGTCAAAATTCTTAAAAATGATGATATAAAACACTATTGTAAATGCTATCGGCCTTAAAAATCCAGTATTTGTCATGCTATGTAGTGGAATAGAAGCATGGCATGGAAATATCTCAGTACCATGTTAAGGTACTTGTACTTAAGTAAAGAACCTGAGTAAATTTACAAAGTTACTTTCCCATATGTTTGCTGAGTGTATGCTATGATAATTGAATTGTCTTTTCTCCACACATTAAAATTCCACAACAACAAAAGCAAACTTACAGTAACATCTTTAAACTCAAAATTATCAGGCAGCAGAGGAAGAATCTGCCAATGTCATGTAACATAAAAAGACCAGCTGAGCTCACAGGCAGGAAGACGAGATATTGATATCAGATATACAGTATGTTACATTGTGCACTGTAAGCAAATGGTTCTGTCCTAATAATAGGAAAACATCAGGATTGGTTAATGGTTTGAATCCCCCACGAATAAGTCATTTTATGCCATGGATTTAAACGGCACCCTCAAACCAACGCTAAGAGCTAAAACACAGCTGTGCAAACGGGAACGGTGGAATTCAGTTAAGATGTGAGCTTCAGCTAAGCAAATAAATAATATAATACCAGGGAGAAATTACAGGATATAAAGACATTATTTTCAATGTTTGTACATCTGATTCAATTTGAAGTAACTGATGGTTTGGATTTGGGGCTCTTGGATGGAGGGGCCCACGTTACCTTGGGTTTGAGCAGGTCTAGCCGGCTCTGGACTCGGTTCTTTAAGGGTTCTGGAGAAGATCCAGTAGACACTTCAGGGGATCTGAGGAGCAAGCCACAATGAAAAGCAAAGACATGGTTAATGAATTAAAAAAGCGAGGAGGTTACATGGTCACACTAACCAACAGCATTCTCTCTTTGACGCAGCTTTACACAGTCAGAATCAACAAGTAAGAGATGTTTTCACTAACGTCAGACTGAGCCGATGCTTGGCTTTTACAACAGATTGGCTATCAGCCATTCAATGTCATCCACCTCCGACATAATGTAGGTTCCCTCCTGACCACAGCCAGTGGCTATTTTTTTTTATTATATTATTTTTATTTCAGACGTTTGACCAGAGAAATTGTTCCAGTGTGGTGTGGGAGGATTTTCCTCCATATGGTTTCAGTGGAGAGTTGTAGAGTCTCATGTTGGTCTAATTGCTAGTTCAGGGGCTTTCCCACTGACTGAATCCTTGTAGTAGTGAACATGGTCAAATCTTAACTCAAAGCTCTGCGTGATCACTTTTTCATGGCGAAATATCAGTACTGCTTGGTGTTAGACTCCTACAAGGGGTACAAGCGCATTTAAGACCCTTTAGAATTGTCTGTTATGATCTATGGAGCACGGATAGTACACTGGTGTTAAATTATGGCGCAACATAGTGAGGTTATATGGGTTTTTTTTTTTTGGTCAATACTGAAATGGTTAAAGAATAAAAAACAATACTGTTATCATTCTGCATATATTTCTTAATCCATTATGATCTATAAGCACCAGGGAGCACTCACTTGTTCACTGTATAACATCATTAGAATGGAAAAAGATTGTAATTGCAGCTGTGCCAAATTACCACACAGTGCTGCGACTAAGCATCACTTTCATTATCGATTCATCTCTTGGATTATTTTTCTGATTAATTGTTTAGCCTATAAAATTATAGAAAACGTAAATGCACCATGGAATTTTTTTTAAAGTGAATTTTCCTTCCTTAATTACAGCTGTGGTGAAAAAGAGGCAGGAGAGTCGGGGAGAAAGAGAAGGGAGGACATGCAGCACAGGGCCTAAGGTCGGGCTCAATCCCGGGCCACTGCAATAAGGACTGAGCCGTCATGGTAAGTGCTCCACCAGGTGAGCTACTGCGACCCCCCCCCCATTGCATTTTTCTAAAATGGATTAACAATTATTCATGTACATTTGGAAAGCTGGAACAACCAGATATTATAAAAAAGTAAGAAATTAAAATAAGATACATTTTCTTTTGATCAATTGGCTAATTATTAAAGCATCACGTTTAGTAAACAAGATTAAAAGTTTACAGTGGCTGTGTGAGGTTGTACTCCACAGCAGGTAAATGGTAACTTATTAATTTCACATATAAGCATGCTAACTTTTGCTAATAAGCACTAAACACGGAGTAAAGCTGAGGTTTTGCAGGTTTTTTGGTAATAAACCACAGTATTTGATTTTGACAAATTAAAATAGTGGCCTGCCAATGGTGCTAGGATGGCCAGTGAATTGTCATCCACATTCTGCTAAATAACAGCATTAAATACAACTGTTATGTCTAAAAATATACTGTTCTGTCAGAAGAACAGAGGCCAGTTTGTGCTGCATGCTGTAACCAACCTGAACAACATTAGAACACATGTCCCCTCGGCTCCACTGAGGACGGGCTGCTCCTCAGACAGCAGGTCCGCCTTGTTCTGACACGGAGGAGTCAGGGCTTCTTCGTCCAGCAGCGTCATCAGCACCTTCACAGTGTCCCGACCTCCGTACGCCGTGGCATGATTCACTGCGTACGCTTTTGGCTGGAGAGGAATGGCAACACAACTAAGATTCAGTGCACTGACGATCACTTGCTGACTATGACAGAAGATGAAGTGGTTCCTGCATATATGTATGGACTTCAGTTAGAGACACAAAAGCTAAAACTGTGGCTGCAGAGCAGAGGTTAGGTTTTACCCTGGCAGGGCTTATCCCCGTCCCGCTTCCGTTAGCAGCCTGTTTCTGGATCTGGTGTATCTGGCAGATCCTCTCCTTCAGCTCCTTTGTCGTCTCTTCGGCGGCAGCGTAAAACTCATCTCCACTGCTGCGTCCCTTCACCAGCACTGCCCTGATGGCGGTCACCAGCCTGGCTCCACATGCACTGAAATTAAACACAGTGACACTCACATTGACATCTGCTGGGAGAGCTGCATTGTGCCGTACGTAGAGAGAGAGAGAGAAAAAAAAAACCTGCATTTGTTTTGGAAAGGAGTCGACTCTTTCTTCTGCAGAACACACACACAGGTTTTCATCTGGATGGAATTAATAGTGTTCAAAAGTTCAGCCAATATTTGCCAACATGAATAACTCTCTCCTAAAACTGAAAACCCAGAAAAGCCAGGGCCTTAGTGTGAATGTCTTCAAGAGATATACTGCAGCTTCACTTTCAATTAATTGGACACTGACTTTAAGGGCTCAGAGTAATTGTTTTGGTGTTAACATCCAGTTGAGCTTTATTTCACTGTAACGCAGCTTTGCCAATGTTAACAGTTATGAAGCAGAAAATATGCTCCAAATCCCTGTTAAAGTCACCCTGGGCACTGTCACTGTGCTCACCAATGGACTGTCAGCAGAGAAACTCCAGGATTTTCCTCTTTTAAAGTTTCTTTGTGGGGATTTTCACCCATGCTTGCACGCTTGTCCCCGCCGCATGTCCAAAAATCATAGCAACATATCACTTCTGTAGGTTTCTAACAGTCAAGTGCACTAAAGCACGTTAGAAAAGATCGCAGTAAGGTGGAGAGGCGGTGGTCCAACCCTGACCCAGCTCTGATGTGAGCGAGCCTGGGCTCAGTAACAGAATCATTTGGGAAAACAGATGTTCACCGAACAAGGGGCCCTGAACTCTCCATAGAAGGTGTTTGTATGAGGAAATACAGTACTCCGCTGAGAGCGTAAAGGCACTGCCTGTTGAAAGACACATGTTGGCCGGGTTCATCAGTGTCTCATCAGACGTGGAGCGCTCTCATCAGCCCGCATGAACTGAGAACCCTCAGAAGAGCAGCGAGAGCCGAATCCACTACTACACAAACATCACAATGTGTTGTTATGGCTCGGCTGAGTGAAGCTAACGTCGCTACTGGGACTGCCTTCCAACGGCTTCACCTCAAAAAGCTCAACCTTCACATGATTGACCGGCTAAATCATTTCTGATAACCACTTTTGTTGTGGTGCCAAGGGCCTCGACATCCAAAATAATCTGTAATGGTATGGAGAATGATCTGTGGAGCTCGAGGTTTGATGATAATTCATCAAAGTGAGGGGAACAAGTTATTTAACAAGGACATGCTTTGATGTAGCAAAGATGACCATGCTTTAGCAATCCAAATGTTATCATGAGAAGCTTAGATGGGAGTCATTACAGGGATTTCAAGGGGATACTAACAAGCTGCAGCGGGACAGGTGGATTTCATGATCACAGGTATTATTTCAGTGCACAGGTGCCTGCAAGGCTGATACACCGACTGTAAATATGAACAGCAGCAGCAGGGCTCAGTTGAGCTGCTGAGCTCAGTTCAGCTTTCTGAAATGTAATTCAATTAATGAGCATTGAAATCGGCTTCAACCACAGAGGAAGCAGAGTTTAACCTGAACTTGAATTGCAGGAAGACATGAAACAATTCAAAGAAAATTCCACTCAAATCGTAAATCCCCCCCGAGTTTCACTGTATTTGACTTCAGTCATTGGCAGATACCCAATCGTACTTGACTTTTCTGGGAATCTATTCCCCTCCTCGGCTTGGGGCGATTTCTCTGGAAATGTATGAAGCCACAGTTAAATTAAATTTTTGTAATTTTGTAAGGATGCATTACTTGGAATGGAAAATGACAGATAATTGTTCTTACCAGAATGTTTGGGATCATCTACTACAAATTAGTGTTTTATCCCTCATTATAGATAGAAAGGAAAAAAACTGCTGTAACTATTAAGATGATTTTATTTCAACATCAATTTCTCAATTCAAAAAGCCTAAAGGATACAGTCATTCTAAACTTAAAGGGTATGTCTGTGTGATCTTACTTCCTGTGTATCCAAAGCCTGATATATCTTATTCTTTGGTGCCACAGAGCTCCGCCTGTTGCCTGAACATTATTTCAAATTCAGCCATAAATAGGGAAACATGCTCTACTTGTTGGTTAGTATTTAGTTTTTAAAGTTTAAATGAAATTCCAATTCCTTTATTCATACTTGATTTTATCAGAAAATAAGGTTTTATCATTCAGAAGAAGTGGAAATGTTTAGTGAAAACCATTCGGTGCGCCATTAAAAACCACAAAACTGTAACTTAGTGTGGTTTTCGAATTCTGAATAGTTATGGCAGGACTACATACTGGAAGACTGCAACAGCTCTAAGTGGCTTGATGGTCTCCTGCATTAGGTCGAGGAATCGGTTCACCAAATGGACCGGTCCTGAATGAGTTCCTAGAAATACCGCATGGTGATCCAAAGTTGCTGTCTAATGCTGGTCTGGACAGCTTCAGACACATAATGATGTAAATCTTCCAAAGCACTTCAGGACCGGGGCCACAAACAAACAGCTGTAGAGACTATCCAAGGAAAAAACAAATAAATTCATTCCATCAGACTCTCTCAGAACATCAGCAATTGTTTCCATCAGATGGAAGATTTTTAAAGCCCTCAGGGTCATATTAATGCAGCTGGCTCTGCCAATCAAAAATAATGAGAGATATATTAATGAGCAACATTAGGAGGTGCTAGTAGGCAAATTGGTTAGCTTTGGACACAGCCAGGCTAGCTGTTTCCTCCTGTTTCCAGTCTTTATACTAGGCTAAGCTAACTGGTTGCTAGCTATAGCTTCATACTCAACAGACAGGTGTGAGAGAGATATCAATCTTCTCCTTTAACTCTTGGCAAGAAAATGAATATGCCCAATTTCCCAATAAGTCAAACTATCCCTGTTATGCATTTAATGATTAATATCTACATCACATGAAAATATACTGTATATCGTACAACACAGTCTTTTGTTTTCCTCTTAGTTCAGTTCTATTCCCGTTGATGAAATTGATGAATTGCAACTCTTTATCACCTACTTTCCTACTTCGATTCAAATTGGATTTGAAGTCAAAAACTGAACTTGAATCCATCAAGAATTTACAATTCATTCCTTAAATTCAGTGATGAATGGAGCACATCCCGGGCCTCCCAACAAGAACAGCTGATTCTGTCACAAGCGGGGAGGCTTTACTTCAAAAGCAACAGTAAGACAGGGAGCGAGTGGAAGTCTGGATTAAGCTGTATTGTGTACCTTGGGTCAGGAATCTCCCCCAGTATTTCTTCCAGGTTGTCTAGAAACTGGACAAAGTCAGACAGGCCTTTGACATGTTTCCTCAGTGGGTCAGACTCAGCTGGAGCGTAGCCCTTCCCTCCGAGCTGGATGGCCCTCACAAAAGATGTCACAGCCTGCAAGAAGCATGAAAAAAAGAAGACCTAAATGTTGCACCAGAGAGGATTACTCCAATTTAAAAAGTCATAGTTTTGGTTTACTTGTTATGTAATGCACGAAAACATCATTACTCAAGCCCGAGGACATGCTGAGTGTGGAAGTTTCTTACCAAGAAGAGAGAAGTGTTGCTGTTATGTGCAGCGTGCTTGATGTCGGTGAATGCCTGTCGTCCAAGTGTGCGACTGGGGACGTCAAGGGTTAGTGCCAAGGCCATGTCATTCTTGGTGTTGACAAGCAGATTCAGATAGGAGCAGAAAACCCGTCTGACTGCCATTTTCATCTATTAAAATACACAGAATACACATTATTGAGTTATCACTTTCTTGTTGAGAGTTAGATGGGAAAATTAATACCACTTACATCTGTCAGTTATATAAAAGGTTATATCCAGCAGCTGGTTAGCTTAGCTTAGCTAGTGTGGCTCTCTCAAAAGGTAACAGAATTTGCCAACCAGCCCTTCTAAAGCTGTGACAACAAGTTATATCTCATTTGTTTAATCAATTTAATTAAAAATCAAGATATGCGTTAATCAGTGAGCTGGTGGTGCAAGTAGGTGGATTGTATTACCTTCAGACAGAGCTAAGCTAGCAGTTTCCCCCTTTTTCGAGTCTTTGTGCTCAGCTAACTAGCAGCCGGCTGTAGCCTTATATTTAAATGGACAGATACGAGTGTGGTAATGATTTTCTCATGCATCTCTCAGATGAACACATTTCCCTAAGTGTCAAAGAATTCCTATGATAAAACTTTTGGCCAGTCCAGGTCGTGTTTATCAGCTACCAAAAGGGACAGTAGCTTTACTGCCGGAGTAAAACTGCTAAAAACAGCAGCTGACAGCCTGTATTAAACTCCAAAAATTACATCATCCTAACTGGTAGTGCAGCAGCAAGCCTCCACTAAAAACTCATAAATTTGCAAGTGACAGAAGAATGGAGGAAAGAGAGTCCGTTACAGAAGCACTTGTCCAGCCCCACATTGTGCAGTGTTTTAAACATCTGCCTGGTAATTGAATTCACATTGCACTCTTAAATCTGAGTGATATGATATAGAGTTCCTGTCAATAAGAGCAGGATGGATTCCAGACAGAAATTAAGCTGAAGACTGGAAAAGTAAATGCATGGATTATTGCCAGCAGGAGAAACAGCTTTTCTTATTACTAAAAACACTTTATATGAATGTAGAGGTTAAAGTGGAAATAGGGGATTTCTTTATGGGAGTTTATGATATAAGTTACACCTTTTATTAATGCATGAGAGCAGGACTGGGCCTACCTGTGAGCTGCATGGCCTGTCTTTACTAGATGGCGTTGACGGGACTGAGGAGTCTGGCAACTCTGAGACCTCCATGTTTCCTGATAGGAGCTCAAACAGCTGGGTCTTGGCAAAAGAATAGAAAAAAAATATTAGAGATAAATTAATTGGTCTTATCCCTAACTCAGTAGGCAATCTGACCATCCACAATCAACATCATCAGTCTGATTTCAACCAGCTCCTGCTCACCGGGCTCACGAGCTCTTCTGGATCGGAGTCTACGATCCTCAGCTGTTTGTACATGAAGAGGATATCAACCAGGTCCACGGTGTTGGAGCGTTTCAGGAAGGATTCGTATGCCTCCAGGATGAGATCATAGTTCTCCAAGCGTGCAGAGTTGGGGGGTGGCAGGTGGAGTTTGCCTAACAGTAAGTGTTTCCAGGCCATCAGGACATCACTCAGAGCCACTTTGAACTCTCTACCATGCTGTCACAGGAAGAGAGAAAACAGTTTAAGGAACAGCCATAATTACTGACGGCCTGGAACCAATCAGTTCAAATGCAGAAAGACCTTCTCCTGCAGCCCAAAAACAGGCCATGAGCGGTCTCAGCCGGAAACCAGTGGTAATGTCATCAGTTATAGATGTGATGACAGTCAGCCTGATGGTTCAATTCAACTATGCCATGATGATGTGAATCGGGCATGTACAGCCTTGTATTTAGGCCACCATATGATTTACAGCAAGAACACTGCTGCTGTAAATCTGAATGTTCTCAATGCTTTATTGCTTTTTTTTATTGAAAGTATTTTGACTTCTCCATGTTCATGTCCGTTTGCCAAACGAATTAGAGACAATTGAGTGACAAAAAAACAGATGTATTCCCAGATAATAAGTCCCCAAAAAGGCAAGTAAGATTATCAATTTCCACAGCACAAGAAATAGTTGGTTTACCCTTGTCTTGAGTGATGAATTAACTTGCACTAACATAATGTGCCTTTGTGGTGTTGGATATTGTTGGCTTGCTACAGATTTTCCATTGCAGTTAACACGGTGTATTTCAGCTCTTTCCTCACATTATCATATTTGTATTTTTAGACAGTTTTTATGTGTGTTAATTAATTGTTTGTGTGCATTTGTGTTTGCAAACTTTTTGCCACTAATTGCTCCTTGAGAGGCAAATAAAATATTTTGTATTTAACTGAATAGAGGGTGGTTTGAATAAAGCAAAGTAATTGTTACCTGCTTGTTCACTTCTGCAATGGCCAGCTGCAGCACCATCAGCATGCCATCAGCTCCATGAATGGTGGTCCTCTCGGACTGTAAAACCCTGTGGCACTCTCTCCTGACAGTTTTCACCATAAGCTTCAGACGGTCTCCTAAAGCCTCCATTGTTCCCTAAAACAGCACAAAAGGAAAATGGTTGAATTACATGACCTAAAACAAAGATAACCACTTTACATGATTCAGGTTTCAATTTTACCTGAAAAAATAAGGATTTACTGCAGAAAACAGACTTTAATCATAAAAATGTAAATTTGAAGGTGTAAAATAAAGTTATTAGACTTCAAAGTGAATTCAAAAGGACTATATGACATAGTTTTCTCCTTGAAAAGAAAACCAAGCGTGTACTGCTGAGTCAACTTACAATCAATTTATTCCAAAAATACGACTCGTGTCTTTTTGTCAGCTCCCACTACATGCATATATATAAATAAGTGTTTACTAAGTATTTGGCTACAATAAATCACAAATAATGTTCATTTAATGGTGCAAACCTCTAATATTGTAGCAGTCTCCAACTGAACACGTCCACGACAACAGGCAGATGTTTTGAAATTTTAAATTGCCGATGACGTCTGCAGCCCCCTGGCCAATCAGCTTGTAGTATACAACAATGGGGGGCTGCCTGATTAAAAGTACTTTTCCCTTATATTTCTTTTTATTTAGTTTTCCGAGTAATATACTAGAACGTGTTGATTATTACCAGTTAAACTTTGAAACTCAATCGTATGCCTGTAAACTGCGACGTAATTTTGTTGTTTTCATTTACGTTGCTTGAAATCACCCCTTTTCATCTCTACCCAGTGGTACGTTCCATGTCGTAGCCGGAAGAAGGTTGAAAACATCCCAAAGGCGCGCACGCTTTGACTCATCGAAATAGTTAAAATTAAGGTGGTAAAGTAAAACATTCAGTACTGTATTCTGAATAGGAATATACCGTAAGAACTAAGGGATAGTTATTCATTTGTCGGTCGCAGCGGTAAATGGAGAAGTCAAGCTAGATACACTTTGTTTGGCTAATTGCTAGCTTGCTGTGTACTCTTATCTGAGCCAGGTAGTAGTCACGTTTTAGCTCTGTCACTCACAGGTGACACTTTACGAGTTATGCCTCTCACAAGTCGTTAGTCTCATCATATATTTGGCATGTGTAACTTTACTTCACAAGGTTATTAAGTAGTGTTGTGGGGCTATCGGTGTACCCTCTGTAGTTAAATTGGGACTATTTCTAAACTAGAGTTCAATTTACAGCAAATAAACCACTGCTATGTGTGATTGTTGTTTGCCGAATTGATGGGTGACCAATATAGTTTAGGAAAAATACCCATATTATGCCCTATTACGTATGTATTCCTCTGTATATACAAAGTTATATTAAAAAAAGTAAATATTTGAACGAGGTTTGGTCTGGCGTTCTCTGACAAATCTAATGCTTACATTGTGAGAGTGGCTGATTTAACTGTCTAACTGTACTGTTCAGAGGCTGAGGAAGTATTTTATGTTGAATTCATTAGACATTTTATTATTTTAATTCCATTTAAATGGTCATGAGCAGTCAGCATTATGCTGCGTTTGAGAATATATCGACACCAGTCCTCAAACTATACAATCCGGTTCAGTTGAGTATTGTTTTGTGTGGGCATTTATATAGTAAAATGTCTACATTTCCTTATTTCACTATAGTCTACGTACTTAGAAAAAGCAGTACTTGTGGCTCTGCTAAAGCTAGGGGTTGAAATTATGGAGAAAGCCCTCCATCATTTAATGAACTAGTAGTTATTTTTTAGAAAATGAATTCAAACTGTTTTTGGATAAAACAGCCAAACAGGAATATCTATTTTTGGTTCATTCAGAAGATTAATGACCTGACAATCAAAATACTTAATTGCCTCTATATGAAAATCTGGAAATTGTATTATGTTAATTGATTTTCAGTATTCACAAGATAAAGGAATGGCTACCTATATAACCATTGTCACAAAATCTCTAAGCAGTTTATATTGTTTTACTCAAATTTAACTCAAGCTAATGTGTAATTGTGTTCTGCATACAACTGAATAATTGTCCTCTGTCCTCTTTTATTCTGATATAGAACAGTTGAAGCTCTAATCTTAAGCCACTCAAACCACAACACACAACATGCAGGAGGACTCTAGCCGCAGTCCCAGCTACACAGTGGCATGCGAGGACTACGTCCATGTGGTGGAGTTCAGTCCTTTCAGCTCTGGAACCACTGCCTCTCTCCTGGCCTACGGTGGAAACCAGTATGTGGTAGTGGGCACCTGCCTCTTCCAGGTTAGAGGTGCAGCTTCACACAACCTGGTTTACCTGTTGCACTGTGATTTCCCTCCTTTATGAAGACACGCTTGTTCCCACAGGAGGAGGATATGGAGATTGAGGGAGTTGAATTCAATGTCCTTCGAGTTTTCCATCACGATTTACGCGTCGATGCTCTTGCCTGGAGCCCTGAATCCCGGCTGGACAGGATACCCACTATCAGGTACTGCTGCTTTGTTTTCAGCACTGCCACAGCTGCACTCATGGTAGCACTTGGGGTTTAATTTTGGCCTAAAGATGGCACTAATCAGAGGGTTCCTTGTGTCAGAAGTTATTAAGTGTCAGGTAAGAGTTAAAAAGATCTCAAAACAAGACAACTTGAGAACAACTGTTTAAAAGCAGGAGGCTACCAAATCAACATTATCCGTTCTATTGATTGATTGTCTTCTGGACTTGAGTATCTTGAGTATCAACTTGAATGCCATGGGTTTCAGCTGGCACATCTCACATGTTGCAGCTTCCCACCAACAATGAACCTTGTAAGACTTTTCAAATGACTCCATGTTTTCATCATTTCAACATCAGCTCATCTGTGACAGAAATGGAGGCAGCATAATCTGACAATCAGATGCTTTTGTCCGATACAACTTCTGTTTGTTTCCCCCATACACATACATCAGGAGCCACTGAAGGTTCAGGCTGACTTTGACATGTAGATAGGAGGAGCTGGGCATCAAACCATCAACCCTACAGTCGATGGACACGCCCGCTACCAGCTAAACTATCCGTAGATTATATGAAGTGTGTTTGCTAAGTAATTAATCAGTTTAATTAATGACCTTATTAGCATTTCAACATAAGATGGTGTGTATGGTGGAACAGCCGGAGCTCTAGTGCCTCTTATATAAGAGGTCATCAGAGCATTGGAAAAGGATTAGAAAGTCTTAAGCCATGCTTAACTTCCACATCAGAAACCTGACATTCATATCTTTTAACACAACAGGATAATTATTCGCAAACATTCTTCTTCTGACCAGAACAACAGGCAGTTGTAGTGAAAGCTCAGCAGCCACGCTGTGTGAAAGTAGTCATCACTGTCACACTGCAGCTGCCAGGATGTGAGCCAAGTTGTTTCAGGTGGCCTTGGACAGGAGGGAAGTAGCCTAACTGTAGATTGTTAGAAAGCAAGAGTTTCCTCCTAATTGGAGCAGGGGATGGGAAGGTTCCGCGGTCCCTCCAGAGGTGTTTAGGCTTTCTGTAATTGAAAAGGAAAGGCAGCGATAATTCCCAGCCTTCTGTGGTTTACTCCACAGGCCCCTTGAGCCAGCCCTGTGACGTGCGCACATGTTATTGCGCTGATGACTACCCACTCTGGTTCCATCCCTCCCTTCAATCTGCACGTAGCCGTGCCTTCCAGGAAAAGTACAACGTTCTCACAGGCTCGCCTCAAACAGGGGCCCAGAGAGAGCGAGAGAGATGAGGGGAGGAAAGGGGGCTCGAGCTGCAGCGCTGCCACCAACCACCACATCAGCTTGTAATGGGAACAAATCTTAGGACTGTTGAAACTTACATAGACCACATATAACAATTGACATGCTCCCAAATAAACAAACTTTATACAGTGGACAACTCACTGAATGACAGGTAGAGAGAGAACAGGTAATGACAGGGAATGAAGGGGGAGAGAAATGGGAACAACATGCAAAGTCGGACTCAAGCCAGGGACACTGCAGTTCATGTTGGGGCATCATGACCTCGGATGCCCCTGGGTAGACTGTGATTGCAAGTTGCATCACCAGGTAAACTGAAAATCCTGCTTGCATGTGACTGTGCCAAAACTGAAATGGACATCCATCAGTAAATGATATGCTTTTCCAAATGTATGTTGCAGTTTGCACGGAACGGATTTTAAATCCCAGCTTTGCCTGGCGGCTGAGTTGCTATCACACGTACTGCACACAACATATAACCTCATTGCCTCAGGTCTCTCTCCTTGTTTTTTTGAATTACTGAAAAAACAAACAAACAAAACAAAAAACAAAAAAAAAAACCTGCTCATCAGAAAAGTCTGCTGTGTCATGACTCATGAGTGATGGCAAAGACAAGAAGTCTACCCCATCTGACAAATAACAGCCTTATTTAATTACATTTTGTTCACTGGTTTTGCACACATGTCCTGCCTGCGCAGTGACTGACCAATCACAGTGATTCTCAGGGCAAATTAGTTTAGAAATGGAAAACTCAAGCTAACAAGGAGAGTAGAACTGTTGTGGAAAGAAAATGTTACATCGGATGTTTGAAAGTATTTTGGTTTTTAAAAAAAACAAAAACAAGAAGATGATGTGGAACAACAGCAGGGACTTTTCTTTCTGTCCAAAAACAGCTGGAGCTGTGAAGCCAGAAACTGATGAGTTAATGTATGTTTATGGGTGTCACCGGGAGGGTTTCACATGTGGGGGGGGGGGGGTTATTTTGTCCCCCTGAAGTCCAGACACCATTGTGCAGGTGCCTTGACCGGCCATTAGGGGTCACTCATGTCGTGACATGGTTGAGGGCAGTTCACTGGCCTCCAACCCATTTACACAACCAGTGTTTGGTGGAACGCCAAACCAAGCTGAAAATACAACTACTGGTAATCAAACCCTCTCCGAGACGGTGGCCAAGAACGTAACCCCTGCGCTAACTGTGTACCCCAACTTTTTTGGGAAACACGTTAATTTGCCTGGAGTCTTGTTGTCGTGGTAGTGGTTGCCAGGCCACTAGGGGAGACTGCAGGAAGTAACTGTGCCTAGCCAGTGGTCGCTAAGAAAGTTGCACCGCATAACTCCCCATAAAACCACAATTTGCCGTTTTTACACTCATATTTCATAAACATGATAGTGAGGTGCTCGAA
Source organism: Seriola lalandi dorsalis (assembly GCF_002814215.2). Lineage (NCBI taxonomy): Eukaryota > Metazoa > Chordata > Actinopteri > Carangiformes > Carangidae > Seriola > Seriola lalandi. The sequence continues at coordinate 341,621 of NW_019525152.1, forward strand.
GCCATATTTAAGAAATTCTGACAGGGCCAATGCCCACTGGTTCCCCTTTTTTCTAGCCTTTATGCTAAGCTAAGACAACAGGCTGCTGGCTGCTGCTTGTCATATTCTCATTGAACTCTCAGTAAGAAAGCAACAGAGCATATTTCCCCAGAATGTGCAGCAAAAAACGAAAACATTGTAAAAATCATTAGGCTCACGGCTAATGGAACTTGCAATGGAAGATGTTTCGGAGAAGAAAACAATCTGTCAGGCTTCAAAATTCAGATGTTGAAGCAATTGAGAGAGTTCCACACTTAAAGATGTTCCCTCTGCCTAAAACGTTCTCCTGTTTCACACAAAATTTGCATTCAGTTTGTGTTTTCAGGTCTCTGTGGAGGGTTTTTTTTTTTTGCAGGAGACATTTTTGCCTCTCATTTCTGTCTTGTGCAAAAACAATAATCACTGTGATTTAAAACAGCAAACCTAAAATTCACTGGTGAAGTTCAGTAGTTTCCCCTTTTGATGGTGCCTTTATATATAATGCAGGGTTATTGGCGGTCAGTCAAGAAAATGGCTTCGACATTAAACTATAGAAAACAAAAGCAAAAACAGGCAGAATGTGTTCCATGCTTCAGTCCAAAGTACAACACTAATTTGTAGGGTTACAAAAGGCCCGTCCTAATATAATCTAATCTACTGTAGCAGTAATACCCCGAAGCACGTTAAGGGTGTTTGTAGTGACATCATGCCAAATCCATCTGTGCCTGCGACTGAAAATGTGTGAACCGCTGTCTGTTTATTCTGGTGATATGTGTGTGTTTTTCTTGTCATAAGTGAGTTAGTGTAATTGTGTGAATAATTGCAGGCACTGGTGTATACGAGGACTGATTAGAGGGAAAGTCCTCTGCCTGGCTCTGCACAGGTTTTTGAACAGAGACATGCGTAAATGGCGTGAGGAATCTTGTTTTTCTCCCTGTTTATCTTAGCTTGCAATTAGAATCTCCCTGGCAGCGTTTCCACTGATCGCCGTCCAAGTTTCTACCACACACACTGACACTCTCAGCCAGAGGTGTCAGTCTAGGCGGTTGCAGGCATGTATGCAGAACAAGATGTTGTCTGTCATTGGGTCTGTACAGTCTGACTCTGTTTTGATGTTCTTTCTTTGTTTATTTTCATATCTTCTCTTTCTTTTCCTCTTTGCAGATTTTGCACTGCTGCAGCTGACAGAAAGCTACGCCTGCTGACTTCTGATCTTCAGGATAGGCATGAAGTCAAGGTAGTGCAACATCTGGAGCACATTGGCCAGAATTGCGCTTGTCAGTTGGCATCAAACTTTCTCTACTTAGCACTGACATTTGGTACTTAGTGATACAGCAAATGTAGCCGTGCACACAGAAAGCAGAGCTGCAGCCGGAGTGCAGAACCCGGGTTTGCTGGAAAATGTTCTATTTTTATGGATAATGTTTATTGATCATGTGTTTGCTGTTTTACATATTGTTTTTCTATACCGTTGCCTAGGTGATGGAGGGACACACCAGCTACATTAACCATTTGGTGTTCGAGCCCACAGAGGGGAAACAAATTGCTTCCGTCAGTGATGACCACACTTGCAGGTCCAAACCGTTTTGTTTCTGTGTGCGTGTGTGTGCGTGTGTGTGTGTGTGTGTGTGCTTCTGATTTTCAGTTCTGTTCTCTGTTAATGGTGCAGAAAGTCCTGACTGTGTTTCCACAGTGAAACTTGATGCTAAGCACAACATGCTCCGGTGTGACTGTGCGTAAGCACAGAGCTGCTTTGTAGCTTTCCTAGCTAATTGGTTAAATATGGAAATCCAATTAGGTGCAGAAAGATTTTCCTCTCTAAGGGGGACCTATAATAAGGTCCCCAAATTTTCCTTTTCAATTAATGCTAGAGGAGGGAAAAAGTGTGTCAGTAGCCAGGGTCACTGCAGGGACAACCCCCTCTACATCGGCAGGCTGGTTCTCTTGCAACATGCAAACCCGTGTTGCAGTACAGGGCCCTGTTCTTACACTGTTCATGTGCAGTAAATGTCTAGATAGATACTTCAGATTGAAACCAAAAGTTGCAGTGAGGTGAAGAGTAGGGCTGCAACTGGTCATTCTTTTCATTATGTATCTTTATTTTCTCTATCCAATGTTTGAGAGAAAAATGTGCATCACAGAGTTTCCCAGAGTCCAAAGTGGCATGTTCAAAAGGCTTGTTCAGCAGTCTGAAACCAAAGAAAGTCACGTGACAGCAACAGATCATCACATCGGTGAAGCTGGAACCAGAACCAGAGAATGGTTGGATTAGTCTGTTATCAAAATAATTCTTGAAGTAATTAATTGTTCCTACGTTAGTTTAAGTGTTATGTTTTTGCCCATTGAGGCTGTTTGAGAAACGTAGGTGGTGGTAACGTCAATAGATCCGACCATTGTGATTCTGTATTTGGTCAATTTCTTTGACATATCAGAAAATAACATTTCTGATTCCGATTACAGATGATTCTTGTGTTGTCACTGTTACGACCAGTTAAAGTTCATGCACTTTAGGCTGATTTGTCTGATTAATCTCTTTTTAAATGTAATGGGTTGTAGTCAGGGCTGTCATTTTTTCAAAATCATTTGAATGCAGCCCATGTAGCCCCATCATAACCGACTGTATCGTGCACAGACAGCAGATTCCACAGCCTCACTGGAGGGACAAGCTAGTTGTTAGGAATTTATAGTCACTGGCTTTCTGATGGTCGTGTCCTGCTCAGTGCCCTTGTCCTACCACATCAGGCCGTCTGAGATCACACAGAGAGAATGAGTCTCCTCCACTCCCATCCACTCTCCTCTTCCCCTCCCTCCACTGACCAGCCAGAGAAAACAGGAGTGCGCTCCATCTGCTGAAAGATTTAAATTCTGTCATGTTGAGAAAATATGGGACGCGGGAGGAAGACAGAGGCGGAACAAGGGATAGATCAAGTTAACAGGAGAGGACCTTCCAGTCAGCCCACACAAACTGAGGCTCGATATGAGAGGAAGAAACTGGTCCTCGCAGAAAGGGGGGGGGGGGAGTGTATGTCTGCATGCATAGGCTCATGACCTCTCCATCACTCTGTTAGGTTTGGCAGCTGTGCCTCTACTATAAGTTTGCTTAGCTTTGTCATCACTGTCCCCTGTAGTTGTGGGAACTCTGCCGCTGCCAACATGCAACCTGACGCTGCAGCATCGAGGTGGGGAGCCAGACTCCACTTCCTCAGGGGAGTTTACATTTGGCTCGCGTAGTCTAAACAGCTCGTGGTATCAGTATAGACGGGAGCGAGTCTGTGGGGAAATGTGCCACCTAGGGATCACGAGGGAGCACTGCAGGGTCCTGAGGGGATTTGGGGTTGACTGAGTTCGCCGATGAACTCGGGAGAACGCACACCTGCCACGGCTGCTTCATTATATGTATGGACTCGAGCGTTTGTTCTGTTCTCGCTGATAATCTGTGTTTCTTGATCTTTTGTGTTGTGTAAGGGAAATATATTACAACAGCTTTATATCTCCTCATCCAAGCTTCTAACATATCCATCCTGACCTTTTTATAGACTGACCTGTCGCCACAGCCCCGTTAGCTTCATCCCCTTCATCAGCTCCACCCAACGTCATGTTCTGAAGAACTTCTTATGACTGGATTAACAACTGGATGTTATTTAACACTGTTAGTTATAAAAAATGGGGCTATTGATACAATATTTTTTCCATGCATTTGAATTATTTAGGTTGGTTTGTTAAAACTTGCATTTGGGGTACTACCCCTTGTGTGCAGAAGCGGGATGTTTCAGCCATTTATCCTTTTTTAAATTACATTTAGCTATAAATTTAAACATTTATCAGTTACATTGAGCTATTTCAAGCATATAGCCACTGGTTTTTAGGTTTAGCATTTATCCATTTTAGCAGTTTTATCCATTATTTTAGGTAGCATTATCCTTTTCAGCCATTTCTCCATTACTCTTAGACATATTTAAATAATTTAGCCCTTTTTAGACATTTCAAGCAGTTTTCTATTTCAACTGTTTTTACTCTTAGATATCTATTTAGCTATTTGTTTTAGCTGTCTATTTAAACAGTTGAGCCATATACTTTCAGTTATCCTTTACAACCATTTATCTGTCACTTTAAGCTTACTGTGCACTATTCCTCCGTCCTCTCAGATGCAACACATGGTGTTACAACTGGCTCAGGCGGGGAGATATGTACTGTGCAGTCCTATTTGTGACATTATTTGTGTCTTCATTTTCCTCCTCAACAGAAATATCTGAATATATTTTTGAAATCAAATTATTTCTATTTCTTGAAATGAGTTCAGCTACTCCACATACCCACCCCAGCAGCTATAGACGTCTCCTTTGAGGTACAAGGAGGCACTTTTCATTTTAAATGCATATCTCTGTGAGGCATTATAAGGGGATCCCTGAACTCACCAGATGTATGGGAGGAAACTAGCTCCAAAAAACATATGAAACGGTTTTCAATAACTCTCTCAACAGTAAAATTGCAAAAGATAATGTTAGTGTTTCAAATCTAAATTAAATCTTGAGCAGGTCCTGTTTGGATACATGCTGATGCAGACATTGTGCACCTCCACCAGGGCGACCCTGCCAGGCACCGGGATGGGATTGTATTGTTTGACTCTTCCAGTTCTCTCCCTCCAGAGAGTCACCTTCGATTATTTACTCTGCTCTCTACAGTAAATCGGATCATACAACGCTAACAGCATTTCCCGTTTCCTCCACGTACGGGAAACACTGACAAACCGTAACGCTGCGGCCTTGATGTTTTCCCACTTAGATAACACAATACGGGACTTCAGATGTCCTTTTCAACTCTGTTGTACATGGACGCGGAGTGTTATTGCTTGATATAGCGTTATGCAATTATACAGTGTTTTATCAGAGGCGGTCACGTGTGTTTTCGTGTCTCATGTCTTTCACCTCTTTCGGCAAAGTTTATGTTTTTTTGGGGAGCCGGTGCTCTCCATTTGAAGGGCAGAGTGGTTGACCAAAGTTTGGCCGTTGGTGGTGTAGCGTGCAATTGAGCTCCGCTTGGCTAGTGGTCTTAAAGAATAGGGTTTAGTCGTTGTTTTCCTGATGTGGTCTGGGGGTTTTTCTACCCCCCCTCCCCCCTCTCAGCCCCACTCATGCTCCATGGTGGAGGCTCTGGCTGAGTCTGCACATGGGCAAAGGAAAGAAGCCCAGAGTTTCGACAGGGCTCTATCCTGCTGCAGGGGAGACGAGGCAGGAAAAGTTGAGTGTTTACTGAGGTCTTCATCTGAGACGGGGCATATCCTCCCCTACACCGCACCACTGAGGACATCAATCTCTCCAACAACACACTTGACATTTAGATGGTCTTTGGAGGTACTTTTTGGGCTTTATTAGATGATGTCTTCTGCATGACCTCATCAGTCAGCGCCTTCCCATGCTTCACAAGCGTTTGTTTTATATTCCCAGAAACACTTGTAGCCTCCCACCCCCTGCCCCTGCTCCCCCATCCCCACCTTTTCTTCTAGTTCAGGGATCGTTCAGATGTGGTTAACCATAGATCCAGGTCTCAGGAACCGCAGCTCCCTTCGTCCAAGTGATTCATTACATCCGTGGTGTTTCTCAGCTGCGTTTGCTATCACATGTCTTATTTAGCTGCAGAATTGGCTATTATTTTAATGAAGATCGGTCATAATCCTCACACAATGTTTGATTTCTCGGTCTGCGTTTGCTTGCACGACCTCTCTGTTTCATTTGCATAAAGTAGGATACTGTTCAACTTCTCTCCCCTGCTCTTCCTCAACTGACGTGCGTTCTGCTGCCCTCTCTGTACTCCACAGAAAATGAATGGCAGCGGGCCGCCCACAGCGAAACATTTGCTGTAATGTGAGTGGAGCGTAACGCCGAGTCAGGCGAGGGTGATGTCCCCCCCACCACCACCTCCTCCTCCTCCTCCTCCCCCCTTCTGCCCCTGCTATCATAGCTCAATGTAATGCGAAGCTGGCGTTTTCCCTGTAAGAGGAATCCAGCATAAGTCTGTCTGTCTTCACAGCTCAGGGCCCAGATCTGAGAAAAGAACCCGTTTTCCCTGGAAAAGCTTGAAGACCCCGTACATCACTTGTGCACAACTTGCAGCAGTTGGAGAAATCAGGAGCAAACATGAACTTGGATGAAAACACGCCGTCTATCATTGCCCCCGTTGTGCGCCATAAAAGCCCGTTAGACACGTGTCTCGCATTGAGCCACAAACTCGGGGGGAAAAGTTGAGGATGAATTCTGCAGCAAACAGAACCAGAAGAAGAAACAACTCTTTTCTTTTTTTTTTAAAAAGAATATATTGGCATACGGTAACGAAGAAACATGCAACCTTATATTTACCACACAAAAGCTTTCTGGAGAAGGAACTACGTCATCATGTTTTGCATTGAAAGAAATCTTTGGGGAGGTGAATTTTCTTTTTCAGCTATTATGTAAGCATCTGAGGGGTGACTCAAAATCCAGTGCTATTTTTAGAAGTCTGCTCTAAAACCCTATCTTTGTTGTTAATTAAGACGTTTCGGATTTTTGGGCCAAGAGCGGTTCACATATCGAGGAGAATCAGTCTGTAACATTACTAATTAGAACTGATTAAAAGTCCTGTGTTTGTTACCCCGTCGCGGTAATGAGACGGCCAGAGAGGCTTTTTGCAGTGAATTCTCACAGAACTTTCAGCATCTAATGAAATGGTTAACTTCACAAAGCCTGATGTTAGTTAGTAAGAGACGCACAAGGTTCTGCCCTGCCTCGTCAACTGTGCTGTATCTTATTGTTCATTTTTAATACTCGTTTTAACCTTTTTTTTTTTTTTTTTTTTTTTCTCAACAGGGTGTGGAACCTGGATGGGAATGAAAGCACCACTCTCAGACTGCGCTCTCCGGGCATCAGCGTGTGCTGGCACCCAGAGGAGGTCTTCAAGGTAGGAAGGATTTGTTTTTTTTTTTAGGTACATGCTGATACGATGAGATCAAACTCTCTTGGGTCGGTTGTCCACATGCAAACCCCTGTACATGCACCAGCAGTATGACAATAACACAGTCAGGTGTGAGGTTAGGCGTCTGCATGTGTTTATAGCTCAGGCCAAGTAGCCAGTAGATGTCAGGACAGTGGATTTGGTTGCAGATAACTTTTTCATTATTGGGACAGGAGAGAAGGTCGTTATGGAGCGGATGTGACCTCACCTTTTGCGAGGTGGTTGGTGGGCTTTGTGTAATTACCCTCCCATGCTCCTCGCTCAGCTCGGACGTCCTGATTGCTATCAAACGTGCTTGATGTTGCTGCGACTGCTCAAATAAGCCAAACATAATACACATTTTGCTGTGAAATATCCTCAAATGGTTTAAATGGGGACGACAATGATGATGACGACGACGGTATTCATAATGTTACAGTCCATTCACACCCTGCCTACTCTCCTGTCTCACCTCCACACACCTGGCCAGGCGCTGGAAAGGTTTGGGGGCAGGCTGTTTCAGATACTCTTCCAACCTTTTGACAAGCACTTCTGTTGAAGAATCTCGATGCCGTTAGCGCTGCCTTTGATGATCGCTCTCTTTCTCCACCATTACATGCTGAGGCAGGCTCTAGTCCTTAGACAATAAGCGGTTGTTGAAAATAGTTGGATGAACAGTAGGAAACGTGCAGCTGCTGGTTGAAGTGACCCGTCTCTCCTCTCCAAGCTAATGGTGGCGGAGAAGAAGGGGACAATTCGCTTCTACGACCTGGTCACCCAGCAGGCCATTCTGTCTCTGGACTGCGGCCAGTCGCCGCTCATGTCGGCCGACTGGTGCCTCACCAACACCATCAAAGTCGGCGCTGTGGCGGGCAACGACTGGCTCATCTGGGACATCACTCGTTCCAGGTGAGGAGAGGGAGGATGTACGTTATTGATGCTGCTCGATGTATCGATATGCGATATGTCTAAACCTTGTTCTCACTGTTTGCAGTTACCCGCAAGAAAAAAGGCCAGCGCACATAGATAAAGCACGGTTATTCAAGTAAGGAAACCGATTCATCTTTCTAAGTTGTCAACGGGTACAAGTCTGAAAATCATTAGCTTTAACCGTTGATATTATATTCAAGCAGTTTTACAGCATGTGATGACATTCAAGCGGATGTTATTCTCCTCTTCAGGTGGTCTCGCGCCAATGAAAACCTCTTCGCCACCACTGGATGTCCAGGAAAAATCAGTAGTCAGTTACTCATCCACCATCTTGGCCACCCACAGGTCAGTCAGATGCTTTTCACAGTTCAGATCATTATCTTTTTAATGTTCTTTACAGCTCCGGTCTCATGTCACATATCGATGTTGTTACAGCCAGTGATGATTGGATCAGCACCGGTAGGATCGGGCCTCAGCTGGCACCGGACGCTTCCGCTCTGCGTGATCGGCGGCGACAGGAAACTTTGCTTTTGGATGACTGAGATGTAGACGTCTCTGCGGCACAATCCACGGTGGATAACTAGATCCTCTGTTTCTATTCTAGTAAATGTTCAATAAAATATTTTTCTGAGTAACTGGTGAGTTTTTATGGAAATTGGCTGCATATTTGAGCTTTTCTTGTTTTGTTTTTTTATATACATATTTCTGACTACCCCTTCAGGTCAGCTACAGATAAACAGCAGGCTGGTCTGGTCTCTGCGAAGGGCTCACTTTTCTTTTCTCCGAAGAGTGAGTTACATCAGTTGTCTGTTATGTCCTGCCAAGAGAGCTGTAGTTCAAAGGAATGTGCCGAGGCTTCGGTGCCAAATCTCCACTTCACCAGTCAACATGATCATCATACTACAGGTGTTCTCTCTCTCTTACTGTTTCTCAGTTTTATCACTATCCATGACAGACTTTGAATCATGTCAGAGATATATCTTTGTATGGGCTGGTCCACCTGCCGTGGAGTGAAGTGAATCCACAGAAAGGTTAAGGTGAGGAGAAACTAGGAGGTCTAGCCGTGCGCCAATGTTGGGCAAACCCTGCGTGGGGGTGGGGTGGGGTGGGTAGGTTAACAGGGTTGTATGAAATGTAATCATAGGAAAAACCCTGGGAAGCATTGGGAGTCTGAGGCCATTTCAGGTCACCTGCCACTGCATGGCATGTGAACTGAGCGGTTGGTGAGGATGCAGGGAGAGGAGGAGATGCGCGTTACCTTACCTTGGAGGATAATTATCAATGCTCCACAGACCAAACATGGAAGACGAAGGGTGATTCGGCAGGAACTTGTAACATCCTCCGGTAAAACAAGGACTCATTGTACTGTCACAGGAAGGCCACGTGTGAGAAACCACCATCTCCACTTTCAGTCGTACGCCGGCTAAGCTGCACAGGGCACTCATTTAATTAACGTGATCATGAATCATCCGAGGTGACAGCTGATCACTTGTTTCCACAGATGTACTTAATCTTCAAGGGTGTAGCGTTGGATGAATGTGCATTCATACTTGAGTGTCTAACAGAGCCGTTTATTGTACTTTATTAATGTATATGTCAGACGAAACACTAGGTCGTATTGTGCAACGATGTCTCTGCACGACAGAACGGAGCGAGCACAGGCCGTAGAGACCTCCACTCTTTCAAACCAGTTCGTCAACCTTGTATATTTCTTGGACAGGGCGCGTTAACCGCCATCCACAAAGCATAACATGCTACCGCTCTCCTGGTCCACTCTTGTTTGAACAAGTCCAATGTGGTCTCCACTCCCTGCGTTTGCTGTGCTTAAGGTGCAAGTGGTGCTGGAGCAGCTGCATGTAACACGGGAGATGTCAGTGTCTGAGCAAGAGGCTGCCATTTTCATCTGTGCACACTCTGAGTGCTCTCCAAAGAGTATAAAAGCAGCCATAGAGGGCACTGGAATCGCTAACTGAGCCAGTTTCCTTTTGAGACATGCGTCATGAATCTCAGTGGCTTCACAAATCCCAGTGACTCAAGGACACCATCTGATGGCCGACGAGCAGAACTGCATGAAGATTTCAATCCATTTTATCTGTGAGGTGATTTCTGCAACATACGATCTGTCTTGGACCTCTTACAAACTCACCTCTTTCCTGGAAGCACGTCCGCAGATGTCACTGCCCCGGGCCTCGATGTTACCTTTGATGTAACCTGAATGAAGCTATTGTGCTTCACAAACAGTTTGATCTCTTGCGGTAGTGGTGTGTGTGGACTAATAACAAACTGTGAAATGGATGAAAGAGAGATCAGACCGCCTTAAAATCCTCACCAACTTTCTCCTAATCTCCCCCTCAGATAGTTCTTCTGCGGCCCTGCCAACTTTAAGCCCGGGGCTCAACAAAAAGAGAGCAAATAAAAATAATGAGGAGCATGATATGAGGGGAAACAAAGAAAGAGATTAGAGCTCTTTGAGGCCGGTGTTTGATTTAATCTCACGGCTGGTTTGTTTGCGATGCTTTCCCAGAATGAAGTGATTATGTTGATCTTGATGAGTGGAAGCGACTCGGCCCAAAAGTGCTCCATTACTACTCTCGGGTGGAGTCTGTTGATCATCTAAACAGTAGATTCGCTCGTCAAACACTTTTGGGGAAGTTGAAGGATGAACTAACTAAAACTATATAGATCAGTTGCAGGCTATTAATAAACGACTGCTGGTTCGCCGGGTGTTTATCCTTCCCCAGTATGACACCTGTTTGTGTAGTTACCCCTCCAACTGAGAAGAAACCCCTGAGGATTTATTAGTGACAGTCACTGAATGGTCTTCCTGATGAACTACATTGAAAGTGGTCATGTTGGAGGACATTAAACGGAGCTGAAGAAGTTAAAGAGATGGGAGAATAATCAAGAAGTATAAACACCATATGTTTGGAATAGTTCAACATTATATTAAATATGCTTATTTGCTTTTTCCCCCCTCAAACCTTAATGAAGGATGATGATTGATCTCCGTGTCTGTGCAAACGCTTTTAAACTGGAAACTAAAGTGTTTTGCCTGACGAGGTTAAACATCCAACCAAAGGGACTTTTCTCGATCTGGCAACCAATGATTTCTCACTAAGGGATAGTTCGTTTTCGGAAATATGCTCCATTGAATCTGTTTCCGAGACCGAGATTAGAGAAATGGTTTGATTCTCACGACTTTGTGTGAATTATTGGGACGGATAGTCGAAGCGTGTCGAACCTTATTTACTAATACAGACCACCATCGATTCTAAAGCTGAATATATGTAACGCAACTTTATCTCATTTGTTTAACTTGATGTGAAACTCGTGATTATATATTTATGATTTGCTGATAAACTTTCTTTTGGTCTCTCGTTTCTTGTCAGACTGAAGTCAGGATGTGCCGTGTGTTTGTCGGAGCTTAGTAAGACTGAAACCTCCAACACTACACCTTGTTTAACACCTTGTATCTTGTTTAAGCCTGAACTGCTGTGAAGTTAACGGTTTCTAGAGGAGCATCCACCATCCACTGATGGTTGTTCTTATTAAAGGAATAGTTCTACTTTTTTTGAGGGGGGGGAGGCTCACTCAAAAGAGAAGATTTATATCGAGCTCATGACTGTGCTCTGTGCAGAGCTGCAGTCAACACGTGTTTAGCCTAGCTTACCGTGAAAAGTGGAAAACAGCAAGTCTGGCTTTGTCCAAAGTGAAAAAACTCACATACCAACACCTCTTACTTGCTTACTCTTTTGTCCCCAGTGGGAGATAAAGCTGCAATAAGCTCCCTCCATCATTCCCTATCCTTGGCAAAAAAAAGTTCAGCCTCACCACCAGTTAAGTTCATCTTGGCTACCTCGTCAGTACCAGTTCTGTGCCAGGTCATTTTGGTCTTCCAGGTTTTATTTTGCCTGGAGGAGTCCGTCCCAGCGCAGCCTCTGGGATGAGATGTGCGTCCAGTCGAAGCACGTTGCCCAACCAGTCAGTCGACCCTGCCGCACCTCAGAGATGGATGTTCTTGCTTTTGTCGTTTCTGTGTAATTGCACTGCTGTGATCTTTTCAGCCCACAATCCTTTTCACATCGCCCAGGTCTCCCGCCGGCTTTCAGAACCAAAACGATGGGACGGACTTGGTGTTATTCTTAACATAGATGGACCTTTGGTTCAGGCTGAAGTGCTTCGACTTCCAAATGTTGCAGAGCTGGGAAAACATCCTGGCCTAACCCCAATCTTGCTTTGTGCGCTTTGCCCTGAAGGCCGCCTCGTTATTACATTTGTTTAACGTGAACACGAACAAAAATGTTGCCAGCTGTTGGAAAACTCCCTCTAAAACTACAAATTGTCATATTTACATTTCTCTTTTTTGTGCAAGTTAAACCACACTCGGTCTGCCTCTTCTCACCTGTTCCCTCGAATGACTGAAGCTGTTATACAAAGCATTACCAAATGATTTGTCAGCCATTCGCAAAACTATTAGCTCCCTATCAGGCCTTAAATCTTCAGATTTGCTCACACCTCACAGAGTGTCTTTCCCTTTCTGAGTTCTTGGGCCTGAGGGCAAAGTGAACCCCGTGACCCTGCTTCCAGCTCGGAGGAGCCAACCAAGCCAGCGTAGGGATGGGATGGCCCTGACATCAATAAAGGAAACACTTATGGTTGGAGTCAGGATGATACAGCGTTTGGGATTTGCGGCGAGTACGCGAGGCACAAGAATCTAGCTGGATCCCTCACTGGTCGTCCTGTTGCCGTGGCGACCCGCTTTTGTTTAGCGCTCAGCAGATTCGGATCCTGGCGGTGGTTTCATGGGGATTTGTGGATTTGAGAGCGCTGGACGTAGAACGAGATACAAGGAATTATAAAGTGTTTGACTTTTGGTTGGAGAGAGAGTGTGCATGTATGTGTGCGCGCGCGCGTGTGTGTGTGTGTGTGTGTGTGTTTGTATGTCCGTGTGTGTTTGTGCATGTGTGTGTGTGTGTGTGTGTGTGTGTCCCGACTCACTTGTCAAGCAGTAGATCACTCTTTCCCTCCACTTGCTTTATCCTTCTCTCTCTCTCTTCACACACAATTTTTTCTACTCCGCAAACACAGGTTTTCCCAGGGAGGCTGAAGCGGGGCTTGATTTACTGTAGAGTGGAATTATGGGAAGGGAAAGCTTCCCGATACAAGGTGGCCGATGGGAGGGTTTGCCAGCCACCGTGCCGATGGTGTTGATGCTTTATGAGTCCTGCAGATGGAGATGATTTGTCTTTTTCGAGGGAAAGCTTTGACATGTGCGGCTCTGATATGCATTGTCGCCTGTGTGGAGATCAAAACGCTGGACGTCCGTCAAAAGAGCCCGAAAGCCAAATCCTCCAGTCGCACGGAGGAAGAGAAATGAAGAGAGAAGAGCATCTGTCAGCAACGCGGCCCTGCGGACCGTACTGTGGTCGGCTGTGAGGTTCTGGTGACCTGGCCCTACTGATGTGCTGGGCCTCAGTGCTGGCTCTGGCCTTGACCAGCAGAGGGAACATGATACTTAAATCATTCATAATTAGCTCCTTCCCTTTTGCTTAATAACACATGAAGATAAATGGGTTCCAAGAATTTTCCAAATGGAAATAGTCGGTTTGGAATTAAAAGCTAGAAAATGGCCTACAAGCCCTGCATTGTAGTGGTTCTCTCTCTCTCTCTCTCTCTCTCTCTCTCTCTCTTTCTCTCTCTCTCTCCTGTTCCTCCTGCAGGACAACACTTAGCACCTTAATTTAAAAAAATATATATTTTCTCTCTCTGGAATATAAAACGTTCACATTTTGAAAATAAACGTTTATTTCTTTTTACATGATCTGCACTTTTACATAATACATTATACACACAAATAAATGGCCCTGTGGAAACTCATAAAAACCTGACTACATTGTGATTCTCTTTATGTGCTGTTCATAATGGTCGATCTCATATACAACGTTTACACAGGCCAAATGTCTGTCCTTCGTGTTTGCAAGTGTCCGTCTGTCTTTATCTCTACAGGAAGTCCGGTCCTGGTCTTTAAGATGAGCTGAGCTTCTCCAAGGCGCCGTGCAGGGTCTTCAGGTCTTCTCTCATCTGGCTCAGAGCGTTTTGGATCTTGCCGGGTTGATCCAGAACCTCCAGGCTGCAGGTAAAGGGGTCATAGCGAACCGCAAAGGGACGCTTGATGGTTGTAGAGAACCTCCTGTGGGAGTGAATGAATGCACATGGATTAGTATTAAAAAAAGATCGATGCTCCTTTGCATAGATTCTGCAAGTCTTTGGATGTTTTCATGGTCATGAGCTCCAAAATCTCCCTGTGGTATTCAACTGATTTTAACTGGTTGAAAGCTCCTAAAACTAGTAAGTGAGCCTTTGAGTTTACATATACTGTTCCTAAAGGTTAAGAATGAATTTCTCAGGTAGGAATATTAAGTAAAATATTTTAAATACAGGCATTTCTCCTAATTAAGTGAATGATTAGCATCAGGAGTAAGTTATTAATCAGTGGTTGAGGTTGATTAGAAACACATTTTGTTGTAATATAAGGGTGGAAAGTTTAACAAACAGATTTAATGTGATGTTTGTATGTAATGAGTAAATACCTCAACTTAATCTTTGCATCCTCAAAGCTCTCGGACACAAAGTAGACAGGCTGGAAGGTCTGGTCCTGGTACGGCTGCACCGCCGTCTCCTCTGGGTGGAACGGCTTGTACTCTGGCTCGTTGGACAGAGCGTACTGGAGGAACAGGTCAAAGGCCGTGAGCGCGCCAAGCAAATAAAACGAGGAGAACAAGCTGCAAGTAAAAATAATCTGTGTGTGAACGGAGAGATGGCACTTACAACCAGCTCTCCGTAGGACGACAGGAGTCCAGCGCCGTAAGCTTTCACTGCTCCGTTCTGCTTGCAGAGGCCAAATTCCACAGTGAACCAGTACAACTACAATAGGAGAACACAATAAAAAAAAGCAGATAAAATTATTTCCAGTCTGCCTGGACGAGGATCTGGTCTCTCTTTTGATCTGCGAATACACCGGGCATGTTTTATTTATAGTAACATCATTTATAATTTATGTACAAGCTGAGAACCAGGTGAAAGTGGTGATGTAGAGATTTAACGCAGCATCTCTTTAATGTCTGTCGACCATAAAAACTGTTTTTAATAAAATGTTAAACCTTTGAACTCAGTCATTAAAAGACTTTAAATGAAAAAGGCACAAAATTAAATTCGGTTTAAATCACTTTACATGTGAATAGACTGCTGTAGTTGTATTTCGTACATTTTTTCTGCCATATTCTTTTGTATAAATACAGAAATTATATTTTTCACACCCTCAAACTGTTCTATAATAATATCTTGAGAGATTATCACTCAGGATTTGTGCATTTTTATAGGTTTCAGTGTAATTTTTCTTGTCTTTTGGCAGCTTTATACTTGATAGGATAAATCAGATTATAGAGTAGTTTGTGCTGAAATTAGCACACCATGAATCACCGAAAATAAACCTGAACTCCAGGAGGGTCAACATAATGTGCAGTTATTAGCTTTAGCCACTAGATGGCACTGAATATCCATTAAAATGCACAAAGTGAGTCACTTCCAAATGTATACAAATGTAAATTCCTCTTAATTTACATGTAAATTTACTTATTTATGGCTGTAAATCTGCTTTTTAAAGGATAAATGAAACCTACTGTTGATAGTTTCTCA
Source organism: Seriola lalandi dorsalis (assembly GCF_002814215.2). NCBI lineage: Eukaryota > Metazoa > Chordata > Actinopteri > Carangiformes > Carangidae > Seriola > Seriola lalandi. Next base: position 357,227 of record NW_019525152.1, read on the forward strand.
ATGTCCTCATCTGAAGCTCCAAGTGAGGCAAGTCCAATCTCCTGTAAATGTTCAGATGAATTAGTATTAGAGGAAATACAACTAAATTAAAGAGAAATTAAAGAAGATACAGCGCAGCACAGTCCACCAACCTGCGAAAACTGGGCGAATTCTTTATCTGACAGCATGGGAATATGGCCGAGAAGTTCATGACAGCAGTCTCTGCCAGAGCAGATGGAACAGAGTCAATGAAAGGGGAAAGAGACTGAATACGTGCATCAATAAATACATTTAAAAAGAGTGGATAAACAGTGACTCACGGCTCAGGGGAGTGCATGGGTGCAGAGGAGTGTCGGATGTACTGTGTGCACTGAAACACCCTGAAGGCCAAACTGGCGAGGAAGTCTCTGGCCGACAAGAGGCCGGCGACCGGACGCAGCTGGAAACCCGTTTTCTCTGCAATGACCAGGGAGGAGAGAAAGTGTCGGTGCGACAGTGATGGAGCTCAAAGGCTGAAGAGCTAAAAGATGAATGAAATATAGTCTAGTATCTAGAGTGTAACACTACAATGACCTCAGTGTGTGTTTAATGTCTGTCAGGCAGATTCTTTTTCAGGTTTTCAGACACCTCTAATTTATTATCGCTCTCTTTCTTTATAATAAAATAATCTTATTTGCAACAAGTAGTCGATTATTTGATTCAGTCATTAGACAAAAAATAATCTGGCTACTTTAATAGTTTTTTAAAAGCAAAAAAGCCAAACACCTGCAGGTTGCTGCTTCTTAAATGTGAAGATTTAATGCTTTTGTTTGTCATTTATGACGGTAAACTGAATATCTTTGGGTTTCGGACGCTTGCTCAGACAAAACAAGACATTTTAAGATTATTATTTTAATTATTTTTTGATATTTTATAGACATATCAACTAATGGAGAAAATATTTGGCCTGAAATGATTGTTAGTTGCAGCACTATCTTCTGTCTTTTGAAGAGAGTAAGCTTTCTTAATTCTTCTTTTACTATCTCCGTAACTTTTCACTGTTAGATTTTATAGACCAAAATGTCTCATAATTTTACTTTATAAGTTTCTTTTCATTGTAGTGTGTCTGTATTTGTCACCTCTCAGGAAGGCAGACACCTCTCTGAGCTGAGGGATGCGGTCCTCTCCGTAGCCGCACTCTCTCTCCAGCTGCTGCAGCCCGTCCAGGAACTGACGACAGGCCAGACTCGGGTAAATACTCCGCAGCTGCTGGTAAACCTCCCTCCTTGAATTTAAAACACAGTCACACCGTGTTATCACACCGTTGCAGCCCTGAACCGTCGCCCACAATGCATCTGTAACTGTGCACTTCATTCTCACCATGTGGATACTTCTTCTGCTGTGTACTCCACCGTGGGTAACGGGTCCCCACTGAAACAAAGACAATTCATTTATGACGGGATATTTTAATGATACTCAGAACACGGAGGGACTTTCTTTTTGAGATCCGACTCACTGTTTGTATCTGAAGGCGAGTTCGGAGATATAAGCCCGTCTTTTCCTGTATTCTGGATCACTGAATCCCTGCAACAACAAAAAAAAAAAGGATGTTAAATGAACATGAATTGGCTGTAAATGTGAGTAAAACTGTGATATTTTGCAGCAGATTTATGAAAACTCACCGGATGGTCCTGATCCATGTCTGGATCAAATTTGGTTATTAGCATGTTGCATCTGTCCAGGTCTTTTATCTGTCGGGGGAACCAGGGAACTGTGATGTTGATGGGAGGAAAAAAAAAAGAAATTAATTAGCGGTTTTGTAATCGGCCTGGTTGCATCTTATTATCATATGGAAACATTCAAAAGGAGTATTCAATGAATAAATGAGGCCAGGAACATCGCACACGATATCCTCATCCGTACGTACCTCGCAAGGAACTGTAATAGTTGTAAAGACAAAACAGGGAGTGTGATAATAAAACCATGCACTTGCCTTTTTCCTCCGGTATGGAGCGAACGTCATCAACCACTCTCTTCAGGGAGTTGATGAAAACGTCCAGGTCAGAGCTGTGAACTTCACACTTCATGAAAAACTCCAGGTCCGTCGTGCTGTTCTTCGACTTCCTCCCCGGTCGACTCTCGATGTGGAGAAGTTTAGCTTCAAACGTCTGTGAAGAGCAAAAATAAAAAACAGACAAAAACAATCAAATACAATCACTCTTTCTGGTATTTTATTCTTTCTAACAGGTGATTTGCTGCTGAGGGGAAGTAGCTGCATCTTGTAGTTTAGTTTTTGTCATTAGTCTGAAGAACTTCATGTATTTTGTTTTAATTTTTCTTGAAATCCAAAGGCCTTATGGGAGATAAACTGCCTTTTATTTAACAACAGTTTTATCACCTGGACCAGTTAAGCAATATCTTGTTGATTGGCTTGTATTTTTGGATGTTAAAGCCTAAATTGATGCAAATTAGGGCCTTTTTTTTCTCCCCGACTCGTTCTCGAACCACATCCATAACCTGCATCCATAAAACAAGATTGGAGCTTTTAACTTTAAATGCAATTTCTAAAAATAGAAAACAGAAATCAGCGTTTTAGTGACTTTTTGTGCCTGTTTTCTCAGATGAAACCACATCTGGATAAAACACAGCTGTATATCATGCTCTGTTTTTCTCAATTATGATCAGCTGAGACACAAATTGTTATTTTTTGTAAATTAGCTTTCAGATTAATAATTTGCATATAAAATATATAATTAATTTACAAAATATTGTGAATTATACAGATTACAAACAGTGTATAAAATAGTTTAAATTAGCTTCGACTCGACTGGACATACACCAATGATAATGATCCAGTAACATAATAACACTGACAGTTACTTCACATTAGGAATTCACATGCAAAACATTTAATTATCTATATTCACTTTTTTTAAATTAGCTCCTCCATGTGACAGCATCAGTGGTAATAATAATAAAATATATAATATTTCACATTCACAAAGGCCATTTCCCCTCATAATTACTTTAACTTTTAATACTTTAACTAAGTTTAAAATAACATTAACTCAAGTAAAATCAGGAATGCAGAACAGAGTATTTCTACAGTGCAGCACAGTTCAGTTTTCCTGGAGTAAATGATCTGAATACTTCCTCCATCTTTGTTTATTTGGGGCTCACCTCGAATATTTTCCCGGTTTTGAAGAATCCCGCGTTTTTCTCGTTGCTGAGAGCGAACAGGACGTTCAGAGTGACCCTGCCGTCCTTCTCCTCGAACACGAAGCCGTCTCCGTACCTGGAGGGCCCCGGGGAGCCCGCGGAGCCGCTGCCGCGCTCCCTGCGAGCATCCTCGATCAGACTCTGCTTCCTCCCGCCGAACGGCGCGGCCTGCACCCCGCCTTCCGTCTTCATGTGTGCGCGCTCTGCTGGAGGCTTCACGGAGACACCGGAGCCGACGGTGCGTGTGTGCCATCACCGGTGCAGTGGACAGGTTTAAATACCCTGTCATCTGAGGGGCTTTATGGAGATGAGTTGCGCAAGCACAGCACGTGTGTTTGGCTTTTTGTGGGGCATGTTTTGCGTCATGATATCACATCTATTTATGGGACAAAAACAGTGCTATTAGGAGGGAAAACAGCCCATAATAACAGTGGTTGCACAGAAAATGCATTAGGGATCGAAATTTTGTGAATGACAGATGCATTCAACCAAAAAAAGGTCATTATGAGTTACATAAATGTTACATGTCCTATTTATAAAAGAATACTCAATTCCCTGACCTCATTATCTGCTTTTTAGTATTTTGTTGATGATATATGATGGATTTCTAAATGTTTATCAGATGCTCTTTATCAATTAGAGTTGTGCAATAAGTATTCAGGTCACTTACTTTAGTAAAAATCCTGCATTCAGAATTAGATTTTCATTATTTTAATTTCCCAGGGTCAATGCACATTGACCAGCATCAATATAAATGTACCAGTGTTAGCCAAAAGATATTATATTAGCCTTTAAAACAACAACAAAACAAACAGCATGTGCAGTCCTAACAGCAGGAAGCAGCTGAACAGGATGAACTGAAGCAACAAAGCAAAAATAACTTACTTATGTGAGTATAAAAATGTCAGCCACTAAATGCGATTCAATTCTTGGATCAATATTATTGTTGCAACATGCAGGCAGCTGTTTAATATTATAGTTAATGCAGTTGAAAGAAAACTACTGTATGTATCGTCGGGTAGTTTAATGTTTAACAATGCATCCCGTCCTATTGTGTAAAATTGAAATAGAAAAAGTAACTCAAAATTGTAGAGCGCTGTTAATTTTGTAGAAGAATATTAATAGATATATGAAAAAGTGATCAGTAGGAAAGCATTAGAAGACAGAGCCAGAGGATGAAATATTCATTTATTTCACATTTCATGCGTATACAAAACAGCAAAATGAAAGCTTAAGTGACAAAAATGATCTCAATAGACTTTTAGGCTTGAAATGCATAGAAAAAAAATCACTTATTGCAGTTGTCTTGCATTATATTAGAAGCAAAATTGTATGTTTACATATTTGGTTTTAAATTCATTGAGGTCACAGAGGAGATGTTGATTGTCAAAACCCTCTTATTTTGAAAAGCATGTATACATTTATACTGTAATAATGTCGTTAAAGAGACATTCCTTATTGTCCTGCATTAGCAACAGGCTACACTTTATTCACTTAACTAAAATACACAGAGAACGCATCTTACTAATTGGATAACAGTAATAAAGCCATTATTTGATTTGCATATTTGCTTTAATACAAAGAGAGCTAATTTGCAGGCATGCTAAGCGTAACAGTAAGAGGCCAGCAGTCTAATAAATGAACGACTGTTCCAATGAAAAAAAGATGCTTCAGATTACACGTGCAGTTACGCTAGTTTCCGCAGGGCTTCACACAGTTTCCCCATTTCACCTAAAACAAAAGAAAAAACAAGAGAAACAACCCTTTATTGTGATTCTTTGCTTCATTTCTTATTAAAACACGAGCATAACACGAGTGTAGACGAGCTTTTAAGAGCTGAAGGGGGTCACATGATAAATCTGAGAGGTGGCGAGAGGGTCAAAAGGACAGGGAGGCAGAAGTTAAACATTCATGCTACACAACTTATATTTATATTTTTAAACATTTCCATAATTTTTGCAGTTTTAGCTCTAAAAATTCAAAATAAACCAGTGTTTTTGTACTGTCTTGTTGTTTAATAATATAAAGGGGAAGTGCCGTCTAGTGACGACACTGATGACGAGATGCAGCGTTGTGCGTTTCTCTTTGCAGTAATCGCAGCAGCGAAAAGAAACAGAACCACTGCTTTCAAAATCAATACATTTAACCGAATTAAAGGGGATTGTGTCGTTCAGCTTTGTGCACAAAAAATAGCTGACGTGAGTGTGATACATACTACCAATGCTGTCGGCCAGGTTCTTGAGCTGCTGGGTGTTATCCAGCACTTCGATGCTCTGGGTGTAGGGGTTGTAGCGCACTGTGAAAGGCCTGGGGATGGTGCCTGCAAATTTCCTGTGGAGACAAAAGTTAAACAGGTTGAGTGTTAAAATAAAGTTATGGAACAGATACACTTCAAAATATGAGTAAGAAACAAAACATTTCTTACCTCACTTTCTCTTTGGCGTCTTCAAAGCTCTCAGCAACAAAGTAAACAGGCTGGTACTCTGTGATGGGGTATTTCTGGAGGCTGGTCTTGTCGGGGTCAAAGGGCTGGAGTCTGGGCTTGTCTGTCAAACTGTACTGGAAGAAAACAGCGTAAAAGAATATATTCAGGGATTTCAATTTCTCAATGAGTGTGTCTATTCCCGGCCGTCAGGACACAGGAAGTGCAGCAGGATTTGGGGCTCGGCTTCTTTCTCTGTTGATGTGACTCGGCAGAGTGCACATCCTCTGCTGACGGCGGCTGATGTAACTTGTGACCTCAATAACGAGCATGCTCGTCGTTCTCTCTGCCCCCACTTACCCAGTGAACCACTTTACCCACACCCCGCCGGGGCTGGCGGGCCGACTCCCCCAGTGACACATTAAACCTGAATCTGAGTGGACCACTAACCCACTGCCTGCACCGCTGCGGTTGTGCAACAAGGTGAACGTGTTATAACAACAGATATGGGGTGGGGGGGGTCAGCAGGAGGGTAGGCAGCACTAAAAGCGATGTACATATTGTTTCCCTGTCTTCACGGACTCAAACACTTGCATCAGCCCCCCTCCTCTCCTTACCTGCAGCTCTCCAAACGATGAAAGCAAGCCAGCTCCGTAAGCTTTGATCTCTGAGCCCTGCTTACACAGGCCAAACTCCACAGTGAACCAGTACACCTGAGGACATGAATAATACAATCACAGAAATATGATTCATGCAACAAACCCAGGCAAGAATTCACAGAGACAGTGATGGTTGATCAACAATCTCATGTACAAACCCTAAAACTGAAGGAGCTTCAGTGTCAGATCACCTATATAAAAATATAATATATATATTTTCTTGCGCTACGTTTCCCTGCATATAGTTTCTGTTTAATGCACAAAGGTTTTAACACACCTGTTTTAGAGATTACTGAGATCACAGCGTTAGCAGGTCACATTAAAAGTACAATCATTAGCTTATGGTGGCTAAGGCTAACAAACTTGAAGTAAATATTGCTGTATAATGGACATTACTGAGTCAGTTTGTTGACTTTTGCTTCTGTTACAGTAGCTTAGCATTTTAGCTTTAGCATTTTTCATTGTCTCCGAATTGTACTTTGCGGACGCCGTTCAGCAAAAGTAACATAGTGTCACGTCGTCTCACTTTAAAGGATCAGTGTGGAGGATTTAGTGGCATCTAGTGGTGAGGGTGCAGACTGCACCCAGCCGAACACCCCTCCCCTCGCCCCATTCAGGAAATGTAAAAAAAGCAAAAGCCTCTCTCTAGAGCCAGTGTTTGGTTTGTCCGCTCTGGGCTTCTATAGAAACATGTGGTTATACACTAATGAAAACATAATTATGAATGTTATATTATTAATTATATAATATTAAAATATGGAGCACCTTAACTATCCTGATGCTCGACGCCACAAGAGATAAGTGAGACTTTCTTTTCTTTTTTTTTTTTATTTGGGAGAAACAACCCTGTAAGACCCTTTAAAACCCTCTAATCCTACTTTGTAATTAAAATCCCCAAATTAATCACACAGATATTAAAAATACATCAAATACAATAATTTCAAAAGGAGTTTCTCTGGGCGTCCTTGACATGAAATCACCTATTCTGGTCTTAGTGCAACTAAGTTAAAAATAAGAAAGTTCATATAGTGTTATTATTTCTCTCACAGTAGCACAGTACTCACAGTAGCAAGTTTCTCAATGTACTCATCAGGAGCACCAAGGGAGGCGAGTCCAATTTCCTATACAAGCAAATAATTCAGAAAAATAAAAGGTTACAGAATTTCATGCGTTACGTGGATATATTCAGGATTACGTAACTGAATAAAGCAAGTGCTGTTTTTAATTACTTTTAATTACGCTGTGACGGGACATTTTATTACCTGTGAGAACTGGGCAAAACTCGGGTCAGCAAACAAAGGAACATGTCCCAGGAGCTCATGGCAGATGTCCCTGTGTCAGAAACAAAAATTACACTTTAATTATATATAAGTTGTGTATTTTTCCTTCTTTCACAGATTGGGTTCAGACACTAAACACTCACGGCTCAGGTGTGTACGTGGGCTTGGAGCCGTGACGGATGTACTGCGTGGAATGGAAGACGCGGAAGGCGAGTCCGGCCAGGAAGTCCCGGGACGAGAGCAGGCCGGCCACCGGGCGGAGCCGGAAACCTGTGCACGCTGCGGGAGAGGGGCAGACAGGTGAAGGAGAAGAAGAAGAAGAGGGTGAGTGTTTGGTTGTGTTGAGTAACAGTGGTTAGAGAGAGGAGGGAGGGAGGAGGAGGAGGAAGAGGAGGAGGAGGAGGAGGAGGAGGAGGGAGGAAGTACGGTGTTTGAATAGATTCTGGACTCCATCATTGGCACTGAGAGGTTTCCAAAATGAATAAGTAAATGTTTCATACAGTGTATCATGGCAGGAAGGTAAAAGGGACATAATAGTTTTTACTGTAAACAGGTGAGAGGTCTGTTGGCTTCTACTTGTCAGATGAGTGATGTGACTTTATTCGATACATGAAAATACAGAACATAATCCTGCATATGATCCTAGACTCATTTCCATTGCGGTCCTGAGGTTTCTGGACTAGGAGGCAGGCGGGAGGAGGAAGAGGAGTGACATGTATAAGCTATGAAATGAAACCAGTTACATGTTGTAAGTAGGCTCTGCTGTGGACTGTTAAAACATTCACATGTAATCCAATAAAATTAATCACAGCATAAGCACAGAGTTAAACTGTGTAACACATTAACACATATAAATGTTGTAGGTCGATGACAGCGCAGCACTTACACTGCAGGAAGCGGGAGACGTCCTCCAGCTGTGGGATGTTGTCCTGCCTGTAGCCGCAGTATTTCTCCAGCAGGGGGAAGACGCGGTTGTGTTCGCGGCAGGCGTGGGTCGGGTACAGAGTCTTCAGCTCCTTGAACACTGTGCCCCACGTGGCCTTCTCCTCCGCTGTGTACTCCACTCGAGGGATGACTTGGCCACTGGGACAGAGACACGAGGTTGTTGTATGTTAGTATTAAGACCCTTCTGTCTCTGGCAGTGATCTATGCTTTAGACTTTCCCTAGAAATAAACATTAAATAAATAAGTTATATACTGTAATACTATATAAACAGTAAAAAGTGATGAAGGGTAAGTACACACATAAAGATGTATTTTCCCTTTGAGAACCAGGAAAACTGGATTAATGTGGTGAACAGCTCGTTAAAGCACCAATGTGCAGGATTTGAACGTTTCTGACTTTGGCGACTCCTAGTGGTCGTTTCAAAAATGACTGTTGCACTAATACACAAACTGTTTTCAACAGATATATTCAAAATATTGTCTCATCACAGAAATAAAATTTACATATAAGGGCTTTAAATTTAAAAAGCTGTAATTGTTTACAGTGTATATAAATATGTTTTTATCGATATCTGTGACCTTTTATAACCTTTTTAATGTAGATTTGCCCTTTAAAAAGCTTATAATGCCCTTTATTTCCACACAGAATCACGTCCTTGTTTGTCAGTATTACACAGCGATGTAAATGCGTTTCACAGCTTGACGCTCTTTGTTGTGCCTGTGAACAATACTTTTCAATTACACACACAAAGACCAAGGTCCTTTAACTCCACCGTTGGCCTCTTGTAATTTGTTTATGATCGTTTTCAAAGGGGCAAAGGAAGGACAGAAATCAGCCAGAAAATCCACATTAATATTTAAAAGAAATTCCTGTTTTGACTTTTGTAAAAAAAAAAAAAGCAAAAAGGGGGAAAAAAGAGATTTTCAAGAAGAGTTACTGTCTGTAGTTGTAGGCGATGTCGGCGAACTCCTTCCTGCGGGCTCTGTAGACTGGATCTGTGAAGCCCTGAACACACACACACACACACACACACACACACACACACACACACACACACACACACACACACACACACAAAGGAAAGCCATGTTAGATCTCATGATCGCAGCCTGGCCACTCTCAGCTAAATCAAAGAGAGGAAATCCTCTGCTCAGGCTAAACCCTGTGGCCTTTGACAGCATTATGCACTCCGTCTCTAATAAGAGCACGCAAATACATATTCAAATGAAGCCTTTGTAGAGTGTTTTTCAGCTTATGATGAATACATTTTGCTTTAATGGCGGTGGCAAAAGGGAGCAATTATCTATAATTATAGGGGCTCAATTAAAGCAATGACATCAATTTGTGTTTCTAGATAGTTTCCATTAGAATAGACGGCAGAGTGCGGCCTGTCATCTCTGCAGCCCCCGTCTTTAATAAGACGTGTGGGCGTGAGTGGACACGTATTCACACACAAACACACACACACACACACACACACACATGCAGAGGCAGGATGTGGCACACAGACAGTGATGGATGAGTCAGTCTTTACCGGGTGATCCGCATCCAGCTCGGAGCCGTAACTGAGGATCTGGTTGGCGAATCGGTCCAAGTCCTGGATGTCATTAGGGAACCATGGCACTGGAGGATAATAACAGTTATTAAACATCGATAATTTGTGTTTTTATTCAACATAGTGTTTATTCAGGTCAAATCAATTTAGCATTCATTCCACAAACACTGTCCAGAGGGAAGAACATGTAGAAATCATGGAAATTTCCAATGTTAGTAGAACAATAAAAGTATTTTAGGCTTGAGTTGGTGCTAATTTATCTATCCCATATTGTGCAGATCTGAAAAGATTAGCCGATTAAGTCATAATCAACAGAAAATTTTAATTATTTCGATGATTACTTAATCGCTACAGTATTTTTTCAAACAAAAATACCAACTGTTAATTAATCCCAGTGATGCTTCTGTCTGTTTTATATCATTGCAAACTGAATCATTTTGGACTTTTAATCCAACAAACAAACAAGACACAGACGTCACTTTAAAGGCTGGTTTCATTATTGATTAATCTACTGATTTTTTTTTTTTGATTCATTGATTTAGGTGATGTCTTCAACTGCCTTGTTTTGTCTGATCATCAGTTCAAAGTTTATTTGAGTTACAATCATTTAAAAGAAAAAGAAAAGCAGCAAATCTCCATATTGGAGACGTAAAAAACAGATACATTTGTTTCTTTATTTCATCTTAAAAATGGACAAATGATCATTTGATTATCAAATTAGTTGCAGATTATTCTCAGATTATAATTTTTTACAGACCAATTAAAAATCTGTGTGAACTACATCCTGAATATTGTGACATTCGTGACTGAAATGAACGAGCAGATGATGTTTTGCCTATAGGATTTTGTCCCCAGTGCCGTGGCATGTTGACACTCAACAGAACAGTACACGAGGGGCATCTGCTAGTTCATATGGATTTATGACCCTCAAAAAAAACACTGGGGCCCAATCATTAATCTACATTTGTGCAGTGTGGTCTACCCCGAGGCCCCCGGGAAGACAATAGGCTCCTGCCAGGCTCCTCTATAAACAGGCTGTCTCCAAAACAGGCCGCGACTATCCCCTCGTCCACTTGACCCTGACCAGTAGACCTCGGTGTCTCTGTGGGGGTCAAAGGATGATCCATGGTGGCCCTGTCTGTCTCAGCCCGCCGTGACCTTGGCATGTTCTGCTTCCCCGTGTTAGTGTGCGGCCCAGACACAGGGCTCCTCTGTTCACGCCAGGCCTGTTGGTCCTCAGTAGCTAAACTAATGTCATTCTGGAAACAACTAATAAAGGGGATCTAGATGTGGGCGATGGGCCATCAGTCTCATCGGCGACACTGTCTGTCCATGACTAAGTCTGGCTGGGGGGTGCCGGGGGTGGGGGGGGGGTTCATAAACCTCCAGCCAGCAGCCATCACTGTGCTCCGTTGATAAATGGATCGTTTCAGCTGCGTGTGCCTCTGGGGGGTGGCAGTGTCGGCCCACCACTTTGACCCAGACTGAAATATCTCCAAACTATACCTGCTAAACATGTTAGCATGCTGTTTTTAGCATTTGGCAATGAGCTGCTAGCATAGCTGCTAATTAAAAATATAAATCAGTGACATCAGCTTTATCAAAAATCCACTAAACCCTGAGGTATGAGTCTGAGGATCTAATAACATTTCAATACTCCTAAAAGTTGAGGAACAATTTGGAACCAATTATTTGATGACAAGAAATTATTATTTGGTCAATATGATACATCAGATGAGATAAACTCTAAATGGACCAGTTTTTTTTATTTTTAAATGATGTTTAATTTGAGATGTGAGGACAGTTTTGCTTGATCCATGAACAGTGATGCAAAGTGTACGTTCAGCATTAGTTTAGCATTATCACGAAGAGGTAAGAAATGAGCAACGTGAGTGACATGTCACAATTATCCTCCTGTGTTTGAAAGCACAGACAATCGTTTCCAACTCTCCCCTCACCGCATGTGCAGCTGCCATTTCTACACATCTGGTGTTTGTATTATTTCGAGGTTTCATGCTTATCTTGTCCTCACTGCAGCTACACACACAATGTCTGACCTGTATCCTTCTCTTTGTTGCGTGACAGCTCGTGCACGTGGCCGCTGATTTGTGTGCGCAGGCCGTCAATGACCTCATCCAAGGCCTGGGAGCAGGTGGAGTCCACGCTGATGAAGAACTCGTACTGGTCTTTGTTCATCCGCGACGGACGGGACTCGATGTGCATCAGGTTGATGCCCTTGTCCTGCAGGGAACAGAGGCACAGAGGAGACTGTGGTGAGAGCCCAGTTGATGTTTGTTGTTTGGTTTTTGCAGAACTTATTTTGTCTTCTCTGTGTATATTTCAGGTAATTTTCCCGTCTGTCGAAGGCAGAAGGTTCAAAGTAAACAAAGATAGTGCAAGTGCAAATATTTTTTGCTGCAGCAATAACTTTGTTCCACCACTAGAGGGCGGTGTGAGGTTGTTAAATTGATGGTTATTATTTATCAGACTTAGTGCAGTCCACTCTGACCTTGGGTAAGAGCTGCCTTGAACTCTCTCTCTGCAAACTGACACTGAACTGCAGGGACAGGACTTGCATAGTAAAGGTATTCAGGACATATTGTACTGGTTCAGATAAATCCCCCTGCCCTGCCGGTGTTTAGCTCATTTCTCACTCTGCAGCATGAACACAGGACTTTTGGGAAGTTTCCAGATTTTTTTTTTTTTGTTTGGACGTGATTCCGATGTCCAACGTGATCGTTAAGTCGTAATTACCATCAAAAATGTGTTTTTGTTTATGTAACTTTTGGGGAGGGAGAGGGAGTGTGTTGTTCTCTGTCTACCATAGGCTAAGTAAAGAGGAGGGCGTGAGCAGCCCCCCCCCCGTTTTCTCCCATCTGGATCCCATTCGATATATAACAGATTTTTTTAAGGCCCACGCTTCCCCCTGGGGGTGATCCAGACACGACCAAAGACAGTGTCCAGGTTGGCATTTGAAAGAGAAGATGAGTCGCTCTTTGTGATGTAATATCATCTTTTCACAGTCAGTGGATTTACTGTTGCTTTCTGAACATATTAAAGGAGAAACAACAATGTTTTCCAGTTGAAAATTTCAGTTGTTTGCCTTCATTCCTGTAGCTATTCCCTATAAATTCAATATGATACATAAAACCGTTTTTAAGACTTACACTGAATATATTATGAAAACAGGTCTTTAAAAACTAATGAGGTGAGCTCAAGTAAAACCCATTATCCATTAATGATTTCCCTTTTAAGTTTTAAGTTTCAAAAGAGGAGATTTAGTCTAGATACAAATAATTAGACTAAACTTTGAGAGAATTACGACACACATGGTGCAAAAGGGGCTGCAGAAGATGCCTCCTAATATTTTGTGCATTCTTTGCATTAACATTTAAATTCTAATATGTTTGTACAGTCAAGTTTGTTCAGTGTCAGGTGATTTTTATTTATTTAACTTATATATATAAGTTTTGGAACCAAAATGTGCTTTTTCTGCACATATAACATAAATATTTCAACGTAGCTTAACATAGTCAACCATTAATCCTAAACCCAGTAACATGTAGGGGCCGTTTGGTCAGGTTTCAGTACCCGTCTGAGCCGTCCCTCCACTGCAATGCAGGTGACATTAAACCCTTTCCGTCGCCCCGGCTGAGATGCGAGGTCAAGGTCGGCCCGTGGCTCTGACTCGTCACATGATAACCACGCTGCCGTGTCACATGCGTGCTTTGAGTCTCAGGCGGATAAACAGCGTGGTGGGCTTTTGGTTTGTGGCTTTCTGGATAAAATACAGAGATTTGACATTCACAAGATTTGACGACGAGCACATGATAGGTGCCACGGCTGCTAGGCTAAACTTTAGCACACGGTCGGAGAGCAACAGGGAGAACGTGCAGTGTGTTCTCTTCAGAGCTGTGTTGTCGGGGTGGGTGGGGGGGGGGGGGGGTCAGCTAATGTTACAGTGCCGTATGAGGGGTGTGCTGATGGTTTGGGGATCATTTAAACAGAAAGTCTGGAAATGAGAGGAGAGCAGAGGAAGGGGGGTGGGGGGGGTGGAGCAGGGGGAGGATCGGGAACGTGGGAGCTCATAGGTTCAAAGACGATCCTGATGTTTGCTGCTGCATTTGGTGAACAGCATTTGGCACATATTTGGTATTGATCACAGTCAACCCACTCACAATCTGCTCCTCCCCTTAAGAAACCCACATGACTGAGGAAAAGACTTTTTCTCTTTAATCTAAAACATTTTGTTTTGTTGTTGTGTTGCATGTTTTTTTGGGGGTTTTTCTTTTTGACTGTGTTCTTGAAAAATGTTCGGGAGTCATACTTTGCGCTTCGCCTGCAGGAGGAAGAGCAAACGCAAATCTTGATAGGGCGGCGATGTTGAAGATTAAACCGTTGGTGTTTACTTCGAGGCAGTCACGTACACACAGGTGGTTTAGATCGATGACACAGAATAAAACACATGACGCACACTGATACGTTGACCCTCTTGTGGTTGCAAACATTCAGATTCCAAAGAAGTGCAACAGGTACTTCACGTTTCACGTATCACTCAAGTTTTACCATGTAAGCAGCATTTTAAAGGGCAATAATATAACCCTAACGATGTCATAGTGATGTCATCAGGGTGCGCTCGACTCGGACTTGAGTCTTAAGTTGAAAACTTTACAAATCAAAAGCCTGTGTTACAAAGTCGAGGTGTAACATTTAGAAGATGTGGGCATTAATGAAAGACATTACTGAGTTGCATTATGGGAAACGTAGGACACACATACTAGCGACTAAAAGCCAGAATATCTCTGAATAGCTCTGTTGCTTCAATCTTTATTGTTCTTCTTTTAATCTGTTTCTCCCAACTTTATAAAAGTGCATTACTAAATAGCTGGAGTGGCCCTTTAATATTATAGAGGGTTATGGTGGGAATGTTGTAACTACTTTATATCCTATTGAGTTGTTTAATCTTTAGTAAAATCAATATTGTTTTAACATTATTTCTCGATACATCGATTAATCGTTTTATCTATGAAATGTCAGAAAATACAAAAAAAATCCGGAGAAACTTGATAAAAATTTAAAAATTGATATAAAAGAAATTGAAAGTTTAGCATTTTTTTGTTGGAAAAATGACGATTAATTGATCATCAAAATAGTTGCTTATTTATTTTCTGTTACTCGACTAACTGATTGATCGACTATTCGTTGCAGCTCTATACTTAGTTCAATCAGTTCGCTGTTTCATTGCTGCGGGACACCTGGAGGAGCTGGGTTAGTGGATCAAAGAGCCACCTGTCATGTTTGCACACGACTGATACACAAACAGCCGAGATAAGCTCAGTTTGTTTAGTTCCCTTCTTCAAAGGGTCGAAAAAGGTTGTGAAAACTACACAAAAACAACTACAGATAAATCACGTATAAAACCTACTTCCCTTCTGCCCGAACTCAGCTACGACTAAATGTAGTGACTATTAGAATTATAAACTAGATTTTGTGATGCTGCAATATATTAATATCAAAATGCTTTAAAATATTTCTGTATGTGGAGCTTGTTTAACGTTAATCAATAACT
The DNA here is from genome assembly GCF_002814215.2 of Seriola lalandi dorsalis. Taxonomy (NCBI): domain Eukaryota; kingdom Metazoa; phylum Chordata; class Actinopteri; order Carangiformes; family Carangidae; genus Seriola; species Seriola lalandi. Next base: position 372,835 of record NW_019525152.1, read on the forward strand.
TTTTGAACCTGAAAGACCCGAGGAAGCTTGAGCCCCTCATCGTGTCATAAAAAAAAATTGCTCAACATTTTATATAATAAATTTTTCCTGAGGATTAAACAAAAGTTAGAGGTTCTGCTACATGGATTTTTATTTGCTTTTTTCTGAGCCACATCAGCCATTTACAGTCTTTATGCTAAGCTAAGCTAACTGGCTGCTGCATGTAGCCTTGTATTTTTTCCCAAAATGTTGAACCTATCCCTTTAAACATTCAGCCTGTTGTTTGTCATTTGTTTTGTGGATTCCTCTGATTCAAATGCATTTCAACTTTATTTAAAACATTGTTGTTTGGTTCCATAAACAAGTCAGTTTTAGTCATTTGAAGATGTGTTTCTGACCACAGCCTGGAGTAGTTAGTTTTACCACGTGAAGACTAAAACCACCCCAGCACTAAATTAACATTCCTACATTCTCTGGTTGTTAACTGCAGGAGGAACTGCTTGAATTTCTGCTCTCAACATCCTGAAGAAACGCAGTTTGCGCCGCATCACCTGGGGCCGACTGCGACTTATTTCATAGCCTGGAGAGGAAGAATAGATCTAATGATGATGGTTGAGGACATTAAAGTGTCATTTTAACTATGTGTGGGCCCAGACCAAGAGTAATGGCCGATAAAAAAAAACAGTCTCGTGCTGTGCGCTCATGACAGTCATGAGAAATTTTGCTGCTGATCGCTTGAAGATCGGGAGAAGCGTTAGGGCTGAAGGAGCGACTGCATGTTCGTGCGCTGTTACTGGAGAAATGGGGTTTACCTCAAAGAGCCGCAGGGCCTTGGCTAAAGCTCCGACCTCCTCTTTCAGGGAGAAGATGCAGGAGATCACCTCTGACTTCTTGTTGGTCTCCTCCTCCAGGTACATGGAGCCCCTTCTCTTCTGTGGAGAGAGACAGAGTAGAGGCTCAAAACAAAGGGCTTCAATGTGGATTTATGCTCAAGTTTATGGATTTTTAGATCGTCACACACGTAACGCTAACAAACCCACGCTAAGCTTTCATCACCTCACACCTGCACTTTCCTAATCAAGATGATCCGTAAATCTCAGATTTTCTTATCACTATATTGCTGTTTGATTTGGCCTTGGCTCTCCTTGTGTGTGTGTGTGTGTGTGTGTGTGTGTGTGTGTGTGTGTGTGTGTTTAAGCGCAGCCATATGTAAGAGAGAGAGCATGAAATCCATTTGAAAGCCACGACACTCTGCGTTTGAGGTGTCTGATCATAAAGCTTGAAGCCCCTCACACCTTTAACCTTTAGACGCGGACCCCGGCAGCGGTTGTAACGCTGGCGTGACCACATGCTCCGCACACCAGAGGATTTTTAACGAATAAGAGAATGAACATTAACACATGCAGACTTTTTTCTTTTTTTTTCTGCAGGTGCGTCACAGAGGAGCAGAATATTTTACAGATGCAGAAATTCCTGCACAACCCGGACGGTTATTTATTAAATTTAAAGTTTTTTCTTGAAACAAATCCACTGACAAAAAACCTTAAATACTTTGTTTGTCTTGACTGCTCGAGTACGGTGAAGGAATTTCTTCATGTTTAAAACCAGAGGGCTTTTACAAGGGCTCCGGCTAATGATTAATTTCAGTATTGATTAACTGAATAAACGTTTTTTTTTTGTACAAAATATCAGAAAATATTGAAAACTGCACAACACAATTTCCCCAAACCCCAAATTAAATTAATTAATGAGCATTTTAGACAAACAAAGGCAGGAAATCCTCATATTTAAGAAGCTGGAACTCGATAATAGTTGGCTTTTCTGCATGAAAAATAACGCAAATGATCAAATTATTGATCAATCAAGTAATTATTTAATCTCTAGCTTTTATAAACATTTTAAATTTATATCCATCTGTCCAAATACCTGTGTAGTAGTCATACCTATGACTGCACATATTGTCCATTTGGTCATTGACATCAGCTCTTTGTTGTTTTTGCCTTCTATTCACTGAGGCACCTTTGCGGTTCCCTGCTTTGTCTCCTGTTGTACCTGGAAAATTCCAGCTATGACTTTTCTTTGTTACTGTTGCTGCACTGATGTGATTCAGTAAATGAAAGATTACATGCAGTTATTTGCTTTTTCTGCTCACAGTGCTCATGTCATGACTAAAAACAACACAAATCAGTTGATGGATTTGCTCTCGAAAACAAAACAAGAAAAGTGTTGGGGGAAAAAAAAAAAGCAAATGCAAAAATGCAAAGACAGTTATAAATGAATGAAGCAGATATAATAAGATGTCCAGAGTCAGAAAGCAGATTTACCCGGATGACTTGGTCGTCTGTCTCCGCCTCGGGGCCGTAGTTTCCATTGACTCTCTTGTACGCAGCTTCCATCTTCTCGCTCTTCAGGTAAACAACCTGTGTGCGCTGATGCTGAGCTGTGAGCTGTGGTGAAGTTTCTGGGAGCAGCTCCTGTCTATAAAAACCTCCCCGGTTTAACGTGGAGCCACGTGACACCACCACCACCACCCCCCCCCCCCCCCCCCCCCGCACCGGTCTGTCACGGGATGCTCGTTGTGAAACTGATTCACAACGGCGCATCTGGTTCTTGTTGTGCACCGCTGGGTTGAGATTGCCCCCGGGTCTGCGAACTTTCTTTCTCTATTTGTTTGTGTTTGTGCGCTCGTGCTCGTGCTCGTGACAGACATGACAACAGGTAGATAAGCATAGAAACAGTGGGAAAACGCGCAGTTATCGTTGAATCGTTGAATCATTGGATTCTCGACACTGTAAAAAAAACGGTCAAATGACTGGCAGCAGCGGAAAGTAAAATATCCTAATTCAAATAAAGTGTAAAAACAATAAATTTATATAAAGTTTCATTAATATTTCTACAGAGAAAAACTGTTATTTTACAGATTTTTCACCTTTAATAAAGTGACTCCACTAAAGTTTTTTGCAGAGGAACTTTTTCCTAATAATAAAATTAAGTGTCAATCAATGAAATATTAACACATTCTTAATATTGTAAAGTAAACCTTTTGTTTTGGAAGAGAAAGTAAAAAATATGTGTTTAACAGATTAAATCATCTCAAACTTCAATTTACAGTATTTGTGTTAACATTGAATCTTTAAGTTTGTAAAGTAATGTTAAAACCTGAAGCACAATCTAAATACAATATTTAATGGTTCAGATTCAGATCAATTTTCTTACATTTCTTATAAAATATAATATACTCAAGAAATGCAAATTAAATTGTTAAGTCTCTGTATGTAGTCTTTTAACTAAAGTGGGGTTGGAAACTTAATTACAAATAACATACACACCACTATTGACTTTATAACACTTTTATTTAATATATTCAGATGTAAATTTACAATATCAACCAGTTATTCATAAATTCATCAGAGCCCCGGGATGATCTGAAAAACTAAAACTGGCATTTCTCCATTGGTTTTCCTATAATGAGGAGGTGATGATGTCACCTCTGAAAGAGGGGGGCTGTGGAGCTGAGGGGGGGGGGTGGTCTGTTGTTTTTTAGCTTGTATCTTCCAATTCAGTTTTATTTTGTTTTCCACAGTATTCTCCATATAGTTCTGACAACATATGTGGAAAAACATTATACTATATTTTATGTCAGAATCCCAACTATACAGTGTATTAATAAGTCAAATCAAAACATGCCACAAAGGTCAATGAATCTTTACCAGAAGTGACGGTGGAACGCAGCAGATGAAGAAAGATCCTCCTTCAAACTGCCAGTAATCAGCTGGATCCTTGGTGCATCTGGGGGGAAAAGAAATAAGATGTTGTTTAATACTTTTATCATTATTATTATCATCCCCATATAAGATGTTTTTCCCCTCATTCCAACAGATGTTTTGACTCCTGTCATCAATAATGAAATGAACTTGAGCTGAAAACTAGCCGACATAACACAACTTAATATGAACAAACACGGCACACACGTCCGCTGCTCTGCTCTTTAACAGCACGTCCAGACACAACAGTTCACTGTAATAACGGGATCGTTTAGTGACCGTGACTTACCGACATTGACAACCTGCTGTCTCTGTTAACACTAAGTTTGGTGATGTCTCCTTTGCTTTGCAGAACTCATTTTAAAACACGTTATAACATGTTTTCCCTCGGTCTATGGTTTTAATACAAGCGGTTACACCACACAGTTAGCTTACACACAGTAACTTCAGCTAATATTACAAGCTTTCTCCTCATATATGTGATATTTACCAAATGTGGACATGCATGCAATTACTAAGATTATTTTAACACTAAGATAAAAAGTTTACCTCGAATTATGAATGCTAACTGTGTCAGCAGCGACTTTGCACCACGTATCCAGGAGCCTGCTGCGGTCAGGTAGCCGGTGTAGCCGGTGTAGGCGGCCGTGCATAGCAAAGACTCTCTCTACAGTTGTTCTTGTTATTACAGCCTGTTGCTGCTGATGGATTACTTGTCCTTGTTGGAGCAGAGAGGAGGAGCCTCCGACTCCACGGCTTCTCCTATTGGTGCAGCAATGACCCTGTCAGCCCTCACCACAGCTGCTGCCGCTTCAGCATCAGAAGAAGAGAGTTTAAGAGCCCGGCCGCACATCATTAGTGGCGGCTTACATGATAGGCAGCTCGCCTATGTACCGCCTTTGTTAACATTTGTGTGTAATTTGTGATTTGGTTTGAGATGCTGGTAGTGATTGTTGGGGACTGGGCTAGGTTTAAAATTCTGATTGTGCATCACACCCTTAGAAAAAGACTGTTGGACACATTAGGAACAGGGGTGCTGCTTCTTGTGTTTCTGGGTTGGTTATTGCATTGGTTTTATGTTGCTTCCCTTTTCCCCTAGCTGGGTCGTAACATAAAGACTGCCAACATACGGTGACTGGGGAGACAGCTCCATGACTGCCATACCCAAGAACCAAGAAACCAACATGGCAGTAGTGAACTGAAACCTGGCTCTGTCAGTAAGTGAAATACTCGGTGAGTAAAATTTCCCGGGCTGTTGTATCTTTTTTGCTTGCAGAAATCAACTGCCTGGTACTGGATGTGAGTCTCACAGCGTCTGAGGTTTTACATACTCAGCAAAGTGGTTCCGCAAAGGGTTTATATCTTGATGCTTCGTGTGAATAGTGCAACATCTACTGGCCTGAATGCAAGTACAAACGTCAAATTGAATGTAAGTATAAGGGAAAGCATGATTGTCTTTTATATTCCAAGCATAGATTTATATACTGTAAAAGCAAATAAAAATGTTTTGTATGCATCAAATGTGTCAATATCAGTCAAATTAAGCTCAATGTCTTTGTTTTAAGTAAGTGTCAAAACTGTAAGTTAGTTTGCAATGTGGGCAAAGAACATGTAGCTTTACTTTTAAATGTCAGCTTTGGTGGTTGTGCTGTTAAGGTGCAATATAAGATCTGGCCAGAACTTTAGTTTTTAACACGATCAAGTGTGTGAAGCGGCTACAGTGATGATGTCAAGATTTCCATCTGTTGTATTTCAGTCATCTACTGAAATGCGCATGCGCACCGGCCATCACCGACCTGTCCTGTGTTGTAATACCACTTTGTGACGCTAGACGCTGTGTGAGTCAGTGGCGCGGCAAGTCTGCCCTCAGTCCCACGAAGAAGAACAACTTCCGGCAGCGCTTGAGGATAGCATCACAGAAACACAGGAATGGCTGAACCTCCTAAAAGGCGATATTCATCTGTATCCCGAAGGACCGCTACCGACAAGAAACCACGTTCAACGGCAAAGAAAAGAAGCAACACGAGTAAATCTCGGTGTGGCTTTACGCCGCTGGAGACGGCTCCTGAGAGGAAAGAGATGCGGTTTGATGCCGAGCTCGCAACTTTCCTGTTAGCCCGGTGAGTAGCATCAATGTTAGCTCTTTAGCTAAAAGTATATTCAGTGCAACGATTGACAAACCGTACCGACAAACATTTCAGGTGGTGATATTGACGTTGTCGAAGGACGTTTTAGCGGTTAGTAGCGGTTGTGTCTGTTGCTCTCGGCTGTTGTACAGCTAGTGACGTCAGTGACTTTAGGCTCATTTTGTAACTGATGACTGTAACTTGAGATTGTATGGACCCAGTAGACCGAGTGAATACACGTCGATAACTTCACCATGTTGTAACCACTTTACATTACTGTAAGGAGATGAGCCATGATTGAAAGTGCACTAAGTCTTGACATTTCTCAGATTTCAGCATTCGTCTGTCTTTATCAGGACCTGAGCCAGTCATACTGCTGATTCTTAATAATGAATATACCACTGCCTATATTGGATATGTATTTTACAATATATCCGTATTTGTACTACTGAATTTGTTGGTTATATAGTGTGTGTACATTGATTTCTTATCACACCTCTAGTTGTTTACCCTTCTTTTTCTTGCATTTATCTCATAATATTCATATCTATCCTCATAATTTATTATATACACACACATAACAGTAATTATACATGTACCTAGGCTCAAATTAGGGTCAAAATGATTTTGAGCTTGTAAAGTGATGTTCACAAATAATTCTAATGTTTGTAGTTGTTAATCAACCTTTGTAAACCTGTAAGATAAATCTGCTTTAAAAAATTCAAGTTTGCATATGTGAAACAATTGCGCTTGTGTCAGAGAGATTTGTATTTGTTGAAAGTCTGAATCAAAACTCCACAAATGATCAGTGTTGAGGTCGAACAAAGACACTGTAAAAGAAGAAATGAATTTGTCAACATCTGTGTCGCGATACAGAGAAGAAAACTGTAAAACTCTGGTCAAAAGTTCCCACAGTGTGTCACACACTGGGAATGTTGCACACTGAGTTTTGCAGTTTTCTGCTTTTTATCTCTGTAGACAGACGTCCACAAAAGCATTTCTTCTTTCCCTGTGTCTTTGTTGTACCTTACCACTGATCATTTGTTCAGTTTTGATTCACACTGTCTCAACAAACACACATCTGTTTGTTTTCACATGCACAAACTTGAATTTCTCATGCAGATTTATTTTCCAGGTTTACAAAGTTATATTTACAACTACAAATATTGCTCAAAATCATTTTGAGCCTTATTTGAACCGGGGGCTAAGTCGTTCAGACAAGGCTGCAACTGGGGGCAAGAGCTAGCTGCCTGGCGGCTAGCTCTCGCCGTAAAGTCTAGGCAGGAAGACAACAGCAAGAAGCGCCTGGGTTCAGCTTCAACCCTGGTTCTTTCATGCAGTGTTGCATGTTCTCCTCGTTTGTTCCAAGGACTCTGATTATTACTTGCTTCAGTGCCCTGCCCCTTTCACCAGATCTGAATCCAGTTGAACACCTTATATATGTGGTCGAACAGTAGATCCCCCAGCATGAATGTGCAGCTAAAAAATCTGCAGAAAAGATGCGATGTTATCATGTCACAGAATCCCAAAGGAATGTTTCCAATATGTTTTGGAATCCATGGCATGAAGAACTGAAGCTGTTTGAGAGCACAGGGAGGAACTACTCAGCCTCAGTATAGTGTTCCTAATAAATTGATAATAATTAGTGCAGCCTGATGAAGCCTCAGTGGTCTTCAGGTGCCACAGACATCAGTGGTTAACGCATGACGGCAGCACTGCAGCACTGCAGCAGTATGGTGTTAACCGACCACCTGACATTGTGTAACAGAGTTTCCTGATGTTCTGGGTGTTAAACAGCAAATTTCATTTATTTGAAATGTGAAAAATATGACAATAAGCAAAGGATTTAACTTTTTTTTTTTGTTGGTTTGTCAAAAATATCTTTGATCTTTGAACTTACTGACCTAACCCGCTTATCATTTTCCATTTTGTTATACTTGACAGAACAACCCACCAGTAAAAACGCATCAACCTGATTAACTTATTATAGTGCACCTCCAAGGTGTTCAATGCAATAACAGCAGTAATAAATATACTTTAAATATTGGTACGAATACATATGAGGAAATTGTAGAAGGAATTTAGTTTTTTTTCAAACTAACAATTATAACCAGGATCGTAGTCAACCAGATTTTTCACATTTTATAATTATATAAACTTACAGTTTGACCATAATGCAGTTCCAACTTCTCCACACTGAAAACTCTTCAATCTTCAAAACCCTTTGTGTCATTTAAATTTACCATGTATAGTTTGTGTGTAACATTACTGCGGCCATTAAAATCCTAAAGATACTGAAGTCATCACCTCGGTATCCTGAATCAACCTCCAACAAGCTGAACACATGACCAAACGAAAATCTGCCATAATAAACTGTTAATTAGAACTAATTAAGAATGAAATGGTCGTCAGTTTCAAGCAGCTTATCGTCTGTTCAGTCAGGCACAAATGACAGTGACGTGACCTTGTCTCAACAGGATCATGGGATGAAAAGACTCAAAATTATTCCAAAAACAATAATAACACCATTGATATAATAAAAGTTTTTCAGTTTGATTGATTGATGCAGAGGGGAAACTCAGCGTCTGCCACTTCCAGACAGTTGTGGAGGCCACAGACGAGCAGTTCTGCCCTTTTTAGACTGTGAATTTACCCGTTTGTACCACAAGGTGTGGCCAAAATCCACTATGATCCAGGTGGTTTCATCAGTTTACGCTGCGTTCAGTCTGCAGCGTGTCTCTCATGCATCATCAATCCCAAACCTTAATCTGATGAATGCTTGTTGAGCTCTTACAATCAAAGTTACTACTAGCAGCAGTTTTGTTAGAACATGTCGGCCATGTCATTTTGAAATACGAGGCTCACTGGGATCATGAGAGCCTGTTAAGTTCTTACACTGTCACTCATTGTTTATGGTGTTGTTGGTGTAGCTTGTGATTGTCAGTCTGAATTAACTCAGGAAGAGTAAATGCTGTGTATCTTGTGTAGCCTCCTCTGTGAGGTCGGTAATTATGCAGGTAATATTTAAAAAATACCTAATGTGAAAAAAATAAGTGAAGGAATGAAGCTGCTGCCATCATCACACCTGACAGTGAGAGGAATCCACAGGTGCCACATGAGGGCAGTGTAGGGTTGATAATACAGAGAGAACGTCACCAGTCCAACACACACACACACACACACACACACACACACACACACACAGAGAGAGCAGCACTTTGAAACATCCAGCTGTTCGCCAGTTGAGAAAAAGATTTCTCCGAACAACCTCGTGACAGAAACTGATCGTAGCTGATGCGGTTAGATTGACTTTTTAATATCATCCTCAACTAGATACCTTACTAAAGTGATCCACACAGCACGTACTCTGCTCTACTCTCACAATCAAAAAGGTAAAAATTTAAAAAGAGAATATAAAAAAAAAAGATCTAAATAGACTTTTTGTTGTAAAACATGGTGATCTTAGTGAGCTCATTCAGTATGGACTTTCATACACCGTACATCAGGATATTAAGGAATCGAGTTTGACAACAAGTTTGTGTTCAACTTCTGGAATCCTTTTATAGGTCGTTCAGTATTTGCATATATTTTATATGGTGTGTCCTTCTGTTCTGCTGGGGGTGTTATTTAATGGACAATTAAAGCTGCACTAATCAATATTTTCTTATGTAATGTTTGTAGTGATGAAACCCCCCCCCCCCCTTCCCGGAGAATTGTCACCTACTTCCTCTTCCTCTCTACAAAAACATTTGAGTATCTTTCAGCTAATTGTTGCCGGTCACAAATACGACTCCAGATGAACGTTGCTCCGGGTTTCGCAGCTTGTCGCTCGGCCACAAGTCGCCTGCGAGCTGCCGCTAATTGAAATGCACACATACTGTAAGCGTACTGCAGCAGCCACCAGGGATTCATAGAGGTTTCCTGTGTTATGTCTCGTCTCCACTGCTCGGTATTTGTCAGATGGACCCCGTTTCGGGACGTGATGTCACGTGAAACTCCCAGGGTTCCTCAGTGTCGGACGGAGAGCTCCCCACTGCGTCATCTACTGTCATTAATGGCGATGGACACAATTGCTCATTTATCACAAGAAGTGGTGCAGTGTGCGTCCCACGATTGCTTTTCTCCGTCGGGCCTCCGTCTTATTCACACTCACACTGAAGGTCCATTCTCACTCTAATGACCAGCCAGATGCGAGTCACTCGCACTGTCTGATGTGTTCAGACTGCAAGGAATGAGCTCTTTTACATGCTGCAGCTGTCCTGGTTTAAAAAAAAAATTATCTTTTTTTTTTTTTTTTGCCTTTGTCATGATTATGCAACTCCAGTTTTTTTTTTCCCCCCATCATTATTGAGAAGAAGTGCAGTTGGAGGAGGGAAGCGACTCCGGCACAGAGCAGGGCTGTGCAGGATGGAGTAGCAGGGGTGCTTAGAGATGATAATCGCTTATAGAGTTGTGAGGTTTCTAATTGTGCTTTCATGGGACATCGTTGATTAATGGACTAGTTGACGGACATCTTGTGATTGTTGTCCACATGTGCACTGTCCACAGGGGTGCTGAAGAATCCACTCCAGCCTTCCAGCAGCATTGTGGAGACTCTTTTCTGAGAGAGGAGAGCAAGAGAAGAGGGTGGGAGGGGGGGCAGAGGGAGAAGGAGTGGGAGCAGAGAAAAAGAGAATGAAACTTTGAGGCTTTCGGCAGTGCTGTTGTAAAGGGGAGTGAATGAGTGCGGGGGCCGTGCAGCCAGCCACATGGGCCGTTCTCACTCGGGATAATGGAGGCCTTTCTGTGGTTCTTAACCCCCTTGTCGCACGCTGGGAACGGGCAGCCGTCCGCCCCGTTGCTGACAACAGACACGCTCAGACACGCTCACCCGCTGGATAATTGAATTTTACACCCAGGAAAAAAGTCACCTCCCTTCCCCTGGCCGGGCCCCCCCCCCCCTACACGTGGCCCTGACAGGAACTCTCCCAGGATCAACATCTCATCCAGGGGAAGAGCCGTAAATTGGGCCCCGGTGTCAGAGTGAGAGAGGGGAATATTAAGAGGTGTCATGACGTGAAGGCGCACTTCACACGTCATGTAGGGCTGGAGATGTTTGTCAGGTCAGTCCACCGGTTTCATCCAAACTGAAATAGCTCACTTAGTACTGGATCGACTGGCCAGGTGTCCAGAGGATGAACCCTGATTGGGTGATCACCTGACTTTTCCAGACATTCATACCCCCCCCCCCCCTGTAATTTTAATGTGATCTTATTTGATATTAACATGCTATAAATGCTCTTCTGGGGCGTCACAGCTGTTTCACCCATTCTGCAGATTGTGGAACTCATAACAAGGAAGTGTAGTGTTACTGGCGAGTGACTGCTCTGTAATTGCCGTTGGGCTTCGGCTTATTGGTTTCCTACACAGCAAGATGAAGATTAGATTGGTGTGTTGTTTTCAAGAGTTTGTTTAAGGGGGAAGACCTGAGGCCCCTAACTGAAGGGGATTACATGTTAATGTGTTGGTGGTTGTGATGTAAAGAGACAGTGATCCTGACCCTCCCTCTCCCTCTCTCTCTCCCTGACGGCGGCTTCTCCGTCCCCTCAGGCTGATGATCTCGTCGGCGGGGGGACCCGGGTCACCGCCCTCCCCGGCTCTCTGACCAAACACAAAAGGTGTTTCCTCCCCGCGTCACCCTGGTCACTTTCACCTGTCACTCAGACTTTCTCCGTGTCACCCAGCGTCTGCGGAGGGCGGCTCCAGGTGAGCATCTGAGTGTGGCCGACGGCTCCTCGGGGCCACACCGAGTCCCGGGGGGGTATTTTGTCCTCACATCACCTGGAAGTGTCAGACGCCAGGGTAAGGGGCATACGTAGCTACAGGTTGCCCTAACCACCTGATGGGTGGAGCTTATTGTGGCCTTATGCAACCTGCAGGCTCCACTCATTAACATGCACTTTTGTGCTTTTGCATGTATGAACACGTCTGTGCGATTGTTGCATCTGCAGGTTGAAACTTACACGTTTCAATCCTGATTAAACATTTCATCTTGTGTAATTCCCGCCTTTGAAATTCAAATGTCCCGATTTCAATAGAGATTAAATTACTCTGGAGCACTGGAGTAAGTAGTGGAATATCTCTGGAAGGAACTCTAGTGTTTTTCTTTTCCTACAGTAGCCAACCCAAGAATTTACACGTAAACATTTTACCTCATCACTCAGTAAAACCTGTTAAAAGCGCTAAACCTGTTAAAACCCCCCCCGCCTCACTCATCAGGCGTGTTCCAACTCCCGTGTGTTTGCCTTTGAGAGCTGTCCTCAGGTGTGTGTTTACCCAGCCGTCACTGGCAGAATGTACAGTGCTGTGTAGGTGGAGGAACACGGAGACTTAATGAGAACTCTGCGACTGACTGACGTTCACGCTGCTGCCCGTCGCACGACACCTGATGTTCCTGTATGGACTGCTGAGAGCAAACACACACAGCACAGGACCGTCACTCTGCAGCTGCTAATCATGCTTGAGTTTGACGAGTCATTTCCTCACTGTAGATAAATGTTTTTTCTTTTTTTATGATGGATGATATGAATCTCACAGAGATGGTGAAGGAGGTAATAAATTCCTCTTTACGTCACAGAAATGAGTTTAGCTCATAAATCATGACCCCTACATGAAAATGTATTAGTCTCCTTTAATAGTAAAACATAACAGGTGTGAAGTTTAAATAACCAGGGTTCAAAGTCAAAGTATCCTCCAGTAAAATACTAAATCCCAGTTTTTTCCAGGACTTCCAAAATGTCACTTAACTGGCTCTTCTACCAGAGAAAACAACAAGAAAATAAAAGATTTTAACATTATTTTGATTTTACTTTACTTTTATAGTGAAGACAACAAAATGTAACGTGCAATAACAAGAGTAACGGCATGAAGAGACTCAAAGATGAACAATAATTCAGACACGATGTAATAAGATTTCTCCAAAACGAAAAAAACAATTTATGAAATATAAATGAAATGCACTTCCATAAAATGGTCAAAATTAAAGCAGCACATGACGAGATATCCTGATTTTATTTATTTTTTTGTCCCTGGTTTGGGTTTAAACTCCAAAGATACTGGATCAAACAATTCCCATAATGCACCTGGATAGCATTGTTTCATTAGACACCGTCCCTGCCTTCAAACCCCACTCACATTAAGCTGAAGCTGAGATGAACCTGATGAGTTATTGCAGCTGTTTTCGGAGTAAAGTGAACATCATGTGTTCAGTGCTCCTTTACAGACGTCTCCATCAACAGGTTGTATCGGAACCACTTCCTCCAAAACATATATTCCCTTTATTTAAAGTCCTCCTACGTAATATTTCTAAGTAAAATGTCAGTATGTCTTTTGTTTTATGTTGATGTGTATCTTCAGTACATGTTAAGTAATGGGCAAACCCCTGTTGTAACTCTCTCTGCCAGCAGAGGACGACATTCGCCTTTCTCCCATCAGCCCCTCTACCACCCCCCCCTCCTCCAGTCAACCTCCTCTCTGTCCCCAGCGACGGCCCCTCCCATCAAAGCCATAACCTCTCCTAATCCCCCCACCCCTTGTTGCCCTGGAGACGGCTCAGACGAGCAGGTGATGCATTGACAGGGAGCAGATGGTTCCCTGTGGAGGTAAGCATGGCTGAACAATGCTTCCATATTCATCATAAAGTCTCGCTAACTCTCTGTCTCTCCCTCCTTCAACTGCGAGCACACACATAACTTCAAAGCTGAATGAATCATGCTTTCACTGACGCAGGCACACAGATATTGATGATTGAAGCAAGCTAACAATCTTGATGGCTCTGTCAGTGCGGCGGGGGCTCGTGCACGCCGAGCGAGGTGATAACGTCGTGACAGGTTATGAGACAGAACTTGTGATAAATAGGCGCCGCTCCTTTCAGAGGAAGCTGGTTTACAGTAACTCGGACGGGAGGCGAGTAAAGTAAAGACAAACAATAGGGGGGTTCCTTGCCTCGGCCTCCCTGCGCTTGTCTTCTGCAGGTGTTTTCGGGCTTTTCGCCGCAGTAACTCACTCCTCTAAAGAAGCTCCTTCTTTAGCCCCTGTCTCCCCTGGAGATAAAGTACAGACACCCCACTCTCCCTGTCTTTCTTTCAGCTAACTCCTGAATAATCCAGCAACAATACAGGGCTCTGAGGCGGTGTGCAGCGATTCGCCGCAGGCCTGACTTGTTTTCGGGGTGCAGCAGGGGTGGGGGAATGGCATTATGGAGATCAGCTAATGCATGTAAAACACTGCATCCATTTTTTTTTTTTTTTTTTGTGGAACAAGTGGTAAAGAAAAAGTGTGCAGCACAATAGAGGCTGTGGAGCGCTACGCTTAACCCACCACACCTGGAGCACACAACAGGGGGTGAGAGTGGCAGCCCACCTCTCTCTCTCTCTCTCTCTCTCTCTCCCCCACCCCAAACCCCTCTAACCCCGCCTGCCTCACCCATCATCAGCAGCACCACAGCACCTATCAATACAGGCTGTAAGGAGCTTGGTTGGGCTGCAGGAGGGGGGGGCTGCCTGTATTCACGGCCTGACTATGATAAAGACGCACAGTGAGGAGCCATTCAAGAGCCCTGGGCCCATAATGGAGTCACTAATAGGTGCCTATTCAGCAAGGAAAGTGTTTTCTGGGGGGAGAAAAAAAAGTTTGGGGGGAAGCAACAATCACTTTGTCTGCTGCCTTGTGTATGTAAAATTTATGCAGCGCTCCACCCCTCCACCCTTTTCCAACTCTTTTTGCTGTCTTTTTTTTCTTTCTTTAAAGAGCGTCACCAGTGAATAGACTACATGCATAGTTTGGAGTCTTCCTTTCATCCTTACTTGAAAATAAATTGAATGGTGTGTTCTCGAGTGAGTCCAGTCCAGCGGCAGGGATCACAAAACAGGAATACACACTCTCTCTCTCTCGCTCTTTCTTTTTCACTTCCCTCTCCTCCATAAAACTGTTGGCCATATGCACAGGTGACCAACTCTTACATACATCTGTATTCTTTAGCACATCTGCAAAATGCTGTATGCATTTGTGCTTGGATTTAACATCACACTGAGGTGGAAGTGCCATTAGTTTTTAAGTTTACTGGTATGTGTAGATAAAGGTACTGTGCAGAAATCTGAATGTAAAATTCAAAAGCAATTAATCAAAGTTAAAAGTTTGTAGTGAGGAGTTAAGTTTAACCAACACAGTAACATTTAAGACAGTTTTTGTATTGCTACATAGCTAACGTTAGCATTAACAGCTGTTTACTTTACCAGTCTTGCAGAGATCTTCAGCCGTCGCTGTGTTTACAATACAAGAGGTTATAATACGTCCACTGAGCTGCCACTTGTTCTGGGCAGACTGGATACTACAGTGACTCGGTATGGGAAAGTGACGGGCCGCGGCAGGCGGGTTACCATGCCGTCTTAGAAGCAAAACAAAAGGGTGGTTTTCCTTCTCTGGTGACAGCTCTTGGTGAGTAAAGGAATGAAGTTTGATGCTGAAATCGCAATTGTTCTAGACTGGTAAATCAACAGCTGTTAATGCTAACGTTAGCTATATGTAGCGATAGCAAAGACTTAGAAATAGCTTCTTTAATTATAAGCACTTCAGCTGTAAATATGCACAAGTAGCACTTCTAATTCAATCACAATAGGAGGCTACGGATCTGAAAGAACAAACAAACATCTCAACCTTTCATCTGTGTCAGAAAAAACCTGGTGCAGGTTCAGCAGCTTTCACAGACATTTTCCAACTTGGTCAGACTCTCAACGCTGTGAGAACCAGTTGCCCGGGCGATACATTTTTGTAAAAAAATTTTTAGGCGTGTGCAGGTCTGTCATAAAATCTATCAATACACCGCACCAGAAAAATAATGAATCGATATCTATATCAGGATGATGTAATGAAGTTTGATATGTAGGAGCCCAAAGATACAGCAGGTGTGGCCCTTGGCATTACATCCATACAACTCTTAATAATAGTGAAAGTAATGATTTATTACTTGTTACTTGCTAATGTTGTTACACGCACATATAAGTACATTTTCAGTATCTGTCAAACTATTAATTTTAATGTGCAAAGATTTAAAATACATCTCTGGCTGATGCTCAGGCCTGAACACTCCTATCGCCGATAGCAACTGTATTTGCTGCTGACCCCCTCCCTTGGTGCCGAGGCACCAGGGGAGCAGACCTCTTGGATGAGCTGACTAATCATGAAATGCTGGGACCATATTGAAAAGAGGGGACATGAACTGAGAAATGCTGGGACCATATTGTGCTGCGTGTCAAAGGGCTTAGCTGACAGATTGATGAGATGCGGAAATAGCGGAGGTAACTGGGGGGTGGGAGGGGAGGGGGGGGGGGTCCCAGCATGGCATGGCAACCAGTAACTGGAGTCAGAGCAGGACTGCCTGCAGGCCTACCGGGCAGAGCCGGCGCAGGTCAACGCTCTTTGATTCTGGGTCCCGCAGCCGACAAAGGGCAGCACGCAGTGGGCAGGGCTGCTTTCCTTAGAACAGCATGAAAGCCCTTGTAATGGTATTTTTATGTGTTTTGTGAGAAGCTTTGTCAGCTTTGTGTGCTGATGTATGTGTTTATTTGTGTGTGTGTGTGTGTGTGTGTGTGTGTTTGTGCTTTTGCAGATGTGTACCATCCAAATTAACCTTTCTTGACTATTTTTTAGTCTAATTGAGAAAAAAGCTTGAAATTAAAACAAAAAAAATTCATCTTTAAAGTGTTTTAATTTTATTTTAACAGAAATATTCACTGTGTTAGCCAGGTGTTTTTATCAGTTGTAAGTTTTTACTTTTTTCTTCTTCTCTAATAGAGAGAGAAGATAAAAAATTATATCATATTAAGAAATAATCATGATCAATCTACTTGTATGTGAAAGCTGTTGCTTATAGTGATGAAACCACAGAAGATTTTCAGCAGCGTTAGTGTTTTCGGCTCATTGTTTTGGTTTTCCAGCCCACAGCTTTACTGTTATGATTCACCGCTGTCATAGTGTGATTTTTTATTTTTTTAATGTTCAGCAGGCGCCGGAAAAGCTCTAAAAATCTAGATATTTCCATTAGTTTTTATCGTACTGATTATCCAATGCTGTAAACAGACGTGTATTAAACATGTTGTAAAAGATACAAAGGGATTGAAACAAGGATCCACTGACTGACTCTAAAAGAAAAAAAAAAAAACATTCACAAAATACTGCGATTTTCAACCATATACTTCCGCTCACACAATGCATTTTCTGGCAGTGTCTTAGCAACTGTTATTGTGGCATCTGGATTACCCAAAGTGCACTGCAGGGCCCCCGTAGAGTCGAACAGAGGGAGATCTCAGGCAGAGTGTGCTTCAGGAAGGGAGGAGGTCATGTCACAAGTTGTGTTGCTATAGTCGGTGGATTTTCAGAATAATTTAATTAAAGAAGGCGCTTTGTTTTTGCAAATTTTGCAGAAGACAAATGTCACAGGATTTAAAAAAAAAAAAAAGGGGAAAAAAAGAAGTTGAAAGTAGTAGATGTAGTAGAAGTGGGGCATGGGTTGTGTGGGGGTGGCTGCCAAGTGTTTGGTCTGGTCACCATGGAAAACACTGACTGACTGCTCCTTGGTTAATGTTACACCAAGAGCATATTTACTAAGATTTTCCAGAACTACAAATCTGAGGATGAAGAACCTCAGAACCAAGACACACTCTAGATAATGAGCTTTGATGGCAGATACAGATAGAGGGCTGTTCAGAACATGCACACAGTAGTGAGGTCTGATTTGTGGAATTGATTGGGTCCATTGTTTCCACAGCACTTGCCACTATATGCCCTGTAATGTAATTAGGGCCATGAGATTTATGCTGCTGTATAGCAGCCCAGAACCTGATCCATGTTGTGTCTGGAAGTCGGGCTGAAAAGCCTTCTCTCTGTCCAGCTGGTCCTGATTTCTGCTCTGGCCTCTGTCACTGTGTGGGGCTACAGTGCTGTTCACTCCTTAATTGAAAGCTTTGGTTTGTTGAAGGCCTTGTTTTCATGTTGCATCTGGAAGAAATATGGAAGTTGATGTTCATTATTTGCCTGAAAATTTGTAGCAAACTCAGATGGGAATCTTGTTCTGTGCTTTTGTGTTTGCCAAGGAATCGATGTGCATGAGAGACTTGCACCAGTTTAGCAGGATGGTAATTATTAACAGCCATAAGCTGTTTAAATAGACTGCATTTTTTTTGCCTCCCACAGAGAGGCATTGCCCAGTTCCTCTACCCTTAAATCACTCAGCTACAAAGACTGAAGGTATACAGCAGAAAACGTGGAGACTTCAGGATTTTACTGGTGAAAATGAGTGAAATGAAAGACTAGAGCTCGTTGAATATGTCTGCTGTCGACAGAACAGGAGCACTGGAGCGTCATTGGGAAAACAGACGTTCCAGAAATCAGGATTTCAAGCGTCCTTTGAGACTTCTGGCTCGGCCCAGGCATCCCGTCAGCACGAGCACCTGGTCGCCTGACGGCCCCCGTTCTGCACAGCACGCGCACAGGGTGAGTCCCTCCATGCCCACCCAGCTCTTCCTAAATCCACAGCTGATGGGGCCTACTGCCGCCACCGCCCACAACTCCAATATCCCAAATGAAAGACACGTCAAACGCTGCTGAATGAGCCCCATGTAGAGAACATGAGAGAGAAGATCCGTAAGACCCGGAGCATCTGTCCACCTCTCTGACACTAATGAATGTTAAGTAGGTTAGCTGCTGGTGTGTCACTGTCCCACAGGTCATTGTGACTGGTGGTGGCAGCGGGGCTGTGCTTTTGTCAGGGTGCGCCAACCCCCTGTGAGACGTCTAAAATGGCTGGGCCGCTTACTCCTACACACAATCCCAGCGCCAATAGTTGCCATATTGATCCTTCTTGCTTGCAGATTAAAGCATAAAAGGAGCTCTGTCCTATCAGCAGGGATCCCCACTGACTCCCAGAGCTCATTTCAGGGTCACAGAGTCCTTGCAGCCCCCTGACCCGGACCCCAATATGAACACACACAAACACCGGTGCAAGGCAGGAACGAAACCTTTCCAGGGATGAACTCCATTAAACAGGATTGGTCGGATGCTCACATTCATGGCTCATTATAGCTGACCCCGGGCTTTCTCTTTCTCAATCTGGGTGCTCTCCTATTCTGTGTCTGACTCTAACCTGGCCAAAGACATGCTGAGGTGGTCACCCTCGCCTTTTGTTTGCCATTGATAGCTCGGCCGTTTGCTTGATTGTCTTCTGAACTGGATCTCCTCATCCGTTGTGTTGCGCTGCATTGCCGAGTTCCTGTGGTGTGCTTTTAAAGTTTTGTCTCCGCTTTAGGAACTGTGTCGCTCTTTTGTCTCAATCTTAGTTGGTTTATAGACGAATCCGGTGGCTGGTCAAGTGGTGCTGCCATTGCTGTGGTGGCAGAGTCCAACCGAACACATTAACATTTGGGTTATCGTGGTCGGCTGTCGTCGTCCCCCCCCCCCCCCCGAAAGTTCAGGATAGTCCTTGTGAATGTGGGAGTTAAACATTCTCGTTTTTAAAAATTAGTGATGATATAGACTTGGGGAAAAAAAACATCACTATGTATTAAATGACAACGTGACAATGTGAAAAGGGGGACGCTTGTAGTGATGACTCCGCAGATTTATTATCTGAATCTGCAGCTGATCTCAGCTATACAGAGGTTTCCATGCCCTCATAGCGTCAGTTTCAACTGCAGGAAGTAGCTGGTTTCAGTAAAAACAACGATAATTATGTGCAGAATTAGCGAGTAGTTCGAGACTAGCTGGTGAACATAGTTTAGCATTTAGCTAGAGAGCCAGATGTTTCTTCTCAGGACTTGGTAGAGACCAGAAAAAACAGAGAGCGAATCCTGGACTAAACATTCATCAGGTGGTTAGAAACTCCACTCCACACGTATGGCAATGTTTCTCTGTAACTGCTTGGTGTGTAATATATTTCAACATTTAAGGGCTTAAAAAGTAGAGGCAGCTTGTTTACTTCTGTTTGTTACCCGGATTGATCTGCATGATGTGTGTTAGTGCGTCCTTGGTGCTGACCTCACCAGGATGGAGCTCTGATCTCCGGCTCCCTGCTCCCTCAATTAAACGTTGATTAAATGCCTTTTAATGTGCCCTGACTCACAGACAGGGTGTAATCAGGTGAAACAGAATTAATAAAGCATCCAGTGTCGTGCTCAGGAGAGAGGGAAGAGCTCCCCTGAGAAAGACAGACAGATGGCGGCAGGAATCACCAGAGAGAGGAGAAAGCAGAATGGGAGAGGGGATAAAGCAAAGACCAGCCACCACTTTGGTGATTAGCTCCAAATTGGTAATTTGATCCAGCCCCTCCCACCTACTCTTTATTGATAAGAAAGGCCATATTTGACCATATTTCCCCCTGCTGGCTCAGACCAGCAGCACAGCACTTCCTGTCCTCTTGGGTCCCGCCAGCCCACGCCGTTCTGCGCTCAATGGATCTGACAGGAAGTACCCTGAGGTGGAGTTTGCGTGGAAAAGGGGGGACACACGCCGTCGACACATGCACTCTGGAAAGCCCATCTGCCAGGAATCTGCCTAATCTCATCATCTGAATTGAACAAGGAAAAGAGGAGCAGCAATCACTTTAGACAAACCCTCTATGGGATTATGTGTTGTATTTGTGATGATGGGTCAAACCATGACATCAAAGGCAGAGCGAGGCCATTGACTGATGCAATTTTGTTTGAGCTAATGGAGCAGCAGCTTTATTATTGGCCTGGCTTTTTGTTGTATATTCATGTGTCATCAAACTAACACAATCATACTGTATCTGTTGAGATTGAAAGTTGAAAGTCTTGACATTTGAAACAGAAGTTGAAACATCTGGATCTTCATCAGCAAATGGGGTTTTTCCCAGTTGTAATTGCAGATGTTCAGATTTCCATTTCTTATGAGCACGCTGAGGACTTTTCTTCTATGTGGGCGGAAAAACTGAGACTGAAAGTTCCCTTTTGATCTTGGAAACAGTAGTTTTTAGAGATTTGCGATATTTAATCTTACATGTTCAATTTTACATGAGCATTTTTTTTTCTTTTTTAACTTCTCGGAAAAATGCTGCAACAAACAAGAAGTCAGCATCTTAAAATAAAGCAAACCCCTATATGCTGAGGTAGATGGTGTGATGAGATAGAAAGCTCCAGTAAGTAGACCTAAAATAAACCTTTTGATGAAATTGTTTTGTCAAATACAATAGCTAGTTTCACAATGTGTAATTGACAGTTAGGCCTGTAATCACAGTACTGTTATGGTTACTGCTACGTCTCTCAAGCTTTCTGTTCTCACATGGCACATATGCAGTTGCCATTTATAACGGCAGCAGATCAAAGACACAAAGTCGTTGTTGATTTCAGAAACAGGTGGGCAAAAGCAGTCCTCTCATCTCTAGCTGGCAGCCATCAACTTTGTTGGCTGAAATGATGATTACAGGTAGCAGATTTTATAATTTCACTCTTTAGCTGCTTAGCTTACATACTTGGACAAGCAAGACAGAGGTTAGATTTATACTTTTTATATTATTATTATGTCGTTGGTTTCATTTTAAACAGTAAAAGAGAAAATATCTATCTTGTGTAAGGAGTGTGGTTGCAGTTACTAGAGTGTAAACTTGTCTAAAGAGCAGACCAGTGCAGCTAACGTTAGCCTACACTCAGATAGCATCCAGTGCTAGCTTCCACATGGTAAAAGAAATGCTACACAGTGGATGAGTTTTCAGTAAGGGGAAGGTTTTTTAAATTTATTTAATCTGTTGTCAAACAAAATGTAGTTTGGTAATAAAGAGTTCCTTAGGCATGGCCGTAACGCTTACTTAGACTACGACTGTAGGTAGCAAGCTAGTTAGCAGGGCATGCTAATGTTTGCAACTTAGTGGAGAAATAGCCTACAAATGGGTTTAGCAAATTGTCAACTGAAAGTTGCAAGTGTAGAGTTGCAGTTCACAATAGTGAAAATATAATACTTAAAAAACATTTTTTTTGATTAAAAATTTACGCAACGCTTTTCTCCTTAATTTCCTCATTCATTTGAATTTTGCCCTTTTTTCTTTTGCCTTATTTTCTGTTTCACTTCCCATAATTTCTCTACTTTGTTTCCACAGGCCGACCCAACCCCCAGCCACTTCATCCGCTACTGTCTGAAAATGTACTTGATTTCACATTCAGCATATAATTAGTAACAACAAGGTCACTGGGCCACAAGCACCCATGATTTGCAGGGAAATTGGTTGCTGTTCCCTGACGGTTCATTATTGGGCTGCAATTAAGTCTTCTATTAAGGATGGAGAGCTTGTGAGGTTTTTCCGCCATAATGTGCATAATCATACGTGATGTGCTTTGTTAAATACAACAGGTACGGCCTAAACGCAGCCAGCAGACAAAGGCGGTGAGATGGCCAGACCTGATGCTGGCCTCTAGCCTCTCATAGTGGCACTGAATGGGTTTGAGAGTCTGGCACAAGCTGGCAAAAAGCTTCACACCAGTGCACTCCAAAGGAAAGGGAAACACACACACACACACGTATACACACATCAAGCTCCATTGTCCTCTCACCCTGCGAGCCCATTTTGCCCCCTGTCACCCACTCTGGTCTGGGGTTACAGCCCATGAATGAAGGGTGAGTCCTGGGAGGATCTGCTCTCTTGCTCCCTGGAGTGGACGGGCTCTCGAGCTGACTCTGTGCTTCTGGGAGCTGAGAGATGGATGAGCTGCTGTGCTGACTGCTGTCTACTGGCCGGTGAAGTGTCTCCAT